>NC_082660.1:62714805-63017835 GCF_028023285.1 Balaenoptera ricei | reverse complement strand
ACAAAGCTCAACACCGATTTTATGATATTTTCATTTTTTAATTAAAATTATTTTGAAGTTTTAAATTGTGGTAAAATACACAAAGCATAAAACATACCATGTTAACTATTTTTAAGTGTACAGTTCATCAGTGTTAAGTATATTCACATTGTTAAGTTTGTTACAATTAACATTCATAGTGTTAAGTGCATTAACCAAACTCCAGAGATCTTTTCATCTTGCACATTTAAAACTTTGTACCCATTAAGCAGCAAGTCCCTATTCTCCCCTTTCCCAGTCCCTGGCATACACCATTCTACTTTCCGTCTCTATGAATTTGACTACTGTAAGTACCTCATATTAGTGAAATCATACACTATTGTTCCTTTTGTTACTATTGTATTTCATTTAGCATAGTGTCCTCAAGGTTCATCCGTGTTGTAGCATGTGTCAGAATTTCCTCCTTTTGAAAGGCTGAATAATATTCCACTGTGTGTATATACTGCATTTTGTTTATCCATTCATCCATCAATGGAGACTTGTATTACTTGCACCTTTTGGCTATTGTGAATAATACTGCTATGCAAGTGGGTGTAAAAATATTTCTTTGAGACCTTGCTTTCAGTTATTTTGGGTTTATACCCAGAAGTAGAATTAGTAGATCATATGGAAATTCTGTTTTTAATTTTTTAAAGGAATCACCATACTGTTTTCCATAGTGGCTGCACCATTTTACATTCCCAGCAACAGTGCACAGGTTTCCAGCATTCCCACATTCTTGCCAACACTTGTTATTTTTTGTTTTTGTGACAGTAGCCATCCTAATGGGTGTGAGGTGTATCTCATTGTGGCTGTGATTTGCATTTCCCTAATCATTAGTGATGTCAAGTATTTCATGTGATTTTTGCCACTTGTATATCTTCTTTGGAAAAATTTCTATTCAAGCCCTTTGCCCATTTTTAAGTCAGTTGATTTTTTGTTGTTGAGTTTTAGGTGTTCTTTATATATCTGGATATTAACTCTGTATCAGACGTATGATTTGCAAATATTTTCTCCCATTTCATAGGTGGCCTTTTCACTCTGTTGATTGTGTTCTTTGATACACAAAATTTAAAAATTTTGACATAGTCCAGTTTATTTTTACTTTTGTTACTTGTGCTTTTGGTGTCATATCAAAGAAATCATTGCCAAATCCAGTGTTGTAAAGATTTTTCCCTTATATTTTCTTCTAAAAGTTTTATATTTTAGCTCTTCCATTTAGGTCTTTGATCCGTTTTGAGTTCATTTTTGTATATGGTGTAAGGTAAAGGTCCAATTTCATTCTTTTGCTTATGGATATCCAGTTGTCCCTGCACCGTTTATTGGCAAGACAGTTTTTTTTCCTCCATGGAATGCTCTTGGCACCTTTGTCGAAAATGATTTGACCATATATGTGAGAATTTATTTCTAGACTCTATTCTATTCCATTGGTGTATTTGTGTCTTTATGCCAGTAGCACATTATTTTGATTACTCTATCTTTGTAGTAAATTTTGAAGTCATGAAGTATGAGTCCTCCAGCTTTGTTCTTCTGTTTCAGGATTGTTTTGGCTCTTCTGGGTACCTTGATATTCTGTTTGATTTTTACGATGGAGTTTTTCATTTCTGCAAAAAATGTCATTGGGATTTTCATAGGGATTGCATTACATCTGTAGATCACTTTGGGAGTATTGCCATCTTAACAATATTAAGTCTTCCAATCCATGAACTGTTTGCATTTAAAATAATCATTATCTACTGGTATATTATTTGTGTAATAAGCATAAATAAATTTTTAAAGGAATTGTTGGCAGAGGGAATTGGTAAATTTCTTTTTCTTCTTTCAGTTTTATTGAGATATAATTGACATTCAGCACTGTATAAGTTTAAGCTATACAGCATAATGACTTGAGAAGGTGGTCAAAAGGTAGAAACTTCCAGTTATAAGATAAATAAATACTGGGGATGTAATGTACATGATGACTATAGTAAACAGTGCTGTATAGTATATTTGAAAGTTGCTAAGAAAGTATATCATAAAAGTTCTCATGAACAGGGACTGGTAAATTTGTAATGTCAGTTCATGTATCTTCACTTTATGGATCTCATGTTCCAATGTTTATAAACTGACATAAGTTTTGGAGAAAAAAGAACCAATTAGATATTAGTAGAGAAATGATTATCTGACTCTATGTGTTCATAAAAAGAAAATGTTTGTGGCTTGATAAATTAAACAGAAATTGAATTAAAGCATTTATTGTTGACCAATAGGCTTATTTAGACATTTAATGATATTACCTAAGTTCAGATATAGTTTTATCTTGTCTGTTTTGCTCATACTCAAACAAACTTTCGCCTTGTTAATTAAAAAAAGTTATTTTATTCACACCACTTAAAATTGTGTCTCATTGAACAGAGAATCTGTTGGGTTTTATTTCATGAAGATTATCTGTGAACATTTTAAGTCATCAGAAAATATTGGTAAAGCTCTACTGCTCCATCTTGACATGCTTTTACAAAGGAAGGAAGAATTGCTTGCCATGGAGAAGATTGAAGAAATCATTATAGGTCAGTAGGATTTCTTTTTTTTTTTTTTTCCAAACAGAGAAAGTTTAATATAAAGAATTATTAACTAGTAATGGGACATAACTACTAAGGGGTAAAAAGAACTCTAAAGAAGACAAGAATGACAAATATAGGGGCAGTCAGTAGCTCTAGGGTTGAGGCAGAGTACACAGGGATTGAACACATTCCCCCATCACTAAGGCTGAGGCTCAGACTTCTTTGAAGAGGGTGTAACTGAGGTCCATTGGATGGTGGAGAAGTTCACTGAGGTATCACAGGCCAAGTGAGTGGAGTGACAATTCCACTAGGTCAGTAGGATTTCTGCAGGTGTTTTAGAAAGGTGTTAATACGCATGTAGTTCTAAGATGGAGGTCAGAACAGTAGCAAAATCCTCAGGTCAACAGATTTTTTCCTTTCACTTCCTTTTTTTTCTCCTTAATACCCTTTGACTATAACAACTCACCTATTCAGATTCCACATATTTGGCAAGCTAGAATGAAAGCTAAACAAAGATAACAAAACATCAACAAAAACAGACAAACCTCTGAGCTTAAACCTCATGTGTAATGGAAAATTGTGAGATTATAAGCCTAATTTCATGTTTCAGTTTGATCTCAAATTAGCTGTGTACCTTCAGGCAAGTCAGTAATATCTCTGGATCTTGGCTTTTTCCAACTATAAAATGAAGGTTGTGAAGTACATTTCTACTTTTTAACTTCTTTTTAGCAGCAGCAGTAGCATCCTTTTGTGATGCAATTGTATATGAACCCTGCCCCCAATAAAATAGACTAGAGTTGCTTTGGTTAAAGCAGAGATGTAGAGCCAGATCTCAGCATTCCATTAATCCCCCATCTCTCTGTAGAACCCTATACCCTGAAGAACACAGAGAGTACGATCCCTTTATTAGAAAATTCTTGCCCTGATCTGTCTTTCCTACTCTATACATACATAGAGATACAACTGGAATGATAGTCACTAATGTTAACACTGGAATTTATTCTGAGTGGGGGCAGTTTAGGTGATTTATTGCTTTCTTTGTTTTTTACCAGATTGCTTGAATTTTTATAAGTATGTATCATGTTTTTATAAAAACAAAGTCATTGATTTTTTTAAAGGAAATCTTTTGACTAGATAATCTCTAAGAGTCTTTTGAACTCTAGATTCTATGAACTGTATTTTACTGATGACACCCTTCCTCCATATCCTCACTAAGAATCCAGTTATTTTTAGACCCAGTGTTGTTAAGCTTGGTTATCTGGTTTTCCAACCCTCAGCATTTTAATGGTAGCATATTATAAAGGGAGAAAGGACCTACAGGGAAATATACAGATAACCCAATCACAAGGGAGGGAAAAACCTTATAAATTGTATAAAACAATTTCAAGTATTTAAAAAAGTATAATAATCTGTACTACATAATAATTACTGAAGGCATCATTATGATATACTATCAGTACAATAAAACACAGTAGTTGTTAGTGTTGATCTTGAATAGTCAAGCAAAAGTTAAATTGTGCTTCAGAAAACTAGAATGTATGTTTAGAAAAACATAATTCAAAAAACATAATTTTTAGAAAAATTAAGAACTTTAAATGATTTAGACTTTTTAAAATAAAAAATTATTTTATGTTTAATGAAAGTAAACTGCCAGGTAACTAGAAAACTTTGCTATCCAGAATAACTAATTTTCTAAGATTACAGTTAACCCAAGTTATATTGTGGTATCTAATTATACACTTACACTTTCAAAGTATGAAAATATTTTAAGTAGATGCTTTATGTGGCTTTTTACTCTCGTGTGAGTATTTTTAACTAAGTCATGGAACAAACTATGTCTGCTGAGGGGTCAGACTCTCAGTTTTCTAATGAAGCCTTTCATGGAAATTGATAGTGCCAAAGGGGTGGAAGTGAAAGGGGTATAGAATTCTATTATAGCTTAAACTTTACCTTAGTGTGTGATAATGTATTTGAACCCTGTAAATGTCTAGACCAGAAACAATCAGACATGAGTTACAATTTAAAGTAATAGAGTTTATGTGTAAACGTGGTCTTAAAGTATTTTACAAAGGCTTTAAGGTATAATTGGCCTTTCTTGGGAACTTGATCTGATCTAGTTAGTACATAATAGTATAAACACTTCTTATTAATGATTTCTAGCATTGCTGTCTGTTCATTGATAATAACATTAAGGCACCAGATGATGATCAAATTTGGAACTTAGAAAATATGTTAAAAAGCGACTAGGCTGGAAAACTATTACAGATTGATGGGCGAATTACAGTGATTCTAGCAAACTCTGATTGTATTACATAATCAATTTTGCTAGTAAATCTAAAATTGATGATGAAAACCTGTCTGAATGTGATTGTGTTTGTAGCCATTACTTAAAGATTATAGGTTCTGAAGAGCACAGTTAGTGCTCTTTATTTAATGTAATAGATCTTGATTCTTGTTTTTGGGACTTGTTTTTTTTTTTTTTTCAGGTCACCAAACAGGAAGACAACTGAAAAGAGAATTAGTAGGCTGTTTACACAACATTCTATGGAAAAAAGCTGCCCAAAGTTTTCAGGTTTGGGAATAATCTATTTTCATTCTTTATATTCTTTTTTCACCCCAACAAATAAAACAGTGTATTCACTATAAAAATCATAGAGCATCAAGTACTTTAATAATCTCTTTCTGCTTAGGTACTGTCTATTTATTAAATATTTATAATGTAGAATTTTAATGGGCATTGGGCAAGAATTTATTTAAAAATACTAAGATGTGGACTTCCCTGGTGGCGCAGTGGTTAAGAATCCGCCTGCCAATGCAGGGGACACGGGTTTGAGCCCTGGTCCAGGAAGATCCCACATGCTGCGGAAGCAACTAAGCCCACGTGCCTCAACTACTGAGCCTGCACTCTAGAGCCCGTGAGCCACAACTACTGAGCCCGCGTGCCTAGAGCCTGTGCTCTGCAACAAGAGAAGCCACCACAATGAGAAGCCTGCGCACCACAATGAAGAGTAGCCCCCACTCGCCGCAACTAGAGAAAGCCCACATTCAGCAACAAAGACCCACCGCAGCCAAAAATAAATAAATTAAGTAATTTATTTATTTTTTTAAAAATAAAATAAAAATAAAAATACTAAGATGTGATTCATCCCCATTGGGAGTTTACAGTGTAGGGAAATGACATCACTGATATTAAGATATAGGAAAGTATAATTTATTTTAACATGAGGAGCAAGAAAGTCAGAGGGTTTTATTTCCTTTAAAAATTGAGGTATGGAGCACAGAGGACTTTTAGGGCAGTGAAAATACTTTGAATGATACTATAATGATGGACGCATGTCGTTATCCATTTGTCTAAACCCATAGAATGTACAACACCAAGAGTGAACCCTAATGTAAGTTCATCAGTTGTAACAAATACACCACCCTGGTAGAGGATGTTGATGATGGGGGAGGCTATACATGTGTGGGGTCAGGAGGTATCTAGCAGATATCTGTACATTCCTCTCAATTTTGCTGTGATCCCAAAACTGCTCTTTAAAAAACCTTTTAAAAACATTGTGGTGTAATAAAAATGCAAAAAAACGTAATATTTTTTCTTTTTACAAAACAGTCCAGGTTTACTGTAGAAAATTTGAAACCACAGGTAAGTTTTTTTAAAAAGAATAGTCATTCTTAATCCAATCACTCTTAAAATTTTATATATTACCTTCTAATCCGTATGCATTTGTGTGTGTATGTGTAAGAATGGACGTACTGTTTTAGTGGATTTCCACTTCCAACCAAAATGTAAGAGACCTGGTTGATGTCCTTGCCTGAATAACACCTTGCTCCCTCTCGCTACCTCCAAAAAAACAAGACAAAATGCATGAAAAAATGGTTTTTAAGACACTGGACATTAGGCAATGGAGAGTGATCTCTGGTAGATAGGAAATAAACAAGGTGAGCACTGCAGTTGTTCAGCTTACTACCTTGAGTTTCCAGGCTGTAGCATAGGAATAGAAACTGAAGTGGACTATGACATAAATCACAGCGATATCCTTTTTGACCCGCCTCCTAGAGGAATGGAAATAAGAACAAAAATAAACAAATGGGACCTAATGAAACTTAAAAGCTTTTGCAAAGCAAAGGAAACCATAAACAAGATGAAAAGACAACCCTCAGAATGGGAGAAAATATTTGCAGATGAAGCAACTGACAAAGGATTAATCTCCAGAATATACAAGGAGCTCATGCACCTCAATATCAAAAAAACAAACAACCCAATCCAAAAAGGGGCAGAAGACCTAAATAGACATTTCTCCAAAGAAGATGTACAGATTGCCAACAAACACATGAAAGGATGCTCAACATCATTAATCATTAGAGAAATGCAAATCAAAACTACAATGAGGTATCACCTCACACCAGTCAGAATGGCCATCATCAAAAAATCTAGAAACAATAAATGCTGGAGAGGGTGTGGAGAAAAGGGAACCCTCTTGCACTGTTGGTGGGAATGTAAATTGATACAGACACTATGGAGAACAGTATGGAGGTTCCTTAAAAAACTACAAATAGAACTACCATACGACCCAGCAATCCCACTACTGGGCATATACCCTGAGAAAACCATAATTCAAAAAGAGTCATGTACCACAATGTTCATTGCAGCTCTATTTACAGTAGCCAGGACATGGAAGCAACCTAAGTGTCCATCAGCGGATGAATGGATAAAGAAGATGTGGCACATATATACAATGGAATATTAATCAGCCATAAAAAGAAACGAGTTATTTGTAGTGAGGTGGATGGACCTGGAGTGTGTCATACAGAGTGAAGTAAGTCAGAAAGAGAAAAACAAATACCGTATGCTAACACATATATATGGAATCTAAAAAAAAAAAATGGTTCTGAAGAACCTAGGGGCAGGACAGGAATAAAGACACAGATGTAGAGAATGGACTTGAGGACACGGGGACAGGGAAGGGTAAGCTGGGACGAAGTGAGAGAGTGGCATAGACATATATACACTACTAAACATAAAATAGCTAGTGGGAAGCAGCTACATCACTCGGGGAGATCAGCTCGGTGCTATGTAACCACCTAGAGGGGTGGGATAGGGAGGGTGGGAGGGAGTTGCAATAGGGAGGGGATATGGGGATATATGTATACATATAGCTGATTTACTTTGTTATACAGCAGAAACTAACACACCATTGTAAAGCAATTATACTCCAATAAAGATGTTAAAAAAGAAAAAGAGGAAAGAAACTGAAGTGGATCCTAGCAGGCTTCCTAATTTGAGGAGTTGGAGCTGAGAGTCTGGGAAGACCAAGGTAGCTAGAATTCATAGGACAGGGTATCAGAGAGGAGAGCAGAGCAAGAAAGAGAACTCCAACAATCAGAGAATCCTTCTCAAGTGTTTTAACAGAGTACTGATCAGGATAATACGGGATGAAAATACCTAAAGCCAGAGGAGTCACCATCTAAAAGTATTAGAACAGTGCCTGGCACTCACACAGGTCTGGGAATAGAACCTGTTCATACCAGCCAAACTGGAAAACTTCTAATTCATGGGGCATTGGGTAGAGAATTCGGAAAGGTCTTGTTTTGGTAGTGGGGAGTAATTAGTCCTAAACGGAGCACTGTTCCAGACCTACCTGAAAAATCATAAAAGTATGACCTGAAAGGATCAAATTGATCCCAAGGAATTTAAGTGCTTGCCAGAGTAGAGGTCAAGGATATTTACCAGAATGCAGAACTATCCAGCACCCAACAAGGTAAAGTTTATAACGTCTGATATCTGATAATAAATTACCAAGCATACAAACAGGCAGGAAAATGCAACCTATAATGAAGAAAAGAAGCAACAGTTGAAACTAACATAGAAGTTAACATTAACAGAGGACATTAAAATAGCTCTTATAATTGTATTCCATATATTCAAAAAGTTAGGTAGAGACATGGAAGATATAAAAGACCCAAATCAAACTTCCAGAGATGAAAAGTATGTCTTATAAAAGACCCAAATCAAACTTCCAGAGATGAAAAGTATGTCTAGGATCAAAAATATACTGCATAGTATTAACATCAGATTAGACATTGCAGAAGGATGGATATGTTCATTGATTGTGGTGGTCATTTCACAGTGTATACATAAAACATCTTGTTTTATACATTAAGGTGCTGCAAAATAGAATGATATTCTTATTTTCTTTTAGAGCATCTCTGTTTCTTTACTGAGCAAGTAAAAAATTATTTCAGAATTCCCTTCTCATATTGAATCTTTTTTTCTCTCATTTTCCAGTCTTGTAGGATAATTTTTTTAACTCCCACTTCCAACACTGGAGAAGAATGTAATCTTAATTCTAAATAGTCAAAGGCAGTGTTATACCTCCTCAGCACAGTTGTTCCTAGTAGGGAGTGAACTTTATTCCTTTTAGGTACTAATGACTCCTGTCTTTCATTGAAAAATGTGAAGTTTCTTGATAGGGTACCTTGGTGTGCATGAGTGATCTTAATTTTCTTATCTTTTTTTTTTTAAGATATTCCACTCTTTTTTAAAAATTTATTTATTTATGGCTGTGTTGTGTCTTCGTTTCTGTACGAGGGCTTTCTCTAGTTGTGGCAAGTGGGGGCCACTCTTCATCGCGGTGCGTGGGCCTCTCACTGTCGCGGACTCTCGTTGCGGAGCACAGGCTCCAGACGCGCAGGCTCAGTAATTGTGGCTCATGGGCCCAGTTGCTCCGCGGCATATGGGATCTTCCCAGACCAGGGCTCGAACCCGTGTCCCCTGCATTGGCAGGTGGATTCTTAACCACTGTGCCACCAGGGAAGCCCCCTTAATTTTCTTATCTTAAAAAAAGTTATCCAGGTCATTTCTATTAGATTTTTCCTAATAGCTTCTTACCATTGAAAACTTTAAAGTGCCTCAAAAGTAAGAAAACATTTTTGTACAAAAACATAACATTTAATTAAAATAGTGAAAAACCTGGAAATTTACTAAATAGCCTACATTTTCTTATCCTACATAGCAACATAGATTAATATTTACAAAATGAAGTTAAATGGAAAGAATAGAAAATGAAATTGTAATATAAGGTATGATTACAACTATATAAAAATACAAAAGGGTAAAATTAAAATGAAATGTGTAGAAATGAAAATAGCTGTATTTGAATGGTAAATTATGGGTGTTATCTTTTAAAATTTTTATCATTGTTGTTTTAATAACTTTTAAATCGTATTCTGAGTTTTCTAGGGTGGCTCACCACCCTCTCAGACTCTTCATCCCATATGTGGAATTTCATTTTTTTCAGCTTTTTTGAGGTATAATTGACAAAATTATGATTAAAGTGTACAATATGATGATTTGATTTGCTATACATATACATTGTGAAAGAGTTCTAATGATTTATTTAACATGTCCATCACCTCACATATTTACCTTTTTTTCTTTTTGGTGAGAACATTTAAGTTCTGCTCTCTTAGCAAAATTCAGTTATACAATCCAGTATCACCAACTATAGTCACCATATATCTAATGTATATATTAGATCCTCGGACCTTTTTCATCTTATAACTGAAAGTTTGTACCCTTTTACCAACCATTCTCCATTTCCCCCACCCTCAAACCCCTGGAAAACACCATTCTACTCTGTGTTTCTATGAGTTTGGCTTTTCTTTCTTTACTTTAGATTCTACATATAAGTGATACCATGCAGTGTTTGTCTTTCTCTTTCTGGCTTATATCATTTAGTATAATGTCCTCCAAGTTCATCCATGTTGTCACAAATGGCAGGATTTCGTTCTTTTTTAAGGCTGATATTCCATTTTATACATATACTGTACTTTCTTTACCCACATTCATCAGTAAACAACAGCTTAGGTTGTTTCCATACCTTGGCTTGCTGCAATGGACATGGCAGTACAATTATCTCTTTGAGATAATGATTTCACTTTCTTTGGGTATCCTACACAGAAGTAGGATTACTGGATTGTATGGTAGTTCTATTTTTAATTTCTTGGGAAACCTCCAACTGTTTTCCATAGTGGCTATATCAGTTTACATTCCTACCAACAGTGTACAAGGTTTCCCTTTTCTCTACATCCTCACTACCATTTGTTATCTCTTGTCTTTCTGATGTTAGCCATTGTAGCAGATGTGAAGTGATATCTCACTGTGGTTTTGATTTGCATTTTCCTGATGATAAGTGATGTTGAGCACCTTTTCATGTACCTATTGGCCATTTGTATGTCTTCTTTGGAAAAGTCTGTCCAGATCCTTTGCCCATTTATAATCGGGTTTTGTTTTTGTTCTTGTTTCTGTTTTTGTTTTTTGTTTTTATTTTTTGCTACTGAGTTGTAGTATTTCCTTATATATTTTGGATATTAACCCCCCAAAATATTGCAAATATTTTCTCTGATTTCATAGGTTGCCTTTTAGTTTTGTTGGTTTCCGTGAAACCTCTAATGTGAGGAAAGAAGAGAGAATATTGATTGCCACTTTATCTATAACTTATATTGATCAAGGCTGATAATAAAATGCACTTAGCATTCAACTAAAGAGGATGTTGTGTTTTGGTTGCCTAAAAATGTAAACAGTGCCATTTTTTTTGTTTCTAAAGGTGACTTGGAACAATTAGGGTCAAATATAGAGATATCTCTGTGATTTTGTTATTTCTTTTTAAACTTTAGGTACAAGATTATGGCGCTGCCCTACACTGGTACCACTGTTCTCTGAGATTTTATGCATGTGATCAAACGTACGTGAACTTGGCCAAGCTACAGAGGAACATGGCTTCTTGTTACCTGCATTTGGAACAATTTGATAAGGTCCTTTGATTTATCTGTTTTTCAAAGGCAGCAAATGTTGTTATGGGCAATGGCAGAGAGATGGTTGTAGTGGTGTGACTTCTTGGCTATTAGGTTAAGGTGTCTGAGAGTTACTTCATACAGAACAAAGTCAAATTGATATTTTCCTGACTTGCACACTATAAACATTAATGAATGGAACTTCCCAAAAGGAGAGAAAATTTGGAGACTCTTAATTCCATTACTTACTGTTTATTTTTAACACCCTGTTCTGAAAGGTAATATATCATTGCAATTCATGAACAAAGTTATCTGCTGCTAACCATCTGCAGTATTGTCCTTTGAAGCAGAATAAATTTTAAGGTACACATTTTTTTGGGTCAAGCATTCAGTGAGAGCAAACACTTGGATGAAATATCGTTCTTTTACTTTCTGGGTTATCTTTTGCCTTTCCAACCAATCTAAAAAAATGTTCAGCATTTGATTTCTTATCAGGACAAAATTCTAGAAGGTAAAAGGAATAAAACTTGCTTGAGGATAGAGCCATTCATACTCCCCAAAGCATTTGGGACATTTCTTCCTTTGGTTATCATATAGTATGCACGTAATGGGATGGGGTGTATTGTCTTGTGGTAAGACGAAAAACAAGAAGTACAAGTATGGATCCAGATAAAATATGAAGGTTTTTGTTGCTTTTTAAGTTTTAATAACACATTTAGGGGAAAATACGTGACTAAGGGTTGTAATTTTAGACATTTTCTTTGAAGATTTGTTTACTTTGAAGGGTTGTTTACCTTAATAAATACTTCAGATTTTCTTTCAAAAGAATATTTACCATTTAGTTTGTTTGTTACAAATTCACGGTCCTGAAAGAGAAGTTGGAAGGTTACTTAATTCATCGTATTTCTACACAGGCTAGCATTTAAGTGTTTCAGAAAGATGGTTGACTACTGTTTACTTTAAGACCTGAAAAGAAGATGTCACATAGATTTTGTTACCTAATTCATTATATTTCTGCTTAGAATACCGTTACCTATTTCAGAAAGATAGTTTCCTACTGCTTACTTAAAGACCTGTAAAGAAGGCAATCACAAAGCTTTTGTAACTCTATGATTTATGTTAACCTGGAAGATTGGGAAGGACCTGGACCTGGAGCTAGACATGCCAACTGGGGGGATGGATACATCTGCAGGCCAAGGAAGGATGTGTAATCACCTAGTCAAGATAGAAAGAACATAGTATGAGATACTGTGATAGTCTCTGAAGTTACAGAGATGAACAAGTTGCCTTTGACTCAGCCAAGCAGCTGGCATCAGGGTATCCTAATGGGCAGATCAGAAGATTATGGCAATGGGGGAAATTTAAGTGTTGGAAAGATTCCATAAGTTAGGCACATAGGTAGTTGGCATCACATAAGCATATCAGCAGGGAACAGGTCTTCAATCATTTGGACTCAGATGCAGGACTCAAATCTTTGCATCACTGGGGGTATGTGTAGATAGACTAGAAAGAGCAAGGTCGAGCTCCAAACCTAAAGTGAATGGAACATGAGGCTCTTTTTAAGAGTGGAGCTCAGGCATAGGGAGCCAGACTGGGATGCAATTACCAGAAAAAGAATACAAAGTGAATAGATGATACAGTCTTCTAAGACTTGAAGCACTGCTTCTTAAATTTCCTCTAACTAATGCCAAGTTTGGTCCTAGAGCCTAGTGTAGGACTGAACCTGTAATTGGGAGTTCAAATGGTATTAGTAGTAAGGAGGGGAAGAAGAAGAGAGCAGGAAACCAGGCAGGTCCTAATATGTATACTCAGTTTGTGATTATATCATTTAAGGCCAGATTGCCTTGTTGATTACTGTTAGTATATTTCTCCATTTCATCCTTCCTGTCTTAAACTTAGCAGATATTGATTTGATACCTCCATATGTAAGGAATACTCTACTGTGCACTAAGACAGATGAAGAAAGGTGAAACAGTTACACAGTTCATCATATTTTACTATTTTGCTATTCCCACCTAGTCTTGTTAATTTTTATTGTCTGCTTTTTTCACTCCTTCCCTGGATCTACTTGAGTACTGTTCAGAAATTTTGTGAAACCATATTTATTGAATCTGCTAAAATTTCATAGTTTTCATATAGGCACTAAGTAAAACTGACTCTTGTTGACTTTCTGTCATACTCCTCACCAATCCTTGGTGATTCCAAAACATTTTTTTTTTATCCCTAAGCACCTATGCCTTATCCTTCCTTTTAGCAGAAAACCTTATCTTCTAATTTCCTGGGCTTGTAGCCACTGACATGAACTTCATCACCTTCTCTCTTTATCCATTCTTTCTTCTCCCTTATCTCTGAGAAAGAAGTAACTTTCCCAGGGGACCTTCCCTAAAAATCTCAACCCTAACTCTTTCATCTTTCTCTCTCTACTGTTTCTTTCCCCTGTCACTACAATTATTTTTAGGCCTTCTTTATTCAAAAACCTTTCTTCAACCTTGTCATCCTCCCCAAATTATAGTTTGTCCTTCCTTTCATCACCAAACTTTATAACCTAAAATTACTGCCTATATTTTTTTAGTATTCGTTCATTCAAAAAATATTTATTAACTGTCTACTACATGTTAAATACTGTCCTAGGCAAATAGACAAAACCCCCTACCCCCACAGAGTTTATATTCTACTAGGAGAGACAGACAATAAAAAGATAAATATTATGGTATATTAGAGAGGTCAGCAAATTTTCTATACAGAACCACATAGTAAATATTTTAGGTTTTCTAGGCCATACAGTCTCTCTTGCACTACTCAACTCTGCGGTTGTACCATGAAATCAGGCGTAGACCATATGTAAACAAATTGGCATGGCTTTGTTCCAACAAAACTTTATATTTAGGAACACTGAAATTTGAATTTCATATAATTTTTTGTGTCATAAAGTATTCTTTTTTTGATTTTTTTCAGCCTTTTAAAAAAGTAAAACTTAGCTTGATAGTTGGTAGGCTGGATGGAGCCCAAAGGCCATAGTTTGCTGACCCTGTTATATTAGATAGTGATAAGTGCTAAAGAGAAAACTAAGTAGGAAAGGGTAGTATTACATGTTTTAGAGGAGGAATGAAGGGTTGGAATTTTAGACAAGGTGGCCAGAGAGGGCCTCAGTGAGAAGGTAGTTTTTGAGTAGAGACCTGAGGAAATGAGGGATCTGGCTATGAGGATACCTTTAAAAAGAGCATTCCAGACAGAGGGAGTAGCAAATGCAAAGGCTCTGGTGTGTGGGGTAGGAGCCTATATGTGGTGTTTGAGGAACAGCAAAGAGACTAGTGTGGCTGGAGCAGAGGGAATATTAGGGAAAACAGGAGATGTGATCAAGGAAGCAGTGGGGAAACAGATCATGTAAGAAAGACATTGTAGTTCATTGTAAAGATTTGTGTCATTAAGTCTAAGTGAGATGGGGAGCCAGTGGGAGGGTTTGGGACACAGGAGTGTCAAGATCTGACTTGCATTTTAATAAAATCACTCGGCCACTGTGTTGAATAGACTGAGCTGGATGCAAGGGTGGAAGCAGGGAGACCAGTTTAGGTGGCCACTGAAATAATCTAGGCAAGAGATGATGGCGGCATGGACCAGGATGAAGGAAGTATGGATGGTGAGAAGTGGTCAGATTCTGGATAGAATATGAAAATAAAGCTGACAGAATTCTCTGACAAACCAGATGTAGGATAAGAGAGAAAAAAAGAGACAAGAATGACTCTAAGGTTTTTGGCCTCACCACCTATTTCCCTCTTGATGATTTTTGCATCTGATTCTATAAACTGCTCTTGAATATCACTAGTGACCTTTTTTTTTTAATAAATGTATTTATTTATTTTTGGCTGCGTTGGGTCTTTGTTGCTGGATGCGGGCTTTCTCTAGTTGTGGCGAGCAGGGGCTACTCTTCATTGCGGTGCACGGGCTTCTCACTGCGGTGGCTTCTTTTGTTGCGGAGCACGGGCTCTAGGCATGTGGGCTTCAGTAGTTGCGGCTAACGGGCTCTAGAGCGCAGGCTCAGTAGTTGTGGCGCACGGGCTTAGTTGCTCCGCGGCATGTGGGATCTTCCTGGACCAGGGCTCGAACCCGTGTCCCCTGCATTGGCAGGTGGATTCTTGACCACTGCACCACCAGGGAAGCCCCGCTAGTGACCTTTTAATGATCAAGTCTAATGATTTCTTCCCTCAGTCCATTTTGTCCTCTGGTCTCTCTAGCACAAGAGAATATAATACTACTTTTTCCTTCTAGAAACTTTCTCTTTGGCTTCTAATGACATACTCTCTTTTTTTTATTGAAGTATAGATGATTTACAGTGTTGTGTTGTTAGTTTCTGGTGTACAGCAAAGTGATTCAGATATATCTATCTATATATATATATCTTTATCATATTCTTTTCCATTATAGTTTATTATAAGATATTGAATATAGTTCCCTGTGTTATACAGTAGGACCTTGTTGTTTTATCTGTTCTATGTATAGTAGTTTGTATCTGCTAATCCCAAACTCCTAATTTATCCCTTCCCCGCCTCCCTTCCTCTTTGGTAATTGTAAATTTGTATTCTATGTATGACATACTCTCTTTTTTTTTAAATTAATTAATTAATTTATTTATTACTTTTGGCTGTGTAGGGTCTTCATTTCTGTGCGAGGGCTTTCTCTAGTTGTGGCAAGCGGGGGCCACTCTTCATCGCGGTGCACGGGCCTCTCACTATCGCAGCCTATCTTGTTGCGGAGCACAGGCTCCAGACGCGCAGGCTCAGTAGTTGTGGCTCACAGGCCCAGTTACCCCGTGGCATGTGGGATCTTCCCAGACCAGGGCTCGAACCTGTGGCCCCTGCATTGGCAGGCAGATTCTCAACCACTGCGCCACCAGGGAATCCCTGACATACTCTCTTAATCCTATTGCTCTGACTGTTCCTTTTTTATTTATGTTATTGGTAGTCTCTTTTCCCAAATAAATGTTGGATGAGGGCAGGTACTGTTTATCTCATTCTCCATTTTATCCTTAACACCCATGAACATGCTTGGTACATGGTAAGTTTTCAGTAAACATTTGTTGAATTTATTCTCTTCTCCCTTCTTTTATTTCTGTTGTACACTATCCCCTCAGAAATTCATCAACTGTTTTCTTAGCTTCAGCTCTCCATACCCAAATCTATATCTCTAACCCTGATCTCTCTCATAGCCCACATCCACTTTTCTACTGTCTTTGGGTATATACGGCTATCTAAGACTGAAATCTTAGATGCATGGATTCTTTCTTCTCCCCCTATATTCAGTCGTGTGCCACATCTGGTCAATTCTACCTCTGCAATATTTTTGCCAGCTGTCGCCCCTTCCATCTTTACCTCACTACCCTATGCCAAGCCCTCATTACCTCTAAGACTACTGGAAAAATCTAACTGATTATTGTATCGTGCTCAATAATTTTCAGTGGCACCCTGTAAATAAAGACCAAATTCCTTAGACTTAAGGTCCTCCATAATCTTTATTTATTTATTTTTAATTTTTAAAAAAAATCTATTGTAGTATAATTGCTGTACAATGTTGTGTCAGTTTCTGCGGTATAACGAAGTGAATCAGCTATATGTATGCATATATCCCCATATCCCCTCCCTCTTGCGTCTCCCTCTCACCCTCCCTATCCCACCCCTCTAGGTGGACACAAAGCACACAGCTGATCTCCCCGTGCGATGCAGCTGCTTCCCACTAGCTAGCTATTTTACATTTGGTAGTGTATATATGTCAGTGCCACTCTCTCACTTCGTCCCAACTTACCCTTCCCTCTCTCCATGTCCTCAAGTCCATTCCTATGTCTGCGTATTTATTCCTGTCCTGCCCTTAGATTCATCAGAACCATTTTTTTTTTAGATTCCATATATATGTGTTAGCATATGGCATTAGTTTTTCTCTTTCTGACTTACTTCACTCTGTATGACAGACTCTAGGTCCATCCACCTCACTAAATAACTCAATTTCGTTTCTTTGTATGGCCGAGTAATATTCCATTGTATATATATGCTACATCTTCTTTATCCATTCATCTGTCAATGGACACTTAGGTTGCTTCCACGTCCTGGCTATTGTAAATAGAGCTGCAATGAATATTGTGGTACATGACCCTTTTTGAATTATGGTTTTCTCAGGGTATATGCCCATGAGTGGGATTGCTAGGTCATATGGTAGTTCTATTTTTAGTTTTTTAAGGAACCTCCATACGGTTCTCCACAGTGGCTGTATCAATTTACATTCGCACCAAGAGTGCAAGAGGGTTCCCTTTTCTCCACACCCTCTCCAGCATTTATTGTTTCTAGATTTTTTGATGATGGCCATTCTGACCAGTGTGAGGTGATACCACACTATAGTTTTGATTTGCATTTCTCTAATGATTAGTGATGTTGAGCATCCTTTCATGTATTTGTTGACAATATGTATATCTTCTTTGGAGAAATGTCTATTTAGGTCTTCTGCCCGTTTTTGGATTGGGTTTGTTTTTTTGATATTGAGGTATATGAGCTGCTTGTATATTTTGGAGATTAATCCTTTGTCAGTTGCTTCATTTGCAAATATTTTCTCCCATTCTGAGGATTGTCTTTTCGTCTTCTTTATGGTTTCCTTTGCTTTGCAAAAGCTTTTAAGTTTCATTAGGTCCCAGTTGTTTATTTTTGTTTTTATTTCCATTTCTCTAGGAGATGGGTCAAAAAGGATCTTGCTGTGATTTATGTCAAAGAGTGTTCTTCCTTTGTTTTCCTCCAAGAGTTTTATAGTGTCTGGCCTTATTACATTTAGGTCTTTAATCCATTTTGAGTTTATTTTTTGTATGGTGTTGGAAAGTGTTCTAATTTCATTCTTTTACAAGTGGCTGTCCAGTTTTCCGAGCACCACTTACTGAAGAGGCTGTCTATTCTCCATTGTATATTCTTGCCTCTTTTATCAAAGATAAGGTGACCATATGTGCGTGGGTTTACCTCTGGGCTTTCTATCCTGTTCTGTTGATCTATATTTCTGTTTTTGTGCCAGTACCGTACTGTCTTGATTACTGTAGCTTTGTAATATAGTCTGATGTCTGGGAGTCTGATTCCTCTCCCTCTGTTTTTCTTTCTCAAGATTGCTCTGACTATTTGGGGTCTTTTGTGTTTCCAACAAATTGTGAAATTTTTTCTTCTAGTTCTGTGAAAAATGCCATTGGTAGTTTGATAGGGATTGCATTGAATCTGTAGATTGCTTTGGGTAGTAGAGTCATTTTCACAATGTTGATTCTTCCAATCCAGAAACATGGTATATCTCTCCATCTGTTTGTATCATCTTTGATTTCGTTCATCAGTCTTATAATTTTCTGCATACAGGTCTTTTGTCTCCTTAGGTAGGTTTGTTCCTAGGTATTTTATTCTTTTCGTTGCAGTGGCAAATGGGAGTGTTTCCTTATTTACTCTTTAAGATTTTTCATCCTTAGTGTATAGAAATGCAAGAGATTTCTGTGCATTAATTTTGTATCCTGCTACTTTACCAAATTCATTGATTAGCTCTAGTAGTTTTCTGGTAGCACCTCTATGATTCTCTATGTATAGTATCATGTCATCTGCAAACAGTGACAGCTTTACTTCTTCTTTTCCGATATGGATTCTTTAATTTCTTTTTCTTCTTGATTGCTGTGGCTAAAACTCCCAAAGCTATGTTGAATAATAGTGGTGAGAGTGGACATCCTTGTCTTGTTCCTGATTTTAGAGGAAATGGTTTCAATTTTTCGACACTGAGAATGATGTTGGCTGTGGGTTTGTCATATATGGCCTTTATTATGTTGAGGTAGGTTCCCTCGATGCCTACTTTCCGGAGAGTTTTTATCATAAATGGGTGTTGAATTTTGTCGAAAGCTTTTTCTGCATCTATTGAGATTATCATATGGATTTGTCCTTCACTTTGTTAATATGGTGTATCACATTGACTGATTTCTATATACTGAAGTATCCTTGCATTCCTGGGAAAAACCCCACTTGATCATGGTGTATGATCCTTTTTTTTTTTTTTTTAATTAATTTATTTATTTATGGCTGTGTTGGGTCTTCGTTTCTGTGCGAGGGCTTTCTTTAGTTGTGGCAAGCGGGGGCCACTCTTCATCGCGGTGCGCGGGCCTCTCACTATCGCGGCCTCTCTTGTTGCGGAGCACAGGCTCCAGACGCGCAGGCTCAGTAGTTGTGGCTCACGGGCCCAGTTGCTCCGTGGCATGTGGGATCTTCCCAGACCAGGGCTCGAACCCGTGTGCCCTGCATTGGCAGGCAGATTCTCAACCACTGCGCCACCAGGGGAGCCCCTGTATGATCCTTTTAATGTGCTGTTGGATTCTGTTTCCTAGTATTTTGTTGAGGATTTTTGCATCTGTGTTCATCAGTGATATTGGCCTGTAGATTTCTTTTTTTGTGACATCTTTGTCTGGTTTTGGTATCAGGGTGATGGTGGCCTCGTGGAATGAGTTTGGGAGTGTTCCTCCCTCTGCAATTTTTTGGAAGAGTTTGAGAAGGATAGGTGTTAGCTCTTCTGTAAATGTTTGATAGAGGCTTCACCTGTGAAGCCATCTGGTCCTGGACTTTTGTTTGTTGGAAGATTTTTAATCACAGTTTCAATTTCATTACTTGTGATTGGTCTGTTCATATTTTCTGTTTCTTCCTGGTTCAGTCTTGGAAGGTTATACCTTTCTAAGAATTTGTCCGTTTCGTCCAGGTTGTCCATTTTATTGGCATAAAGTTGCTTGTAGTAGTCTCTTAGGATGCTTTGTATTTCTGCAGTGTCTGTTGTAACTTCTCGTTTTTCATTTCTGATTTTATTGATTTGAGTCCTCTCCCTCTTTTTCTTGATGAGTCTGGCTAATGGCTTATCAATTTTGTTTATCTTCTCAAAGAACCAGCTTTTAGTTTTGTTGATCTTTGCTACTGTTTTCTTTGTTTCTATTTCGTTTATTTCTGCTCTGATCTTTATGATTTCTTTCCTTCTGCTAACTTTGGGTTTTGTTTGTTCTTCTTTCTCTAGTTTCTTTAGGTGTAAGGTTAGATTGTTTACTTGAGATTTTTCTTGTTTCTTGAGGTAGGCTTGTATAGCTATAAACTTCCCTCTTAGAACTGCTTTTGCTGCATCCCATAGGTTTTGGGTCGTCGTGTTTTCATTGTCATTTGTCTCTAGGTATTTTTTGATATCCTCTTTGATTTCTTCAGGGATCTCTTGCTTATTTAGTAACGTATTGTTTAGCCTCCATGTGTTTGTCTTTTTTACGTTTTTTCCCCTGTAATTCATTTCCAATCTCATAGCGTTGTGGTCAGAAAAGATGCTTGATATGATTTCAATTTTCTTAAATTTACTGAGGCTTGATTTGTGACCCAAGATGTGATCTATCCTGGAGAATGTTCCGTGCGCACTTGAGAAGAACGTGTAATCTGCTGTTTTTGGATGGAATGTCCTATATATATCAATTAAATCTATCTGGTCTGTTGTGTCATTTAAAGCTTCTGTTTCCTTATTTATTTTCATTTTGGATGATCTGTCCATTGGTGTAAGTGAGGTGTTAAAGTCCCCCACTATTACTGTGTTACTGTCGATTTCCTCTTTTATAGCTGTTAGCAGTTGCCTTATGTATTGAGGTGCTCCTATGTTGGGTGCATATATATTTATAATTGTTATATCTTCTTCTTGGTTTGATCCCTGGATCATTATGTAGTGTCCTTCCTTGTCTCTTGTAAATTCTTTATTTTAATGTCTATTTTATCTGATATGAGTATAGCTACTCCAGCTTTCTTTTGATTTCCATTTGCATGGAATATCCTTTTCCATCCCCTCACTTTCAGTCTGTATGTGTCCCTAGGTCTAAAGTGGGTCTCTTGTAGACAGCATATATATGGGTCTTGTTTTTGTATCCATTCAGCCAGTCTATGTCTTTTGGTTGGGGCATTTAATCCATTCACGTTTAAGGTAATTATCGATATGTATGTTCCTATGACCATTTTCTTAATTGTTTTGGGTTTGTTTTTGTAGGTCCTTTTCTTCTCTTGTGTTTCCCACTTAGAGAAGTTCCTTTAGCATTTGTTATAGAGCTGGTTTGGTGGTGCTGAATTCTCTTAGCTTTTGCTTGTCTGTAAAGCTTTTGATTTCTCCATCAAATCTAAATGAGATCCTTGCCGGGTAGAGTAATCTTGGTTGTAGGTTCTTCCCTTTCATCACTTCAAGTATATCATGCCACTCCCTTCTGGCTTTGCAGAGTTTCTGCTGAGAAATCAGCTGTTAACCTTATGGGAGTTCCCTTGTATGTTATTTGTCGTTTTTCCCTTGCTGCTTTCAATAATTTTTCTTTGTCTTTAATTTTTGCCAGTTTGATTACTGTGTGTCTCGGCGTGCTTCTCCTTGGGTTTATTCTGTATGGGACTCTCTGCGCTTCCTGGACTTGGGTGGCTATTTCCTTTTGCATGTGAGGGAAGTTTTCGACTATAATCTCTTCAAATATTTTCTCTGGTCCTTTCTCTCTCTCTTCTCCTTCTGGGACCCCTATAATGCGAATGTTGTTGCGTTTAATGTTGTCCCAGAGGTCTCTTAGGCTGTCTTCATTTCTTTTCATTCTTTTTTCTTTAGTCTGTTCCGCAGCAGTGAATTCCACCATTGTGTCTTCCAGGTCACTTATCCGTTCTTCTGCCTCAGTTATTCTGCTATTGATTCCTTCTAGTGTAGTTTTCATTTCAGTTATTGTATTGGTCATCTCTGTTTGTTTGTTCTTTAATTCTTCTAGGTCTTTGTTAATCATTTCTTGCATCTTCTCAATCTTTGCCTCCATTCTTATTCCGAGGTCCTGGATCATCTTCACTATCATTATTCTGAATTCTTTTTCTGGAAGGTTGCCTATCTCCACTTCATTTAGTTGTTTTTCTGGGGTTTTTTCTTGTTCTTTCATCTGGTATATAGCCCTCTGCCTTTTCATCATGTCTATCTTTCTGTAAATGTGGTTTTTGTTCCACAGGCTGCAGGATTGTAGTTTTTCTTGCTTCTGCTGTCTGCTCTCTGGTGGTTGAGGCTATCTAAGAGGCTTGATGGGAGGCTCTGGTGGTGGGTAGAGCTGACTGTTGCTGTGGCAGTCAGAGCTCAGTAAAACCTTAATCCACTTGACTGTTGATGGGTGGGGCCGGGTTCCCTCCCTGTTGCTGTGGCGGTCAGAGCTCAGTAAAACCTTAATCCACTTGACTGTTGATGGGTGGGGCTGGGTTCCCTCCCTGTTGGTTGTTTTGCCTGAGGCAACCCACCACTGGAGCTCTTTGGTGGGGTTAATGGCAGACTCTGGGAGGGCTCACGCCAAGGAGAACTTCCCAGAACCTCTGCTACCAGTGTCCTTATCTCCACGGTGAAACAGAGCCACCACCCGCCTCTGCAGGAGAGCCCCCAACACCAGCAGGTAGGTCTGGTTCAGTCTCCCCCAGGGTCACTGCTCCTTCCCCTGGGTCCCGATGCACACATTACTTTGTGTGTGCCCTCCAAGAGTGGGGTCTCTGTTTCCCCCAGTCCTGTCAAAGTCCTGCAATCAATTCCCACTAGCCTTCAGAGTCTGATTCTCTAGGAATTCCTCCTCCCGTTGCCGGACCCCCAGGTTGGGAAGCCTGACGTGGGGCTCAGAAGCTTCACTCCAGTGGGTGGACTTCTGTGGTGTAAGTGTTCGCCAGTCTGTGAGTCTCCCACCCAGCAGTTATGGGATTTGATTTTACTCTGATTGCGCCCCTCCTACCGTCTCACTGTGGCTTCTCCTCTGTCCTTGGACGTGGGGTATCCTCCTTGGTGAAGTCCAGGGTCTTCCTGTCAATGATTGTCCAGCAGCCAGTTGTGATTCTGGTGCTCTCACAAGAGGGAGTGAGAGCACGTCCTTCTACTCCGCCATCTTGGTTAATCCTCTTTACAGATTTTTTTGCTGTAATTGATATCTAGTCTCATTGCTTTGTGGTCGGAAAAGATACTTGATACAATTTCAACTTTTTTTTTTTTTTTTTTTTTTGCAATTTACCAAGGCTTGATTTGTAACCCAAGTTGTGATCTGTCCTGGAGAATGTTCCATGAGCACTTGAGAAGAAAGTGTATTCTGTTGTTTTTGGATGGAATGTCCTATAAATATCAATTAAGTCCATTTTGTTTAATGTGTCATTTAAAGTTTGTGTTTCCTTATATTTTTTCATTTTGGATGATCTATTCATTGGTGAAAGTGGGGTGTTAATTAATGTCCCCTACGATTATTGTGTTACTGTCGATTTCCCATTTTTTGGCTGTTAGCATTTGCTTTATGTATTGAGGTGCTCCTACGTTGGGTGCATAAATATTTACAATTGTTTTATCTTCTTCTTGGATCGATCCCTTGATCATTATATAGTGTCCTTCTTTGTCTCTTGTAATAGTGTTTATTTTAAAGTCTATTTTGACTGATATGAGAATTGCTACTCCAGCTTTCTTTTGATTTCCATTTGCATGGAATATCTTTTTCCATCCCCTCACTTTCAGTCTGCATGTGTCCCTAGGTCTGAAGTGGGTCTCTTATAGACAGCATATATACAGGCCTTGTTTTTTATTCATTCAGCCAGTCTGTGTGTTTTGGTTGGAGCATTTGATCCATTTACATTTAAGGTAATTATTGATATGTATGTTCCTATTAGCATTTTCTTAATTATTTTGGGTTTGTTTTTGTAGGTCTTTTCCTTCTCTTGTGTTTCCTGCCTAGAGAATTTCCTTTAGGATTTGTTGTAAAGCTCGTTTGGTGGTGCTGAATTCTCTTAACTTTTGCTTGTCTGTAAGTGTTTCAATTTCTCCATCAAATCTGAATGAGATCCTTGCTGGGTAGAGTAATCTTGGTTGTAGGTTTTTCCCTTTCATCACTTTAAATATGTCCTGCCACTCCCTTGTGACTTGCAGAGTTTCTGCTGAAAGATCAGCTGTTAAGCTTATGGGGATTCCCTTGTATATTATTTGTTGCTTTTCCCTTGCTGCTTTTAATATTTTTTCCTTGCATTTAATTTTTTATTGTTTGATTAATATGTGTCTTGGCGTGTTTCTCCTTGGATTTATCATGTATGGGACTCCTGTGCTTCCTGGACTTGGTTGACTATTTCCTTTCTCATATTAGGGAAGTTTTCAACTATAATCTTTTCAAATATTTTCTCACTCCCTTTCTTTTTCTCTTCTTCTTCTGTGACCCATGTAATTCGAATGGTGGTGCGTTTAATGTTGTCCCAGAAGTCTCTAAGACTGTCCTCAATTCTTTTCATTCTTTTTTCTTTATTCTGCTCTGTGGTAGGTATTTCCACTATTTTATCTTCCAGGTCACTTCTCCGTTCTTCTGCCTCAGTTATTCTGCTATTGATTCCTTCTAGAGAATTTTTAATTTCATTTATTGTGTTGTTCATCATTGTTTGTTTGCTCTTTGGTTCTTTTAGGTCCTTGTTAAACGTTTTTTTTTATTTTCTCCATTCTATATCCAAGATCTTGGATCAACTTTACTATCATTGCTCTGAATTCTTTTTCAGGTAGACTGCCTATTTCCTCTTCATTTGTTTGGTCTGATGGGTTTTTACGTTGCTTCTTCATCTGTTATGTGTTTCTCTGTCTTCTCATTTTGTTTAACTTACTGTGTTAGGGGTCTCCTTTTTGGAGACTGAAGGTTCGTAGTTCCCGTTGTTTTTGGTGTCTGCCCCTAGTGGGTAAGTTTTGTTCAGTGGCTTCTGTAGGCTTCCTGGTGAGGGGATTTGTGCCTGTCTTCTGCTGGGTGGGGCTGGCTCTTGTCTTTCCAGTGGGCAGGGCTGCGTCCGGTGCTATGTTTTGAGGTGTCTGTGAACTTAGTATGATTTTAAGCAGCCTGTCTGCTAATGGGTGGGGTTGTGTTCCTGTCTTGCTAGTTGTTTGGCATGGGGCATCTAGCACTGGAGCTTGCTGGACGCTGGGTGGAACTGGGTCTTAGCATTGAGACGGAGATCTCTGGGAGAGCTCTCACCGATTGATATTACGTGGGGCTGGGAGGTCTCTGGTGGTCCAGTGCCCTGAACTTGGCTCTCCCGCCTCAGAGGCTCAGGCCTGACACCAGGCCGGAGCACCAAGACCCTGTCCGCCACACAGCTCAGAAGAAAAGGGAGGAAAAAAAGAAAAAAAAATAATTAAAAATAAAATTATTAAAATAAGAAAATTTTTTAAAAAAAGGAGCGACCAAACCAATAAACAAATCTATCAATGAAGAGAAGTGCTAAAAAGTATACTAACATAAACGTAAAAATCAGAAACAAGTCAGCCGCAGACAGCAAACCCCAAGTCTACAGTTGCTCCCAAAGTCTACTGCCTCAGTTTTGGGTTGACTCGTTGTCTCTTCAGGTGTACCACAGATGCAAGGTACCTCAAGTTGATTGTGGGGATTTAATCTGCTGTTTCTGATGCTGCACGGAGAAATTTCCCTTTCTCTTCTTTGTTCACACAGTTCCTGGAGTTTAGCTTTGGTTTGGGCCCCACCTCTGCATGTAAGTTGTCCTCCGGCTTCTCTTCCCACCCAGACAGGATGGGGTTAAAGCAGCGGCTGATTAAGGGGCTCCGGCTCACTCATGGGGGCGGAGGGAAGGGTACAGTAGTTATAATTGGAATGCAGGGCGAGCCTGCGGCAGCAGAGGCCAGTGTGACTTTACAACAGCCTGAGGCGTGCCATGTGTTCTCCCGGGGAAGTTGTCCCTGGGTCACGGGACCCTGGCAGTGGTGGGTTGCACAGGCTCTTGGGGGTGGTGTGGATAGTGACCTGTGCTTGCACACAGGCTTCTTGGTGGCTGCAGCAACAGTGTTAGCATTTCATGCCCATGTCTGGTGTCTGAGCTGATAGCTGCAGCTCACGCCTGTCTCTGGAGCTTATTTAGGTGGTGCTCTGCCTTCTGTGGGCAGACAGGGAAGGAATCCCTTCTCCTCGTGCTCCCCGAAACAATGGTCTCTTGCCTCTTAGTCAGGACTAGAGTTTTCCCCAGATTCCCTCCTGGCTAGCTGTGGCGCACTAGCCCCCTTCAGGCTGTGTTCACATAGCCAACCCCAGTCCTCTCCCTGGGATCTGCCCTCCGAAGCCCGAGCCTGAGCTCCCAGCCGCCATCAGCCCTGGCAGGTCAGCAGACAAACCTCTTGGGCTGCTGAGTGCTGGTCGGCACTGATCCTCTGTGCAGGAATCTCTCTGCTTTGCCTTCTGCACCCCTGTTGCTGTGTTCTCCTCCGTGGCTCTGAAGCTTCCCCCCCGCCCATCCCCCATCTCCGCCAGTGAAGGGGCTTCCTAGTGTGTGGAAACTTTTCCTCCTTCACAGCTCCCTCCCAGAGGTGCAGGTCCTGTCCCTATTCTTTTGTCTCTGTTTTTTCTTTTTTCTTTTGCCCTACCCAGGTATGTGGGGAGTTTCTTGCCTTTTGGGAAGTCTGAGGTCTTCTACCAGCATTCAATAGGTGTTCTGTGGGAGCTGTTCCACATGTAGATGTATTTCTGATGTATTTGTGGGGAGGAGGGTGATCTCCACGTCTTACTCCTCTGCCATCTTGAAGGTCCCCCCCCCCCATAATCTTTAAATAAAATAATCCTTTTTTTTTTCCTCTACACATGTACTATGTTTGTTCCCAACTGGAGTACCTGCTGCTTCCTAACCATGATCTATGCTTTTCTACCTCTGTAACTTCATCCATGCTTCTCTATTGCAAATTACCTCTTCCGTGCATCCCTACCTTTTGAAATTCCTTTTTGAAAGCTTAGATCCTAATGACAGTCTAAGGAAATTTCTGAGTCTTGGTCTTCCTCTAAGAATTTGTAACACTTCTATTTATACCTTGGTACTTATGTTCTGCGTTGTATTCTAGTTGTTTTTATACCTGTCTTAGCTCCCTATTAAATCGCTTTCTCCTTGAAGATAGGACCATATCTTATCTTTATTTTGTCTGATGTCTAGCATAGAGCCTAATGCATAGTAAGCACTCATTACATTAAAAAAATAGTCATAGAGACTCCATAAATACCTGTGAATCAGGTTCCCTAATACAGGAATTCCATTTGTTCATGCTATTTCTATCCTTGCTACTGTGGATAATTGGAGATTAAAAGTGATTAAGATCTGTGAGTGTGTTTGATTACCAGGACTGAATGAGATTATGTTATTTAAAAAATCACCCCATTATTCCTTTCTCTAGCTCAGTTCCTTTCTTTTCAACATGAAATATTCAATCATAGGTGAGAAGTTAATTTGGGTGGGTTAAAGAATTTGGAGAGTATATTCCTCTGAACTCTTAGTAGATTATGTTACAGATTCATCAGTTCATGCATTTGGTGACATCATTTTGAGATAACAATGCTAAATTTAGCTAATTTCTTTAGTTTATTTTCTAATTCATATAAATATAAATTTTTAATTGCCATTATCTGTTGAGTATCCCACCTCAGAGTATCCCACCTCTTGAGTATCTCCAGTACGTTTTATGAGGTAATATTAGACTACTATTAGACTATCTCCAGTACGTTTTATGAGGCAATATTAGACTGTAGTTTCATAGACCATCAACTCTGCCTTTGGGGAATTTATAGCACCTTAAGCCCAATAACCTAATTTTATTATATTATTTTTGAAGAATTTAAAGTGTTTCACTTGTGAAAGTGATAGGTTTGCATGGACAGACTTAGTATGGAGGAAATGAGCTTGGGTTACAAGTATAGGAGCAATTTATCACAACTTGATATAATGGGATTTGCTGCAAATCATAATAAAGTTTAATTTTTGTTAAGAGAGAGATAATGGATTGTTTTGGTGATAGTCTGTAAGTTAATAGTAATAGACAATGGGGTACTCTTTAACTCAGTACAGAAATTCCATCCTCAGCTTGCAACTGCAGTTTAGGTACATGAATGTCGTTGGTATTACTATAGATTGATAAGACTAAAGCATAATCTCAAAGCACAGTATGGTCATAAGATCTACAACAGCCCTAAGATGAGACAATTTAATAGAATATTTATATGACTTAAAATGAAAACAACCACGACTCATGTGCTGGTTTTATATTGGTTCTATTTGCTATATGAAGTTCTAAAAATCATGCCTTTCCATCATTATAGGAGTGAAAATGAGCTTGTGATCAGCAGAAGTAAACTAGTAATGTTCACTAGATGGCACTGTGGCCTTTGTTTGTACTATAATAGCTCATTGATTTTGAAGTGATTTTGTGATGCTTTGGCTGGTATAGCCTTTCCCACAAATGTATCTGTATGGATGTAAAAGAAAGTTAGCACTTAAGTAACCATGAGATGAAGGTCAATTGTGACTCATTCTTGGTACAGCCATAATGTAAAAACACTCTAATTTAGCTTTTAAGTCAACAAATATTTATTGAATACCTAATCTATGCCTCGTACTATAGAACAAGTAGAAGACGATCCTTCCTATAGATGAGCTTAAAATATTTTTGTTAAAACAAGATTTACATGTATGAAATAGAAAGTAAGATGTTTGCAATAGAATATCAAATTGTGTGGTATATACCATATGAATTTAGAATAATATGTAGATGAGGACCTTTTGTGAATATTGATTGAATGTACATATGACCTAAAACTGAGTAAGTATAATGTGTTAGAAGACAAAGTCAGATCTGAAGGCACCTCAACAGGCTGAAATGATGAGCCCATTTTAAAAAGATGAAGACCAACAGGGAACAACAAAACATCATATACTTGGATCCCTAAAACCAACTGTAAAAGAACAGAATAGATGAAATGTGGCTTAATAGCAGCATACATGGAACATTTGGGGTTGTTGGCTGACTGTAAGCTCAACATAAGCCAATAATGCTAAGAACGTTCATTGAAATTAAGTAGCATCAATAGAAATATAATATATAGAAGAGTGGTCATCACCCTGTATTCTGCTCTGGTTACAGCATACCTGAAGTATTGTGTTGGACTGGGGGGCAACACTCTTGAAGGAGGATGTTGACAAACCCTAATGTGTCAGGGGGAAGGCACTCAGGATGGTGAGAACACCCAAAACCATCTTATTTGAAGAATAGTTAAAGGAAATATGGATGTTAAAATTGGAAAATGGAAGATTTAGGAAGAACATGATAGCTCCCTCCTAATATTTGAATGGCTGTCAGGGAGAAAAGAATTCGATTTATTCCATGCATGTTTCCATAGGTGAGACCTACAAGGAATGAGATTTCAGGTAATTATAAGGAAACTCTGTCTAATAATTAGACCTGTCCAAAAACTGAAATGGGCTCAAGGTATTTAAGCAGAGACTGAATGACTACTTGGTGTGAATGTTAGAGAGACGATTCAGGCATCAGAAGAATTTTTGACTAAGAGAACTTTGAGGTCTTTTCCAACCATATTGCCTTAAGATATCAGGTAATATGATAAAAATCTATGAGAGTCAAAGAAGATTTTGTAGGTTTATAAGTTCATAGATCATTGAATTTTAGAACTAAAGAGACCTTTATAAATCATTATTAATTTCTTTTAAAAATCAAATTTATTGAAGTATAATTTACATTTAAAACACTAATTTTAAATATACTGTTAGATGATTTTGACAAATATATATCCCAGTGGACTCAGTTCACCAATCTATATATAGAATACTTTCATTACCCTAAAAGATTTCCTTGTGCTCCTTCCCAATCAATCCCCATCTCTACTCCCAGCCCCAGGCAATGACTGATATGCTTTCTATTACTATCGATTAGATTATATTTTCTAGATTTTCATATAAATAGAATCATACAGTATGTAGGGTTTTTTTGGGAGTGGGGGTCTGGCTTCTTTCACTCAAGATAATGTTTTGGAGAGTCACCCATCTGTTGATGGACATTTTGATTGTTCCCACTTTGAGGCTATTATGAATGAAACTACTATGAACTTTCAAGGTAAAAGTCTTTGTATGGATATTTGTTTTGATTTCTCTTGGGGAAATATCTAGACGTATAGTTGCTGGGTCATATGGTAAGTGTATTTCTAAGTTTATAAGAAGCCATCCAGCTGTTTTCCAAAGGAGTTAGGCCATTTTACATTCCTGCCAGCAATGAATGAGAGTGCCAGTTCATCCACATCTTTGTCAACATATGGTATCTTTTGTCTTACCTTAAGAATCCTAGTAGGTGTGTTGTGGGATTTCTTTTAATAAAATCAAATTTATTGTACTTTTCTTTTATGGTTTATGTTTATTGTGTCCTAAGAAATCTTTGCCTGCCCGAAGATGGCAAATTTTTTCTTCTGTGCTTTCTTCTATAAATTTTACAGTTTTTAGCTTTTATGTTTTGGCCTATGATCCATTTTGAGTGTGTGTGTGTGAGAGAGAGAGAGAAAGAAAAAGATAAAGACCAAGGTTCATTTTTTCCCATATAGATATGTTGTTCTAGCCCCAGTGTTGAAAGACTATTCTTACCCAGTTGAATTACTTGGTACTTATGTCAAAAATCAGTAATTGATCATAAGTATTTGGATCTGCTTCTGTACTCTGTTCTGTTGATTCTGTGTGTCTATCCTTATGCTAATACCTCACTTTCTTGATTATTGTAGTTTTATAGTAAGTCTTAAAATCAAGCTGTGTAAGTCCCTGACTTTGTTCTTTTTCAGAATCTTTTGGCTACTCTAAGTCCTTTATATTTTTACACAAATTGTAAAAGCAGCCCGTTAATTACTCCAGAAGTGCCTGGTGGGGTTTTTACTGGGATTGCATTGAATCTATAGGTGATTTTGAGAACAGTTAACATCATAATACTTTTATGTTCTAACACATTAACACAGCATAGCTCTCTATTTAGGTCGTCTTTAATTTCTCTCATCAATAGCTTATACTTTTCAGCATAAAAATCTTGCACATATTTTGTTAACTTTATCCCAAAGAATTCATGTTTTGATGAAATTGCAAATGGTATCACTCTTTTAATTTTATTTTCTAGTTGTTCATTGCTAGCATATAGAAATAAAATTGATTTTTTAAAATTATGGTAAAATTTACCATCTTAACCATTTTTAAGTGTACAGTTCACTGGCATTAAGTACATACTGTACACAGTATTGTGCAACCACCACCACTATCCATTTCTAGAACTCTTCATCACACAAAGCTGAAACTCTGTGCCCATTAAACAATAACTCCCCACTCCCCCGATTCCTCAGCCCCTGGCAACACAATTCTATGTTCTGTCTCTGTGACTTTGACTACTTTAAGTACCTCATAGAAACAGAATTATGCAATTTGTCCATTTGTGACTGGCTTATTCCATATAGCATAATGTCCTCAATTTTTATCCATGTAGTAGCATGTGTCAGAATTCCCTACCTTTTTAAGACTGAATAATATTCCATTGAATTTATATACCACTTTTTGTTTATCCATTTATCTGTTGATGGACACTTGGGTTGCTTCCACCTTTTGGCTATTGTGAATAATGTTGCTATGAATAAGGGTGTGCAAGTATCTGAGTCCCTATTTTCAATTCTTTTGGGTATATACCTAGGAGTAGACTTGTTGGATCATATGGTAATTCTGTGTTCTTTTTTCCTGAGCTTCAGCACCTCATTTCTGAGTTTTTCTGTTTTATGCTATTCTTTCATATCTTGTATCATTTTTCTTAATGTCTTTTAGCTCATTTTGAAATAGTCGGTTACAGTTTTGATCTGTTTTGTGGGCACATTTTTCTTGCATGCTTTCATTTTCTGTGGAGGTGTTTTTCTGCTCTTTATTTTTTTTAACAACAACTTTTGGGGTATTTATCTTGAAACTTTACTGTTTCTCATTTTAATGTGAAATTAGTTTTTCTTAACTTTTACAGTGAGGTGGGGTTTTGGAAAGTGTTACTAACTTCACAAAGCTCCTTTTTCTGTGTGTGGTGGTTGTTTTGCTTTTGCTTTTTGTTTTTGTTTTTATAGTGCTTTAAAATAAGGCAGCTTGCTTTTTGAGATTTCCTGGCTCTACACCCCCTGCCTACTTCATTTTTGTTGTAGACTTGTACTATTCAATATGATAGCCACTAGCCACATGCAGCTATGCATGTTTAAATTTAAATTAATTAAAATTCAAAAAATTTAGTTCTTCAGTTGCACTAGTCACATTTCAGATGCTAAATAGCCACATGTGGCTAGTGGTTACTGTATTAAATAGCACAGATGTAGAATATTTCCATCATCACAGAAGTGCTGTTGGGCAGCACTGGTCTATACCTTTTCTTTCTTTCATCTCTATTGTCTCTGTCCTATTCAATTTTGATTGTACTCTTTATCAGTTTCTCCTCACTGTGGAGCCTTAGAAGAGAGCTCTGGTGGGTCAAGTTTGAGGGTTCATGGGGGCTAGACTGCTTCAACTTCTTTAGGCTATTTATATGAAGCCCTTGTACTCACTCAATAATGGGGAAGGCATATTCCCTTCCAATTTGAACTGCTGTTCTTAAATTTCCCCATCGTACTTTTAGTGAATTTCTATGAGCTATTTGGGGTTCTCCTTTTCTATAGTCTATTAGATGCTTGCATGTTACCTCCTTTTCTTCTTCATCCTGTACAGATGCTGATATAGTGCAGGTCTTGTAGTTGTTGGTGTTTTGTTACCACCCATTTTTCTTTAGGAATTTTTGGGGATACTTTGTCATCCAGTTTTGTTGTAAATGTTGTCTATCAGGTTTTGGTTTGCCATCTACATGCTCAGTCTTTTTTCTTTTCTTGTTTTTTTGTTTGCTTGTTTTTTGTTTTCGCCGCACTGTGCGGCATGCAGGATCTTAGTTCCCCAACCAGGGAGTGAACCCGTGCCCCCTGCAGTAGAAGCACAGAGCCCTAACCACTGGACCACCAGGGAATTCCTGCTCAGTCTTTTATCATGTGGGGATTCAGAGAAATTGAAAAACTGTACTGCCACCACCACCATATTTCCAGACCCCTTCCATACAGTTACCTTTCTAGACTCTTTTAATAATTAACAATAATTCACTTATAAATTCTTTTGGGTTTTCTGCATATCCAATTATATCAACTGTGAATAATGACAGTTATGTTTCCTCCTTTTCAGTCCTTATACCTTGTATATTTCTTGCCTTATTGTGTTGGCTAATGCTTCCAGTATCATGTGGAATAAAACTGGTGTTCCTGATCTAAAACGGAAATTTGCCATAAATTGCCATTAAGTATGATATTTGCTTTAGGGTGTTTCTTGTTTTTTTGTTATTTAAATATAAATATAGGTATTGGTTTCCTAGGGCCGCAAAAGGTCACAAGCTGGTTGGCTGAAAACAACAGAAATTTATTCTTCTGGGGGTTAGATGTCCAAAGTCATGCGCTCTCTGAAGTCTCTAGTGGAGGATCCTTCCTTGTCTCTCATTTGCAGAGAGATTTTCTGATTTGTTTTAAGGCGGTCATATGATTTTTTTCTCCTTTATGTCATTAATGTCCTGATTAATGGATTTTCTAGTGTTAAATAAACCTTGCATTCCCAGGAGAAACCCAACCCTGTCATGACATTATTCTTTTTCTATTTTACTAGGTTTTGTTTTTCAGTATTTGTTGAGGATATTTGCATCAGTCTTTGTGAGTGAAATTGAGCTCTAATATTTCTTTCTCATTTTGTCTGTGTTACATTTTGATATGAAGGTTATGCTAGCCTCAAAAAATAAGTTGCAGGGAATTCCCTGGCAGTCCAGTGGTTAGGACGCCACACTTTCACTGCTGAGGGCCCGGGTTAATCGCTGGTTGGAGAACTAAGATCCCTGCAATCCACATGGTGCAGCCAAAAAAAATAATAATTTTTTTTTAAAAGTTGCAGAGCGTTCCTTTTTTTTCTATTCTCTAGAAAAGTTTGTAGGACTTGAATTATTTCTTCCCTAAAATGTGATGCTATCTGGGATTTGACTTTTTATGGGAAGATTTTAGACTATTAATTAATTACATTAATAGCTATAGGACTATTCAAGTATTTCTGGTTCTTGTTTAATCATTAAGTTTTAGTAAATTATATTTTTCTAGAAATGCTTTTATGCTGTCTAAATTCTCAACTTTATTGGCATAAAGTTGTTCAGATATCTTCTTGGTAACTTCTACCTTCTCTCTTTTTGTTGTCTTACCAGAGATTTGTTCATTTTATTAGGATTTTGAAAGAACAAAGTTTTGGCTTTGTACATCCTTTCTATTGTATGTTTGCTTTATATTTCAGCAATTTTTGCTAGTATCTTTATTGTCTTCTTCTTTATACTTTCTTTGGATTTATCTTGCAAGTCTTTTTCTAACTTCTTAAGATGGATCCTTAGCTTATTAATTTACAGTGTTCTTCTCAAAATATATTTATTACCTAATGTATTTAATACATTTTCATCTAAGTGCTGCTTTAGCTGTAGCCCATGATATTTTAAGTAAATTTTTATTGATGTATAACCTATAGAGAGAAAAACACACAAGTTATAAGTGTATGGCCTAATGAATTATCACAAAGTGAACAAACTGATGTAGCCACTACCCAGAGAATAATTAGAACATTAACAGCATCCCTGAATATTGCTCATACCTAGTTTACAAGTTTTGATATGTAGTATCTTTGCTTTACTATTGAAAATATTTTTCAGTTCTTATAGTTTCTTCTTTAACCCATGAATTACGTAAAAATGGTATATATAAATTTTGAAAAACATGGGGATTTTCTTGGTATCTATTTGGTGATTCATTTGTACTTTAATTGCATTGTAATTGATCTTGGACCTTTGAAATAGGTTGAGATTTGCTATGAGTATGTTTCATTTTTTAAAATATTCTGTGTATTCTTGATAGAAATGTGTTCTCTGCAGTTATAGGGGAGATAGATAGATAAAGTTTATTGTTCATTTCGTTTGAATCTTCTATATCCAAATTTTGTGTGATTACTCTATCAATTACGGAGGTGAAGTATTAAAATGTCCTCTTGAAATTATGAATTTCTGCATTTCTCCATCTAATTTTGTCTTTTTTGTGTTATATATCTAAGACTGTACTTTTCATGCATACAGATTTAGCACTGTAATATATTCTCATTAATTACAGTTTTTATTGGTATGAAATAATCCTCTCTATTTCTAGTATTGCTTTTTGCCTTAATGTCATTTCTGTCTGATATTAATACGTCCACACTAGCTTTCTTTGATTAGTATTTTCCAGGTGTATCTTCCTTAATCCTTTTACTTTTAACCTTTCTGTATCCTTATGTTTTAGGTATGCAAGTTGTGAATAGCATATAGTTCAATATTTTTAACCCAGTCTTGACCATTTTTGTTTTTTAGCTGGAGCACTTACTTCTTATACATTTAATGTGATAATTGATGAATTTGAGGTTAAATATACATCTGTGTGCTTTATATTTGTCACCTCCATCCTGTTTCTTTCTTTCCTTTAGTGCTTTCTTTAGAAACATTTTTAAAAATTAATAGACGTTACTTTTAGATTTATAGGAAAACTGAGTGGAAAGTAGAGTTCTCATATACTTCCTTACCACCACCACCCCTGCACATACTCAGTTTCTCCTATGTTAACATCCTGCATTAGTGTGGTATATTTGTTAAAACATTGAGCCAATACTGATATTTTATTTTGAACTAAGGTCCATAGATTACATTAGGGTTCGCTCTTTGTATTGTACATCCTATGGGTCTTGACAAATGTATAATGATATCCGGGTACCATTACTGTATCTTAGAGAATAGTTTCAATCCCCTGTGCTTCCCTATTCATCCCTTGTTCCCTCCCACTGAACTCCTGGCAACCACAGGTTGTTTTACTTTTGCCATAGTTTTGCTTTTTCCAGAATGTCGTATAGTTGGAAACATAGAGGATGTAGCCTTTGCAGACTGGTTTCTTTCCCCTAGCAATAAGCATTTAAGATTCCTCCGTATCTTTTCATGGCTTCATAGTTCATTTCTTGTATCACCAAATAATATTGTAAGGAATCACTACAGTTTGTTTGACCATTCACTTATTGAAGGGCATCTCTTTTTATCCAGCTTTATTGAAATATAATTAACATATCATATTGTATAAGTTTAAGGTGTACAACTCAATTTGATACACACACATATTGTGAAATGATTACCACAATAAAGTTAGATAATACATCCATCACCTTTTTATTGTGGTGAAAAACACTTAAGACCTACTCTCTTAGCAGCATTCGAATATATAATACAGTATTGTTAACTACAGTCACCATGCTATATATTAGATCTCCAGGACCTATTCATTTTATAATTGGAAGTTTATACGTTTGACCAACTGTTCATTTCCTTCATCCCCCAGCCTGTGGCAACCACCACTCTACTCTCTTTTTCTATGAGTTCGGCTTTTTGTAGATTCCACATGTGAGATCATACAGTATTTGTCTTTCCCTGTCTGACTTATTTCTCTGAACATAATGCCCTCAAGGTCCATCCATGTTGCCACAGATGGCAGGATTTCCTTCTTTTTTTATGGCAGAATATTTCATTGTATATATACCACACTTTCTTCATCCATTCATCTGTTGTTTCCATGTCTTGACTATTGTGAATAACGCTGCTATGAACATAGGGGTGCAGATATCTCTTCAAGATAGTGATTTCATTTCCTTTGTATATATGCCCAGACGTGGAATTGCTGAATCACGTGTGGCTCTATTTTTAATTTTTTGAGGAAGCTCCATACCTTTTTTCATAGTGGCTGCACCAATTTACCTTCCCACCAGCAGTGTACTAGAGTTCTTTTTTCTCCACACCCTCCCTAACACTTGTTATCTGTTGTCTTTTTGATAGTAGCCATTCTGACAGGTGTGAGATGATACCTTATTGTTGTTTTGATTTTCATTTTTCTGATGATTAGTGATGTGGAGCATCTTTTCATGTATTTGTTGGTCATTTGGATATCTTCTTTGGAAAAATGTCTGTTAGGTCCTCTGCCCATTCATTAATCTTATTATTTGGGTTTTTGCTATTGAGTTATACAAGTTCCTTATGTATTTTGGATAGTAGCCCTTTATCAGATTTATAGTTTGAAAATATTTTCTCCCATTCCATAGGTTGCTTCTTCATTTTGTTAATTGATTCTTTTGCTGTGCAGATGCTTTTTAGTTTGATATAGTACTACTTGTTTACTTTCACTTTTGTTGCTTCTGCTTTTGATGTTATATTAAAAAGTCATTGTTAAGGTCAATGTCAAGGAGCTTTTCCCCTATGTTTTCTTCTAGGAGTTTTACAATTTCAGCTCTTACACTTAAATCTTTAATCCATTTTGTGTTAATTTTTCTGAGTTGTATAAGACAGGGATCCAATTTCATTCTTTTGTGAGTGAACACCATTTTTTTTAACACGTTTATTGGAGTATAATTGCTTTGCAGTGTTGTGTTAGTTTCTGCCATATAACAAAGTGAATCAGCTATATGTATACATATATTCCTATATTCCCTCCCTCTTGCTTCTTCCTCCCACCCTCCCTATCCCACCCCTCTAGGTGGTCACAAAGCACCGAGCTGATCTCCCTGTGCTATGCAGCTCCTTCCCACTAGCTATCTATTTTACATTTGGTAGTATTTATAAGTCCATGCCACTCTCTCACTTCATCCCAGCTTACCCTTTCCCCTCCACATGTCCTCAAGTCCATTCTCTATGTCTGCATCTTTATTTCTGTCCTGCCTCTAGGTTCTTCAGAACCTTTTATTTTTTTTAGATTCCATGTATATGTGTTACCATACGGTATTTGTTTTTCTCTTTCTGACTTACTTCACTCTGTATGACAAACTCTACGTCCATCCACCTCACTACAGATAACTCAATTTTGTTTTTCTTTTTATGGCTGAGCAATATTCCATTATATATATGTGCCACATCTTCCTTATCCATTCATATTTTGATGGACACTTAGTTTGCTTCCATGCCCTGGCTGTTGTAAATAGTACTGCAATAAACATTGTGGTACATGTCTCTTTTTGAATTATGGTTTTCCCAGGGTATATGCCCAGGAGTGGGACTGATGGATCGTATGGTAGTTCTATTTTTAGTTTTTTAAGGAACCTCCATACGGTTCTCTCCGTAGTGTCTGTATCAATTCCCACCAAGAGTGCAAGAGGGTTCCCTTTTCTCCACACCCTCTCCAGCATTTATTGTTTGTAGATTTTTTGATGATGACCATTCTGACTGGTGTGAGGTGATACCTCATTGTAGTTTTGATTTGCATTTCTCTAATGATTAGTGATGTTGAGCATCCTTTCATGTGTTTGTTGGCAATCTGAATATCTTCTTTGAAAAATGTCTATTTAGGTCTTCTGCCCATTTTTGGATTGGGTTGTTTGTTGTTTTGATATTGGGCTGCATGAACTGCTTGAATATTTTGGAGATTAATCCTTTGTCCATTGATTTGCTTGAAAATATTTTCTCCCATTCTGAGGATTGTCTTTTGGTCTTGTTTATGGTTTCCTTTGCTGTGCAAAAGCTTTTAAGTTTCATTAGGTCCCATTTGTTTATTTTTGTTTTTATTTCCATTTCTCTAGGAGGTGGGTCAAAAAGGATCTTGCTATGGTTTATGTCATAGAGTGTTCTGCCTATGTTTTCCTCTAAGAGTTTGAGAGTGTCTGGCCTTACATTTAGGTCTTTAATCCATTTTGAGTCTATTTTTGTGTATGGTGTTAGGAAGTTTTCTAATTTCATTCTTTTACATGTATCTGTCCAGTTTTCCCAGCACCACTTATTGAAGAGGCTGTCTTTTCTCCATTGTATATTCTTGCCTCCTTTATCAAACATAAGGTGACCATATGTGCATGGGTTTATCTCTGGGCTTTTATCCTGTTCCATTGATCTGTATTTCTGTTTTTGTGCCAATACTGTACTGTCTTGATTACTGTAGCTTTGTAGTATCATCTGAAGTCTGGAGTCTGATTCCTCCAGCTCCGTTTTTCTTTCTCAAGATTGCTTTGGCTATTCGGGGTCTTTTGTGTTTCCATACAAAATGTGAAATTTTTTGTTCTAGTTCTGTGAAAAATGCCGTTGGTAGTTTGATAGGGATTGCATTGAATCTGTAGATTGCTTTGGGTAGTATAGTCATTTTCACAATGTAGATTCTTCGAATCCAAGAACATGGTATATCTCTCCATCTGTTTGTATTATCTTTGATACCTTTTATCAGTGTCTTATAATTTTCTGCATACAGGTCTTTTGTCTCCTTAGGTAGGTTTATTCCTAGGTATTTTTTTTCTTTCTGTTGCAATGGTAAATGAGAGTGTTTCCTTAATTTTGCTTTCATATTTTTCATCCTTAGTGTATAGGAGTGCAAGAGATTTCTGTGCATTAATTTTGTATCCTGCTACTTTACCAAATTCATTGATTCGCTCTAGTAGTTTTCTGGTAGCATCTTTAGGATTCTCTATGTATAGTATCATGTCATCTGCAAACAGTGACAGCTTTACTTCTTCTTTTCCGATTTAGGTTCCTTTTATTTCTTTTTCTTCTCTGAGTGCTGTGGCTAAACTTGCAAAACTATGTTGAATAATAGTGGTGAGAGTGGACAACCTTGTCTTGTTTCTGGTCTTAGAGGAAATGCTTTCAGTTTTTCACCATTGAGAGCAATGTTGTCTGTGGGTTTGTCATATTGCCTTTATTATGTTGAGGTAAGTTCTCTCTATGCCTACTTTCTGGAGAGTTTTTATCATAAATGGGTGTTGAATTTTGTTGAAAGCTTTTTCTGCATCTATCGAGATGATCATATGTTTTTTATCCTTCAGTTTGTTAATATGGTGTATCACATTGATTGATTTGCGTATATTGAAGAATCCTTGCATTCCTGGGATAAACCCCACTTCATCATGGTGTATGATTCTTTTAATGTGTTGTTGGATTCTGTTTGCTAGTATTTGGTTGAGGATTTTTGCATCTATGTTCATCAGTGATACTGGCCTGTAGTTTTCTTTTTTTTCACATCTTTGTCTGGTTTTTGTATCAGGGTGATGGTGGCCTCATAGAATGACTTTGGGAGTGATGAACACCATTTATTAAGAAGAATATTTTCCCCCACGGAGGGCTCCCTTATCAAATAATTGACCATCTATGCCTGGGTTTATTTCTGGGCTCTCAATTCTTTTCCTTTTGTCTATGTGTCTGTTTTTATACCAATACCATACCGTTTTGATTACTGTAGCTTTGTAATATAGTTTGAAATCAGTGATGCCTTTATCTTTCTTTGTCTTTCTCAAAATTGACTTTTTGGGTCATTTGTGTTTCCACAGGAATTTCAAGATGGTTCTTTTCTACTTCTGTACAATATGCCATTGGAATTTTGATGGGATTTGAATTGAATCTAGATATCTTTGGATAGATGGACAGTTTAACAATATTAATTCTTCAGATGTATGATGGGTATCTTTCCATATATAGGTGTCTTCTTCAGTTTCTTTTATCAATCTCTTGTAGTTTTAAGTGTACAGAAATTTCACCTCCTTGGTTAAGTTTGTTTCTTTAAATTTATTGTTTTTAATGTTATTGTAAATGGGATTGTTTTCTTTATTTCTATAACATATTTCATTGTTAGTATATAGAAACACAACTGATTTTTGTATGTAGATTTTATACCCTGCAACCTCACTGAATTTGTTTATTTTAGTAGTTCTTTTGGTGGAGTCTTTAGGGTTTTCTATATATAAGATCCTGTCATCTGAAAACAGAGGCAATTTTTCTTCTTCCTTTCCAATTTGGATGCTTTTCTTTTTCTTTTTCTTTTTTGCCTAATTGCTCTGGTTAGGACTTAAAGTACTATGTTGAAAACTCACCTCCTTTCAAGAAAACATCAAAATCACAACTAACTGCTGAACAACCATCAACAAGAAAAACTGGAACCTACCAAAAAAGATATTCTACATCCAGAGACAAAGAAGAAGCCACAGTGGGATAGTAGGAGGGGCACTTTTGCTATATAATCAAATCCCATACCTACTGGGTGGGCGACCCACAAACTGGGAAATAATCATATTGCAGAGGTTCTCCCAGAGGAGTAAGAGTTCTGAGCCCCACATCAGGCTCCCCAGCCTGGGGGTCTAGCATTGGGAGGAAGAGTGCCCAGAACATTTGGCTTTTAAGGCTAGCAGGGCTTAAGTGCAGGAGCTGCACAGGACTGGGAGAAACAGAGACTCCACTCTGAGAGGGCACACAGAAGGTTTCATGTACACTGGGATCCAGGGCAAAGCAGTGACTCCATAGGAGCCTGGGCCAGACCTACCTGCGGATCTTGGAGGGTCTCCTGGGGAGGCGGGGATTGGTTGTGGCTCACTGTGGGGGCAGGGACACTGGTGGAAGAGTTCCCAGGGAATATTCATTGGTGTGAGCTCTCCCAGAGGTCGCCATTTTGTCACCGAGGCCTGGCCCTACCTTACAGCCTGCAGGCTCCAGTGCTAGTATGCCTCAGGACAAACATCCAACAGGGTGGGAATAAAGCTTCACCCATCAGCAGACAGGCTGCCTAAAATTGTCCTGAGCTCACAGCTGCCTCTAAAGACACCCCTTGACATGGCCCTGCCCACCAGAGGGACAAGACCAAGCTCCACCTACCAGTGGACAGGCACCAGTCCCTCCCACCAGGAAGCCTGCACAAGCTCCTGGACCAAACTCACTCAACAGACGGCAGACAACACCAGAAACAAGAGGAACTACAAACCTTTAGCCTGAGAAATGGAGATCGCAAGCACAGAAAGTTGGACAAAATTAGACGGCAGAGAATATATTCCAGAAGAAGAAACAAGATAAAACCCCAGAACAACAACTAAGTGAAGTGGAGATGGGCAATCTGCCTGAGAAAATATTCAGAGTTATGATAGTAAAGATGATCCAGGATCTCAGAAAAAGAATGGCGGCACAGGGAGATCAGCTCGGTGCTTTGTGACCACCTAGAGGGGTGGGATAGGGAGGGTAGGAGGGAGACACTAGAGGGAGGGGATATGGGGATATATGTATACATACAGCTGATTCATTTTGTTATACAGCAGAAACTAACACAACATTGTAAAGCAATTATACTCCAATAAAGGTGTCAAAAAAAAGAAAAGAATGGCAGCACAGACCAAGAAGATATAAGATTCAAAGAACACACAGAGATAAATGATACAATAACTGAAATGAAGAATACACTAGAAGGAATCAGTAGCAGAATAAATGAGGCAGAAAAATGAATAAGTGAGCTGGAAGACGGATTGGTGGAAATTACTGCTGTGAAACAGAATTTAAAAAAAGAATGAGGACAGTCTAAGAGACCTCTGGGGCAACACTAAACACACCAACATTCGCATTATAGGGGTCCCAGAAGGAGAAGAGAGAGAGAAAGAGCCTCAGAAACTATTTGAAGTGATAATAGCTGAAAACTTCCCTAACATGGGAAAGGAAACACTCAAGTCCAGGAAGCACAGAGAGTCCCATACGGGATAAACCCAAGGAGGAGCATGCCAAGACACATATTAATCAAATTGACAAAAATTAAACACAAATAGGAAATATTAAAAGCAACAAGGGAAAAAGCAACAAATAACATACAAGGGAATGCTCATATGGTTATATGCTGATTTTTCAGCTGAAACTCTGCAGGCCAAAAGGGAGTGGCATGATATATTTAAAGAGATGAAAGGGACAAACCTACAACCAAGAATGCTCTACCCAGCAATGCTCTCATTCACATTTTATGGAGACATCAAAAGCTTTATAGACAAGCAAAAGCTAAGAGAATTCAACACCACCAAACCAGCTTTACAGCAAATGCTAAAGGAACTTCTCTAGGCAGAAAAGAAAGTGCCACAACTAGAAAAAAAAAATTATGAAAGGGAAAGCTCACTGGTAAAGGCAAACATACAGTAAAGGTAGGAAATCATCAACACACAAATATGATATCAAAATCAGCAATTGTGAGGGATATTGGAAATGCATTTGAAATTAAGAGACCAGCAACTTAAAACAATCTGTGTGTGTGTGTGTGTATACTGGTATATCAAAACCTCATGGTAACCACAAACCAAAAATATACAATAGATACATACACAAAAAAGAAAGCAATCTAAACACAACTCTAAAGATACTCATCTAATCAGAAGAGAAGAGAACAAAAGAGGAAGAGAAGAAAAAATATTTACAAAAACAAATTCTAAACAATTAAAAAAATGGCAGTAAGAACATACATATTGATAATTACCTTAGATGTGAATGGATTAAATGCTCCAACCAAAGACATAGACTGGCTGAATGGATACAAAAACAAGACTTGTATATATGCTGTCTGCAAGAGACCCACTTCAGATCTAGGGACATGTACAGACTGATAGTGAGGGGATGAAAAAGTCATTCCATGGAAATGGAAATCAAAAGAAAGCTGGAGTAGCAATACTCATATAAGACAAAATAGACTTTAAAATAAAGACTGTTACAGGAGACAAAGAAGGACACTACATAATGATAAAGAGATCAATCCAAGAAGAAGATATAACAATCGTAAATATATAGGCACCCAATATAGGAACATCTCAATATATAAGGCAAATGTTAACATCCATAAAAGGAGAAATCAACAGTAATGCAATAATAGTGGGGACATTAACACCGGACTTACGTCAATGAACAAATCATCCAGACAGAAAATCAATAAGGAAACACAAGCCTTAAATGACACATGAGACCAGAGGGACTTAATTCATATTTATAGAATATTCCATCCGAAAGCAGCAGAATACACATTCTTCTCAAGTGCACATGGACATTCTCCAGGAGAGATCACATGCTGGGCCACAAAGCAAACCTCAGTAAATTTAAGAAAATTGAAATCATATCAAGCATCTTTTCTGAGCACAATGCTATGAGATTAGAAATCAACTACAAGAAAAAAACTGTAAAAAACACAAACACATGGAAGCTAAACAACATGTTATGGAACAACCAATGGATCACTGAAGAAATCAAAGAGGAAATTTAAAAAATTACCTAGAGACAAGTGAAAATGAAAACATGACGATCCAAAACCTTTGGGATGCAGCAAAAGCAGTTCTAAGAGGGAAGTTTATAGCAATACAGTCTTACCACAGGAAACAAGAAAAATCTCAAATAAATAACCTAACCTTACACCTAAAGCAACAAGATAAAGAGGAACAAACAAAACCCAAAGTTAGTAGAAGGAAAAAAAACCCATAAAGATGAGAGCAGAAAGAAACGAAATAGGGATGAAGAAAACAGTAGCAAAGATCAATGAAACTAAAATCTTGTTCTTTGAGAAGATAAACAAAATTGATAAACCTTTAGCCAGACTCATCAAGAAAAAATGGGAAAGGGCTCAAATCAATAAAATTAGAAGTGAAAAACGAGAAGTTACAACTGATGCCACAGAAACACAAAGGATAATAAGCAACTACTAGAAGCAACTATACACCAATAAAATGGACAACCTAGAAGAAATGGAAAAATTCTAAGAAAGGGACAATCTTCCCAGACTGAACCAGGAAGAAATAGAAAATATGAACAGACCAGTCACAAGTACTGAAATTGAAACTGATTTTAAAACTTCCAACAAACAAAAGTCCAGGACCAGATGGCTTCACAGGTGAATTCTATCCAACATTTAGAGGAGAGTTAACACCTGTCCTTCTGAAGTTATTCCAGAAAATTGCAGAGGAAGGAAGACTCCCAAACTCATTCTATGAGGCCACCATCATCCTAATACCAAAACCAGACAAAGATACCACAATAAAAGAAAATTATAGGCCAATATCACTGATGAACATAGATGCAAAAATACTCAACAAAATACTAGCAAACAGAATCCAACAATACATTAAAAGGATCATACACCCCAATCAAGTGAGTTTTATCCCAGGGACACAAGGATTTTTCAATATCTGCAAATCAGTGTGATACACCACATTAACAAATTGAAGAATAAAAAGCATATGATCATCTCAATAGATGCAGAAAAAGCTTTTCACAAAATTCAACACCAATTCTTTTTTTGTTTTTTTTTAAAATTAATTAATTATTTATTTTTGGCTGTGTTGGGTCTTCGTTTCTGTGCGAGGGCTTTCTCTAGTTGCGGCAAGCGGGGGCCACTCTTCATCACAGTGCGTGAGCCTCTCACTCTTGCGGCCTCTCGTTGCGGAGCACAGGCTCCAGACGCGCAGGCTCAGTAGTTGTGGCTCACGGGCCTAGCCGCTCCGCGGCATGTGGGATCCTCCCAGACCAGGGCTTGAACCCGTGTCCCCTGCATTAGCAGGCAGACTCTCCACCACTGCGCCACCAGGGAAGCCCCAGCACCAATTCTTGATAAAAACTCTCCAGAAAGTGGGCATAGAGGGAGCCTACCTCAACATAATAAAGGCCTTTATGAAAAACCCACAGCTAATATCATACTCAACAGTAAAAAGCTGAAAGCATTTCCTCTAAGATCGGGAACAAGACAAGGATATCTACTGTTACCACTTTTATTCCTCATAGTTTTGGAAGTCCTAGCCATGGCAATCAGGGAAGGAAAAGAAATAAAAGGAATCCAAATCGGAAAAGAAGAAGTAAAACCATCACTGTTTGCAAATGACATGATACTATACATAGAAAATCCTAAAGATGCTACTGGAAAACTACTAGAGCTCATCAATGAATTCGGTGAGGTTGCAGAATACAAAATTAATACACAGAAATCTGTTGCATTTCTATACACTAACAACAAAAGTTCAGAAGGAGATATTAAGGAAACAATCCCATTTACCATCACAACAATAAGAATAAAATACCTAGGAATAAACATACCTAAGGAGGCAAAAGACCTGTACTCTGAAGACTATAAGACACTGATAAAAGAAATCAAAAATGACAAACCAGATGGAAAGATATACCATGTTCTTGGATTGGAAGAATCAACATTGTGAAAATGACTATACTACCCAAAGCAATCTGCAGATTCAATGCAATCCCTATCAAATTACCAATGGCCTTTTTACTAGAACTAGAACGAAAGAATTTTACAATTTGTATGGAAACACAAAAGACCCTGAATAGCCAAAGCAATCTTGAGAAAGGAAAACGGAGCTGGAGGAATTAGGCTCCCTGACTTGAGACTATACTAGCAAAGCTACAGTGATCAAGACAATATGGTACTGGCACAAAAATAGAAATATAGATCAATGGAACAGGATTGAAAGCCCATAAATAAACCCACACACCTATGGTCACCTAAACTATGACAAAGGAGGCAAAAATATACAACGGAGAAAAGACAGTCTCTTCAGTAAGTGGTGCTGGGAAAACTGTACAGCTACATGGAAAAGAATGAAATTAGAACATTCTCTAACACCACACACAAAAATAAACTCAATAGGGGCTTCCCTGGTGGCGCAGTGGTTGAGAGTGTACCTGCCAATGCAGGGGACACGGGTTCGAGCCCTGGTCTGGGAAGATCCCACATGCCGAGGAGCAACTGGGCCCGTGAGCCACAACTACTGAGCCTGTGCGTCTGGAGCCTGTGCTCCGCAGCAAGAGAGGCCGCGATAGTGAGAGGCCCGCGCACCGCGATGAAGAGTGGCCCCCACTTGCCGCAACTGGAGAAAGCCCTCGCACAGAAACGAAGACCCAACACAGCCATAAATAAATAAATAAATAAAAATTTTTTTAAAAATCCTTAAAAAAATAAATAAATAAATAAACTCAATAGATTACAGTAAGTCCCTTACATATGAACCTTCAGGTTGCCAGCTTTCAAAGATGCGAACATGTGTTTGCATGTCCAATCACATTAAGTTAGTTCACATGTCTGGCGTACATTGTCACATGTGTGTATCCTCTACAAGTTGTGCTTTTGTGTACTCTACTGTACCATGCTGTATAGAGTACAGTAGTACAGTATTTTTATTTCAAGCCCAGGATGTCTGGAAGCAAGTGTAAAAGCAGCAATGATGTAGCTGGTACTGCTAAGAAGTGCCAAGCAATAACGATGGAAGCAAAAGTGAAAACAATTGAGAGAGTGGAGCGAGGCAAAAAGATGGTAGATGTCGCTCGTTCTTATAACATGAGTCATTCAACCGTCGGCACAATTCTAAAGAACAAGGACAAGATCATGGAACATGTGAAGTCCGCTGTGCCGATGATGTCGACAGTAATATCGAAGAAGTGTGTAAAAGTGATGGAGGAGATGGAGAAACTTCTCAGTGTGTGGATGCAGGATCAGCATCAGCGTCGAGTCCCGTTCAGCTTAATGCTGATTCAAGAGAAAGCTAAAAGCCTTCAAGAGAAACCTAAAAGACTTGAAAAAGAAACGTGGCAAAGAATCAGAGGGAGCATCTTTTAACACCAGCCATGGGTGGTTTCATCGGTTCAAGGCTAGAGCCAACCTTCACAACGTAAAAGTAAGTGGCGAGGCAGCGAGTGCTGCCTGGGAATTTCCTGAAACGCTTTGAGAAATTATTGATGAAGGCACGTATTTACCTGAGCAGGGTTTTAATGTGGATGAGATAGGACTGTACTGGAAGAGGATGCCAGACCAAAGTTACATCAGTAAGAAGGAAAAGTTGATGCCCGGCTATAAAGCAGCAAAGGATAGGCTAACTCTGTTTGTTGGCAATGCTTCTGGTGATCTGAAGCTGAAGCCTTCCTTAGTTTATCATTCAGAGAACCCAAAAGCCCTTAAAAACATAGCCAAGGGCTCTCTTCCTGTTGTGTGGAAGAGTAACCCCAAAGCCTGGATTACACAGGCCATTTTCCAGGACTGGTTTTTCCACCACTTTATCGTGGAGGTAGAGAAATATTGCTTCGAGAAAGACGTCCCATTCAACATTCTTTTGCTGCTCGACAGTGCTCCAGGCCACTCCCCATTCATGGACGACTTTCATCCCAACGTCATAGTAGTGCATCTGCCACTGAATACTATTGAGTACATTGCTCATCCAACCTTTGGACCAGGGAGTTATAGCGACTTTCAAGAAATATCATTTACGTCACACTTTTCATCAGACAGTAAAGGTTAGTGATGAATCAGGAACAACCTTGTGACAATTTTGGAAGGGCTATAACATCTATAAGGCCATAAAAAACATTGACTTTTCTTGACGTAAGGTTACGGCCGTCACCATGAATGGGGTTTGGAAGAACCTTTGGCCGCAGTTTGTTCACGATTTTTGTGGATTTGAGAATGTGGATGAGGAGTCCAAGGAGGTCTTCAGCAACTTAGTGACCCTCAGCAAGAAGCTGGAGCTAGATCTGCAAGAGGACAGCTTCACTGAACTCCTTGCTGTGCAACGTGAGGAGCTTACTAATGAAGGCCTGATGGAATTGGAGGCCCAGAGAAAGGACGAGGAGAGACAAGAGGAAGAAAAAGTAACTGAAGAACCAAAGAAATTAATGATGCAGGAAATGGCAAGGGGGTTTTCTTTATTTGAGGAGGCACTGTTAGTTTTTGAGGCACAGGACCCGAACGTAGAGCAGTACCCAAAGGTTACAGCAGCCATTCAGAATGCCATCCAGTGCTACCATGTAATCTATGATGAGAAGAAAAGAGCTACTACCCAGACATCACTGGATTGTTTTTTCAAGAGAGTAGATAGAATTGAATCCAGCAAGGAACCAGAACCTGTGCCATCAGTGTCAGGCATGAGTGAAATTGCAGCTTGCCCTCCATCACCTATGGCTGATGATCCTTCAGCTCTACCATTTCCCACCTCCCCTCCCTCCTCCAGTCAGTAACTCTTTTTGCCTGTTCACTTGATGCCAGCCCCTGTATGCCAGCTGTTGTAGTGTACTACTGTACTTTTCAGGATAGTGTACTATAAGATTAAAATGTTTTATTTTTTGTGTTTGCTTGTTTTTATGTATTATTTGTGTGGAAAGTATTATAAATCTATTACAGTACAGTACTATATAGCCGATTTTGTTACTTGGGTACCTAGGCTAACTTTGTTGGACTTAGAAACAAATTGGACTTAGGAACGTGCTCAGAAACAAATTGGACTTAGGAACGTGCTCTTGAAATGGAACTTGTTCGTATGTAGGGGACCTACTGTAATGATCTAAATGTAAGACCAGATACTATAAAACTCTTAGAGGAAAACATAGGCAGAACACTCTTTGACATAAATTGCAGCAATATCTTTTTGGATCCACCCCTAGAGTAATGAAAATAAAAACAAAAATAAACAAATGGGACCTAATTAAACTTAAAAACTTTTGCACAGTAAAGGAAACCATCAACAAAATGAAAAGACAACCACAGAATGGGAGAAAATATTTGCAAACAAAGTGACCAACAGGGGATTAATGTCCAAAATGTACAAATAGCTCATGCAGCTCAATAACAAAAAAAAACCAGACAACCCAATCAAAAAAGGGGCAGAAGACCTAAATAGACATTTCTCCAAAGAAGACATACAGATGGCCAAAAAGCACATGAAAAGATGCTCAACATCACTAATTACTAGAGAAATGCAAATCAGAAGTACAATGAGGTATCATCTCACACCTGTCAGAATGGCCATCATCAAAAAGCCACAAACAACAAATGATGGAGAGGGTGTGGAGAAAAGGGAACACTCCTACACTCTTGGTGGGAATATAAATTGATACAACCACTATGGAGAACAGTATGGAGTTTCCTTAAAAAACTAAAAATAGAACTACCATATGATCTAGCAGTCCCACTCCTGGGCATATATCTGGAGAAAACCATAATTTGAAAAGATACATGCACCCCAATATTCATTGCAGCACTATTTACAACAGCCAAGACATGGAAGGAACCTAAATGTCCATCGACAGAGGAATGGATATAGGCATGTGGTACATATGTACAGTGGAGTATTACTCAGCCATAAAAAAGAGTGAAATAATGCCAACCATGTTGCAGCAACATGGATGGACCTAGAGATGATCATACTAAGTGGACTAAGAGAAAGACAAATATCATATGAGATCACTTATATGTGGAATCTAAAAAGATGATACAAATGAACTTATTTACAAAACAGAAACCAACTCACAGACTTTGAAAACAAACTTATGGTTTTCAAAGGGGAAAGGTGGGGGAAGGTATAAATTAGGAGTTTGGGATTAATATATGCACACTACTATATATAAAATAGATAATCAACAAGGACCTACTGTATAGCACAGGGAGCTCTACTCAATATTCTCTGATCATCTATATGGGAAAAGAATCTGAAGAAGAATGGATATATGTATATGTATAATTGAACCACTGTGCTGTACACCTGAAACTAACAACACATTGTAAATCAACTATACCCCAATATAAAATAAAAATTAAATTGAATAAAAAGAACTTAAAAACAAAATTTAAAAATAAATTACTTAGGTCTAAAAAAGAGTACTATGTTGAATAGAAGTCGTGAGAATGAACATCCTTGTCTTGTTCCTGAGTTTAGAGGAAAACCTTTCACATTTCACCACTGAGTATGTTGTTAGCTGTTGTTTTGTCATATGGCCTTTGTTATTTTGAGATATGTTCCTTTTATACCCAGTTTTTTGAGAGCTTTTGTTATGAAAGAGTGTTGAATTTTGTCATATGCTTTATCTGTATCTATTGAGAGAATCATAGTATTTTTATCTTTCATTCTATTACTGTAATGCATTATTTTTATTGATTTGTGTATGTTGAACCATCTTTGCATCCCAGGAATAAATCCCACTTGATCATGGTGTATGATCTTTTTAATGGGCTGTAGAATTCTGTTTGCTAGTATTTTGTTGAGAATGTTTGCATCTATATTCATCGGGGGTATTGGCCTGTTGCTTTTTTCTTGTGGTGTTTTTATCTGGCTTTGGTATCAGGGTAATGCTGGCCTCGTGGTATGAGTTTTGGTGTGTTCCCTCTTCAATTGGAAGAGTTTGAGAAAGATTGGCATTAATTCTTCTTCAAATGTTTGATATAAATCACCCCTAAAACCATCTGGTCCTGGTATTTTCTTTGTTGGACCGTTTTTGATTACTGATTCAGCCTCCTTACTCATTATTGGTCTGTTCTGATTTTCTGTTTCTTCCTGATTCAGTCTTAGTGGGTTGTCTGTTTAACTTAGTTTCATTAATTTTTTTTCTGTTATCTTTCTAGTCTCTATTTCATTTATTTCTGCTCTAATCTTTAATTCCCTCCTGCTAAATTTGGGCTTAGTTTTTTCTTTATAGTTCCTTGAGAATTAAAGTTAGGTTGTTTATTTGAGATCTTTTCTTAATATAGGCATTTATTGCTATAAACTCCCTTCTTAGAACTATCTTTGCTGCATTCCCTAAGTTTTGATATGTTTTCTTTGTTGTTTTTGTTCTCAAAATACTTTCTAATTTGCCTTTTGATTTCTTCTTTGATCCATTGATTATTCAGGAGTGTGTTGTTTAATTTCTATGCATTTGTAAATTTTTCATTTTTCTTCATGTTATTTTTTTCTAGTTTCATGCCATTGCAGTGGGAAAAGATACTTGATATGATTACAATCTTCTTAAATTTGTTAAGGCTTGCTTTCTGGCCCAACATATGATTTATCCTAGAATATGTTCCATGTGTATGTGAGAGGAATATATATTCTGGTGCTGTTGAATGGAATGTTCTGTATGTGTCTGTTAGGTCAATTTTGTCTATAGTGTTAGGTCCACTATTGATTAATTTTCTTTTTGGATACCTATGTATTGTTGAAAGTGGGTTTTGAAATGTTCCCTACTGTTATTTATTTCTATTACTCCCTTCAGTTCAGTTAATGTTTGCTTTAAATATTTAGGTGCTCTAGTGTTGAATGTGTATGTATATACAATTGTTATATCCTCTTGATGAATTGACCCCTTTGTCACTATATGGTGTCCTTCTTTGTCTCTTGTGACCGATTTTGACTAAAGTCTATTTTGTCTGGTAAGAATAGCCACTCTTGCTCTCTTTTTGTTACCATTTGCGTGGAATATCTTTTTCCATCCCTTCACTTTCAGCTTATGTGTGTCCTTAAAGCTAAAGTTAGTCTCTTGTAGATAGCACATTGTTGGATCTTGTTTTTGTTTGTTTTTTATCCATTTAGCCACTCTGTGTCTTTGATTGGATAGTTTAGTCCATTTACATTTAAATATTGATAGTTAAGGGCTTACTATTCCCATCTTGTTAATTGTTTGAGTTTTTAGTTCCTTTCTTCCTCTCTTGCTTTTTTCCTTTTTGATTTATTTTTATAATGGTGTGTCCTAATTCCTTTATCATATGTGTTTTGCAAATATTTTCTCCCATTGTGTGGCTTGCCTTTTCATTCTCTTAACAGTGTCTTTCACAGAGCAGAAGTTTCTAATTTTAATGAAGTCCAGCTTCTTTTTTCTTTCATGAATTATGCTTTCAATGTTGTTTAAAAAGTCATCAGTAAACCAAATGTCACTTAGTTTTCTCCTATGTTACCTCTAAGAGTTCTGTAGTTTGAGGTCTTACATTTAGATTTACAATTGTTTTTGAATTAATTTTTGTGAAAGGTTTAAGGTCTGTGCTCAGATTTTTTTTCTTTTTTACATGTGGATGTCCAGTTGTTCCAGCACCAATTGTTTTAAAAAGACTATCCTCATTTTTTTGTACTTCCTGGTTTTCCCCTTCTACTAGTGTGGAAATTAATTACTGTTTCTATTCTTTTAATAATTGTCCTAAAAGAATAGAATCCTTACTTAACTGTCCACCATGTTTGTAGTCTCTCTCTGCTGCACTTTAGCTGCATATTTATTATGTCTTATCTTTCAGTTCACTAATTTTCTCTTCATCTGCTTATAACTTGCTATTAATAAGCCTATCCATTATGTTGCCATTTGGATTATTGTATCTTTCATTTCAAGTAGTTCCTTTTGCTCAAATCAGGAAGGTCACATTTTATAGTTTCTGTTTCTTATAAACTTGTGTGATGTGCAAAGTGTTTAACAACTGATATGGCTTGGGCAATAGTCAGAATGGATACCAGCTGGAAACAACCACTGTAACTGTATCAATATGTATTATTGAATATCAGCCTACTTATATACTTTTTGAGCATATCTTTTATTTCCTTAAACTTTGAAAACAGAGGTGTTTTATAGGCAGTTTTTGATACTTCTTTTATCTACATCCTGAGAATCTGTTTCTGCTGATTCTCATTTATGGTGTCTTGTTTCCTACTGTGCTTAATTTTTTTATGTTTCTACTCAAGATTCTTGAAAAATTATTTATGGAAATACTTTGAAGCCTAAGATGAAGGTGTCTTCCCCCAGAGAGGATTTACATTTGCTTCTTCCTATGTTTGGGACCAATGAAAACTAAATTCATAGCTTGACATCTTTTGGCCTCCCATATAATGTAATTTGGGGCTGTAAACACATGAGAAAGTCTGTTTGTATTACACTTTAGGGACTGGTTTTCCCTACCCCATTTTGTTGCATTCTTCTCAGAACCAAGGTATCTATCTTTCATTGCAGTCCCCTGAGGATGTGGATAAAAGTGGGTTTACTTCTGGTTTGCCCTTAGCCTAAGAGTGTGATCCCTTGAGCCTTGATGTCTATTTTCCTGACCTAGTAAGGTACATTAAAACTAAAGTTAACATTTGCCTAGGTTTACAAATGCCCACCAGGAAAAAAAAAAAGTAGCTTTAATTCTCCATTTACTTCTCTGGGACCTCACTTTTCCTTAGATACTGCTTGGTAATTGCTTTACTAGTCACTTGCTTTTGGAATTTAAAAAAAATGTTATCCAACATTTTTGGTTGTTTTCAGTAGGAGGGTTGGTTTGACATATATAATGTGCCCTATTTTCAGAAGCAGAGTTCACTATTTCCATAGCATTTTAACAGAACAGTTCTTCAAAGATTTTTCTTAGATTCATGTCTTTTCATTATGAGTATCCCTCAGCCATTGTGACTATGTTAATAGTATTAGTAAAATATGGTAGGGTCTTCCTTATATGCTTTGTAAAAGAAACCCAATATTTCTTTTTTCAGGCTAAAGAGGCAGTGACAGAAGCTGAACGACGTGATCCTACAAATCTTTTCACTAAATTTTATGTATTCAAGATTGCAGTCCTAGAGGGCAACTCTGACAGAGGTATAAATGTTATTTATGAGTTATATTTGACTGTTAACACAAAGAATAATCCTCTTTGACCATAATAGAGAAAAATAGCTTTTAAGACAATGGAGTTGAATATATATGCTAGCTTTCCTATGTAAAGATGATACAACCATACAAAAAGAAACTATGGAAGGTTGCATAAAAATAAAAGAACAGGGTTTGCCTATTGAAGGAGTAGGAACTAGGCAGATGTGGGGCAAGAATTGGGGGAAAGTCTTGTTCCTGTATACTTTTTTGTACTTTGTCATTTGAACCAGCCTATTAAAAATTAACTTTAAAAAACTGTGGGGGCAGGGAGAAATTATGATGCAGTCAGTTAAGAATTGTCATTAGAGAATGGAAGTCTCCAGGATACCTTTTGATTGTTTGCACTTATTTGGGAAGTTATTGGTGAGAGATCTGGCCCTGAAATGGAGTTTCTCTCCACGGGGTTGACAGTGGTACAGTTGCTCACATGAACCTTATCCCATTAGTGCTTTGTCCTTAAGTTAAGCGTAGTTTCCTAGCTAGTTGTCTGCACACACGTGTATCTTGACTTGGTCACAGATTTACCTGTGCTGTGATATTATTCCTGCTCAGCTCTGGGTAGCTGAGCAAATCCTGGAGCAATTTGAGCTTCAGACTGGTTGCCCTTTGTGAAGGGCACAAGTAGAGAAATTGAGAAGCTTGAGTTAATGGGTTCAAACAGAATTTATACTAGTCCAATTAAGCAACTATTTGTGAATACCTACTAAATGTGCAGTGGAGTCTGTTATTCACTCTGTAAGAAAAGGAAAGATGGTTTATTCTGCTTTGAAAAAGAAATGTTCCACGGTAGTAAAGTATATCTGTATATTAATTAAGGAGTAACAAATTGGAATCAGCTCTTTATCAAGGTTAATATTGCTGTTATGTCCATCATCAGGGTTTTCACTAGAGACTTCTGGGCATTTGTTTTTCTTGATATATTATGCTGAAGTATAGAAAAACTTGAAACTTTTGCCAGTAGAAATGGCAAAAAAAAAATAACCCCACACAACCAGATTTCCTATTAAGGCTTTTTTTTTTAACATTCTATTAAAATAAAATTATTTTACTTTTTAAGCATAGCATTAGCTCAATATTTTCATTTCTTCCCCAGTTATCTGTGTCCACTTTTTAGTCATGTTTACTGAAAATACATACAATAAAATTTACTCTTGTTTAGTGTATGATTTTATAAGGTTTATTTATATTAGTAATTCTATGAGTTTTGACAGTTGCTTACAGTCATGTAACCAGCACCACAATCAAGATATAGAACAAAAAATTAACTCAGGCCCCTTTGCTGTCACTCCTTCCCACCACTTCCAGCCCTGATTCCTACTAATCTCATTTCTATCCCTATAATTTTGCCTTTTCCAGAATGTCATATAAATGGAATCATACAGTATGAAGCTTTTTGAGCCTTCTTTCACTTAGCATAATACATTTGAAACTCATTCATACTGTTGTGTGTTCCCATAGTTTGTTCTTTTTTATTGCTAAGTAGTATTTCATAAGTATGGATGTACCAAAATTTATACATTTACCAGTTGAAGGATATTTGGATGGTTTCCAGTTTGGGTGATTATAAATAAAGGTGCTATAAACATCTGTTTACAAATTTTGTGTGATGACAAGATTTCACTTCTCTAGGGTAAATATCGAGGAATGGGTTTGCTGGGTTGTAAGTATATGTTTAACTTTGTTAGAAACTGCTGAACTCTTTTCTAAAGTGGCTATACAGTTTTATGTTCTAACTAGCTATGTATGAAAGTTCCAGTTGATCTACAGCCTTACCAGCACTTGGAATTGTCCATTGAAAAATTTCTTTAGCCATTCTAATAATGAGGTAGAGATATAGTACTGTGATTATAATTAGCATTTCCGTAGTGTCCAATATTTGACATCCATATATCTTCTTTGGTGGAGTGTTTGTACAAATCTTTTGCCCAGTTTTCTATAAGGAACTCTGTGTTCTTATTGAGTTTCGAAGTTCTTTATATATTCTAGACACAAGTTATTTATCAGATATGTGTTTTACAAATTTTTATTTTCTTACCAGTGCATTTCATGACAAGTTTGATGAAGTCTAATTTATCTTTTTTCTTCTTTTATGGATTGTTTTTTTGGTATTGTATCTAAGAAATCTTTACCTAATCCATGGTCACAAAAAATTTTCCCTGTGTTTTCTTCAAGAAATTTTACAGTTTTAGGTTTAAGTGTGTGGGTAGTTCTGTGATCCATTTTGCATTAATTTTTTATATTTGACTTAAGGTATGGATTGAAGTTCATTTTTTTTGCACATGGTTACCTAATCATTCCAGCTTCATTTATTTAAAAATTCTGTCCTTTCCCAACTGATTGCCTTTGTACCTTTAAAGAAAATCAGTTGTCATATGTGCATGGGTCTCTTTCTGGACTCTTCATTCTGTTCCACTGAACTACTCCTCTTTACCCCATTCCCACACTGTCTTGATTAATGTAGCTATGTAGTAAATTTGAAATCATGTAGTGTTAGTCCTCCAACTTTATTCTTCTCTTTCAAATTGTTTGGGCTATTCTAAGTCCTTTGTATATCTGTGAATTTTAAATAAGTTTTTCAGTTTCTACAAAAGTAAATATTGATTGGGATTACACTGACTCTATAGATCAGTTTGGAGAGAATTGACATCTTCCAGTCTGTGAACAAGTTATATTTAGGTCTTTAATTTCTCTCAGCAATCTTTTCTATCTTTCAACATATAAGTCTTGTGCACCTTTTGTCAGATTTATCGCTAAGTAGACCATATTTTATGCTATTTCAAATGGCATTTTTAAAAATCCTTCAGTTTCTGATTGTTCATCGCTAGTATGTAGAAATACAATTGACTTTTGTATATTGATCTTGTATCCTACAGACTTGCTAAACTCACTTATTAGTTCCAATAGCTTTCTTGTAGATGATTATGTTGTCTGTGAATAAAGACAATTTTACTACTTCCTGTCCAATCTGGGTACAGTTTTTCATGCCTTATTGTACTTGTTAGAATCTCCAGTACAATTGGTAAAAAGCAGACATCCTTGACTTTTTCCTGATTTTAGAGGGAAGGCATCCAGTTTTCAATTATTAAGTATGATGTTAGCTGTAGGTTTTTCATAGATAACCTTTTATCAGGTTGAGGAAGTTCCCTTCTGTTTCCAGTTTCCAGGGAGTTTTTAATCAGGAATGGATGTTGAATTTGGTCATATGATTTTTCTACATCTATTGAAATGATCAAGTTTTTAAAAATGTTTTTGGAGTACAGTTGATTTACAATGTTGTGTTAGTTTCAGGTGTACAGCAAAGTGAACCTGTTATACATATATCCACTCTTTTTTAGATTCTTTTCCCATATAGGCCATTACAGAGTATTGAGTAGAGTTCCCTGTGCTATACAGCAGGTCCTTACTAGTTATCTATTTTATATATAGTAGTGTGTGTATGTCAATCCCAGTCTTCCAATTTACCCCTCCCCCCCACCCCCGAACCATAAGTGTGTTTTCTACATCTGTAACTCTATTTCGGTTTTGTAGATAAGTTCATTTGTAACCTTTTTTTTTTAGATTCCACATAGAAGCGATATCATATGATATTTGTCTTTTACTTACTTCATTCAGTATGACAATCTCTAGGTCCATCCATGTTGCTGCCAATGGAATTATTTCATTCTTTTTTATGGCTGAGTAATATTCCATTGTATATATGTACCATATCTTCTTTATCCATTCCTCTGTTGATGGACATTTAGGTTGCTTCCATGTCCTGGCTGTTGTAAATAGTGCTGCAGTGAACATTGGGGTGCATGTATCTTTTCGAATTATGGTTTTCTACAGATATATGCCCAGGAGTGAGATTGCTGGATCATATGGTAGCTCTATTTTTAGTTTTTTAAGGAACCTGCATACTGTCCTCCATAGTGGCTGTACCAGTTTACATTCCCACCAAGAGTGTAGGAGGAGGGTTCCCTTTTCTCCACACCCTCTCCAGCATTTATAGTTTGTAGATTTTTTGATGATGGCCATTCTGACCAGTGTGAGGTGATACCTCACTGTAGTTTTTGGTTTTTTTTTTTTTGTTTTTTTTTTTCTCACTGTAGTTTTGATTTGCATTTCTCTAATAATTAGTGATGTTGAGCATCCTTTCATGTGCTTTTTAGCCATCTGTATGTCTTCTTTGGAGAAATGTTTATTTAGATCTTCTGCCCATTTTTTGACTGGGTTGGTTTTTTTTGATATTGAGCTGCATGAGCTGTTTGTATCTTTTGGAGAGATTAATTTGTACTGGCACAGAAACAGAAATACACATCAGTGGAACAGGATAGAAAGTCCAGAGATAAACCCACACACCTATGGTCACCTAATCTATGACAAAGTAGGCAAGAATATACAATGGAGAAAAGACAGTCTCTTCAGTAAGTGGTGCTGGGAAAACTGGACAGCTATATGTAAAAGAATGAAATTAGAACACTCCCTAACACCATACAGAAAAATAAACTCAAAATGGATTAAAGACCTAAATATAAGGCTGGATACTATAAAACTCCTAGAGTAAAACATAGGCAGAACACTCTTTGACATAACTCACAGTAACATCTTTTTCGATCCACCTCCTAGAGTAATGAAAGTAAAAAACAAAAATGAACAACTGGGACCTAATTAAACTTAAAAGCTTTTGCACAGCAAAGGAAACCATAAACAAAACAAAAAGACAATCCTCAGAATGGGAGAAAACATTTGGAAATGAAATGATCAATTTTTTTTTAAAGTTTGTTAATATGGTCAGTTATATTGATTTTTTTCAACAGATAAACCAATGCTGCATTCCTGGGATAAGCTCCACTTAGTCATGATATGTTCTTTTTTAAAATATAATATTAGATTTGATTTGCTAACAGTTTGTTTAAGAATATTTTTACCTGTGTCCATGAGCGATACTGCTCTCTAATTTTCCTGTAATGTTTTTGGTTTTGCAATTAGGGTAATGCTTACTACATAGAATGAATTGGAAAATACACCCTCTTTTTCCATCTTCTAGAAGAATTTGTGTTGCTCGGTTGGTATTATTTCTTTATTAAATGTTTGCTAGAGTTCACAAATGAAGCCATCTGGGGCTGGAGTTTTCTTTATGAGAAGGTTTTTAATTATAAACTCAATTTCTTTAATAGACAATAGGTTTCTTCAGGTTATCTATTATTTCCAAACTGAGCTTTGGTAGTTTGTGTCTTTCAAGAAATTTGTCTGTTTCATTTAAGTTGTTGAAATTATTGGCCTAAAGTCATTCATTGTATCATCCATATTATCCTTTTGACATCTGTAAAATCTTTAGTGATGTCACCTTTCTCATTCCTCATATTCGTAATTTGTGTCTTCTCTCTTTTTCTCCCTGTCAGAGTGGCTACAAGTTGATCAATTTTATTGCTCTCAAAGAACCAGCTTTTGGATTCATTAATTTTTCTCTATTGTTTTTTTTCTGTTTTCTATTTCATTTATTAATGTTCTGATCTTTATCATTTCCATTCTTCTACTTACTTTGAGTTTCATTTGCTCTTTTCTTTTCTAGTTTCCAAAGGTGAAAGCTGAAGTCATTGATTTAAGACCCTTATTCTGGTTTAACATAAACAGTTAATGCTATAAATTACCTTCTAAGTATTGCTTTAGTGACAATCCACAAATTTTGATATATCGTGTTTTCATTTTAATTCAGTTCAGAATACTTTCCAATATGACTTCTGACTCCAGTGTAAACCCATGGATTATTTAGAAGTATGCTATTTATTTTCAAAACATTTGCAGATTTCCAGAGAACTTTTTTATTAATTTAATTTAATTCTGTTTTAGTGTAAGATCATAAGTTTGTATGACTTGAATCTTTTAAAATATGTTGATGCTTTTTATATGGCTCAGAATATTCTCTTTCTTGGTAAATGTTCCATGTGCACCAGAGAGGAATGTGTATTTTCCTGGTGTAAGGTCAAGTGTTCTATAAATGTCAGTCAGGTCAAGTTGATTAATAGTGTTAAATATCCTTGCTGATTTTCTGTCTACTTCTCTTGTCAGTTATTTGAGAGAGGTTATTGAAATCTTTGACAATAATTATGGATTTGTTCATTACTCCTCGTAGTTCTATCAGTTTTTGCTTCTTGTATTTTGAAATTTTGTCATTGGATGCATAAACATTTAGGATTATGTCCTCATAATGGATTGATTCCTTTATCATCATGAAATAACCTACTACCACTGGTAATAATCTTTGCTCTGAAATCTATTTTGTCTGATATTAATATAACCCCTCCGGCTTTCTTTTGATTACCTCTACTATAGTATATATTATCCCATCATTTTCTTTTAACCAATTTTGGCTTTATATTTAAAGTGTGTTTCTTGTAGGTAGCATATAGTTTAAAGTTGCTTTCTTAATTCAATCTATCTCTGTCTTTTTTTTTTACATCTTTATTGGAGTATAATTGCTTTACAATGGTGTGTTACTATCTGCTTTATAAAAAAGTGAATCAGCTATATATATACATATATCCCCATATCTCTGCCCTCTTGTGTCTCCCTCCCACCCTCCCTTTCCCACCCCTCTGGGGGTCAGAAAGCACTGAGCTTATCTCCCTGTGCTATGTGGCTGCTTCCCACTAGCTATCTATTTTACATTTGGTAGTGTATATATGTCCATGCCACTCTCACACTTCGTCCCAGCTTACCCTTCCCAATCCCCATGTCCTCAAGTCCATTCTCTACATCTGCATCTTTATTCCTGTCCTGCCCCCAGGTTCTTTGGAACCATTTTTTTTTTTTTTTAGATTCCATATATATGTGTTAGCATACGGTATTTGTTTTTCTTTCTGACTTATTTCACTCTGTATGACAGACTCTAAGTCCATCCACCTCACTACAAATAACTCAATTTCGTTTCTTTTTATGGCTGAGTAATATTCCATTGTATATATGTGCCACATCTTTTTTATCCATTCATCTGTCATTGGACACTTAGGTTGCTTCAGTGTCCTGGCTACTGTAGATACAGCTGCAATGAACATTGTGGTACATGACTCTTTTTGAATTATGGTTTTCTCAGGGTATATGCCCAGTAGTGGGATTGCTGGGTCATATAGTAATTCTATTGTTAGTTTTATAAGGAACCTCCATACTGTTCTCCATAGTGGCTGTATCAGTTTACATTCCCACCAACAGTGCAAGAGGGTTCACTTTTCTCCACACCCTCTCCAACCTTTATTGTTTGTAGATTTTTTGATGCTGGCCATTCTGACTGGTGTGAGCTGCTACCTCACTGTAGTTTTGATTTGCATTTCTCTAATGATTAATGATGTTGAGCATACTTTCATGTGTTTGTTGGCAATCTGTATATCTTCTTTGGAGAAATGTCTATTTAGGTCTTCTGCCCATTTTTGGATTGAGTTGTTTGTGTTTTTTTATACTGAGCTGCATGTGCTGCTGGTATATTTTGGAGATTAATCCTTTGTCAGTTGCTTCATTGCAGACATTTCCTCCCATTCTGAGGGTTCTCTTTTCGTCTTGTTTGTGTTTTCCTTTGCTGTGCAAAAACTTTTAAGTTACATTAAGTCCCATTTGTGTATTTTTGTTTTTATTTCCATTTCTCTAGGAGGTGGGTCAAAAAGGATCTTGCTGTGATTTATGTCATAGAGTATTCTGCCTATGTTTTCCTCTAAGACTTTTATAGTGTCTGGCCGTACATTTAGGTCTTTAATCCATTTTGAGTTTATTTTTGCGTATGGTGTTAGGGAGTGTTCTAATTTCATTCTTTTACATGTACTGTCCAGTTTTCCCAGTGCCACTTATTGAAGAGGCTGTCTTTTCTCCATTGTATGTTCTTGCCTCCTTTATCAAAGATAAGGTAACCATATGTGTGTAGGTTTATCTCTGGGCTTTCTATCCTGTTCCATTCATCTATGTTTCTGTTTTTGTGCCAGTACCATACTGTCTTGATGACTGTAGCTTGGTAGTATAATCTGAAGTCCGGAGCCTGATTCCTCCAGCTCCATTTTTCTTTCTCAAGATTGCTTTGACTATTCGGGGTCTTTTGTATTTCCCTACAAGTTGTGAAATTTTTTGTTTTAGTTCTACGAAAAATGCCATTGGTAGTTGGATAGGAATTGCATTGAAACTGTAGATTGCTTTGGGTAGTAGAGTCATTTTCACAATGTTGATTCTTCCAATCCAAGAACATGGTGTATCTCTCCATCTGTTTGTACATCTTTAATTTCTTTCATCAGTGTCTTATAGTTTTCTGCATACAGGTCTTTTGTCTCCTTAGGTAGGTTTATTCCTAGGTATTTTATTCTTTTTGTTGCAGTGGTAAATGGGAGTGTTTCCTTAATTTCTCTTTCAGATTTTTCATCCTTAGTGTATAGGAATTCAAGCGATTTCTGTGCATTAATTAATTTTGTGTTCTGCTACTTTACCAAATTCATTGATTAGCTCTAGTAGTTTTCTGATAGCATCTTTAGGATTCTCTGTGTATAGTATCATGTCATCTGCAAACAGTGACAGCTTTACTTCTTTTCCGATTTGGATTCCTTTTATTTCTTTTTCTTCTCTGATTGCTGTGGCTAAAACTTCAAAAACTATGTTGCATAATGATGGTGAGAGTGGACAACCTTGTCTTGTTCCTGATCGTAGAGGAAATGGTTTCAGTTTTTCACCATTGAGAACGATGTTGGCTGTGGGTTTGTCATATATGGCCTTTATTATGTTGAGGTAAGTTCCCTATATGCATGCTTTCTGGAGGGTTTTTATCATAAATGTGTGTTGAATTTTTTCGAAAGCATTTTCTGCATCTGTTGAGATGATCATATGCTTTTTCTCCTTGAATTTGTTAATATGGTTTATCACATTGATTGATTTACGTATATTGAAGAATCCTTGCATTCCTGGGATAAACCCCACTTGATCATGGTGTATGATCCTTTGAATGTGCTGTTGGATTCTGCTTGCTAGTATTTTGTTGAGGATTTTTGCATCTATATTCATCAGTGATATTGGCCTGTAGTTTTCTTTCTTTGTGACATCTTTGCCTGGTTTTGGTATCAGGGTGATGTTGGCCTCGTAGAATGAGCTTGGGAGTGTTCCTCCCTCTGCTATATTTTGGAAGAGTTTGAGTAGGATAGGTGTTAGCTCTTCTCTAAATATTTGTTAGAATTCACCTGTGAAGCCATCTGGTCCTGGGCTTTTTATGTTAGAAGATTTTTAATCACAGTCTCAATTTCTGTGCTTGTGTTGGTCTGTTTATATTTTCTGTTTCTTCCTGGTTCAGTCTCAGAAGGTTGTGCATTTCTAAGAATTTGTCCATTTCTTCCAGGTTGTCCATTTTATTGGCATATAGTTGCTTGTAGTACTCTCTCACGATACTTTGTATTTCTGCAGTGTCAGTTGTTACTTCTCCTTTTTCATTTCTAATTCTATTGATTTGAGTCTTCTCCCTTTTTTTCTTGATGAGTCTGGCTAATGGTTTATCAATTCTGTTTATCTTCTCAAAGAACCAGCTTTTAGTTTTATTGATCCTTGCTATCGTTTCCTTCATTTCTTCTTCATTTATTTCTGATCTGATCTTTATGATTTATTTCCTTCTGCTAACTTTGGGGTTTTTTTGTTTTTGTTTTTCTAACTGCTTTAGGTGTAGAGTTAGGTTGTTTATTTGAGATGTTTCTGGTTTCTTGAGGTAGGATTGTATTGCTGTAAACTTCCCTCTTAGAACTGCTTTTGCTGCATCCCATAGGTTTTGGGTCGTCGTTTTTTCATTGTCCTTTGTCTCTAGGTATTTTTTGATTTCCTCTTTGATTTCTTCAGTGACCTCCTGGTTATTTAATAGTGTATTTTTTAGTTTCCATATGTTTGTATTTTTTATAGAATTTTTCCTCTAATTGATATCTAGTCTCATAGCTTTGTGGTGAGAAAAGATACTTAATACAATTTCAATTTTCTTAAATTTACCAAGGCTTGATTTGTGACCCACGATATGATCTGTCCTGGAGAATGTTGCATGTGCACTTGAGAAGAAAATGTATTCTGTTGTTTTTGGATGGAATAATCCTGTAAATATCAGTTAAGTCCATCTTGTTTAATATATCATTTAAAGCTTGGTTTCCTTATTTATTTTCATTTTGGATGATCTGTCCATTGGTGAAAGTGGGGTGTTAAAGTCCCCTGCTATGACTGTGTTACTGTCAGTTTCCCCTTTTATGGCTGTTAGCATTTGCTGTTAGGAGCATAAATATTTACAACTGTTAAATCTTCTTCTTGGATTGATCCCTTGATCATTATGTAGTGTCCTTCTTTGTCTCTTGTAATAGTCTTTATTTTAAAGTCTATTTTGTCTGATATGAGAATTGCTACTGCAGCTTTCTTTTGATTTCCATTTGCATGGAGTATCTTTTTCCATCCCCTCACTTTCAGTCTGTATGTGTCCCTAGGTCTAAAGTGGGTCTCTTGTAGACAGCATATATATGGGTCTTATTTTTGTATCCATTCAGCCAGTCTATGTCTTTTGGTTGGAGCATTTAATCCATTTACATTTAAGGTAGTTATCGATATGTATGTTCCTATTACCATTTTCTTAATTGTTTTGGGTTTGTTATTATTGTAGGTCTTTTCCTTCTCTTGTGTTTCCTGCCTAGAGAAGTTGCCTTAGCATTTATTGTAAAGCTGGTTTGGTGGTGCTGAATTCTCTTAGCTTTTGCTTGTCTGTAAAGGTTTTAATTTCTCTGTCGAATCTGAATGAGATCCTTCCTGGGTAGAGTAATCTTGGCTGTATGTTTTTGCCTTTCATCACTTTAAATATGTCCTGCCACTCCCTTCTGGCTTGCAGAGTTTCTGCTGAAAGATCAGCTGTTAACCTAATGGGGATTCCCTTGTATGTTATTTGTTGCTTTTCCTTTGCTGCTTTTAATAATTTTTCTTTTTATTTAAGTCTTGATAGTTTGATTAATATTTGTCTTCACATGTTTCTCCTTTGATTTATCCTGTATGGGACTCTCTGGGGTTCCTCGACTTGATTGACTATTTCCTTTCCCATATTATGGAAGTTTTCAATTATAATCTCTTCAAGTATTTTCTCAGTCACTTTCTTTTTCTCTTCTTCTTCTGGGACCCCTATCATTAGAATGTTGGTGCTTTTAATGTTGTCTCAAAGGTCTCTGAAACTGTCCTGAATTCTTTTCATTCTCTTGTCTTTATTCTGCTCTGTGGTAGTTATTTCCACTATTTTATCTCCCAGGTCACTTATCCGTTCTTCTGCCTCAGTCATTCTTCTATTGATTCCTTCTAGAGAATTTTAATTTCATTTATCATGTTGTTCATCATTGTTTGTTTGCTCTTTAGTTCCTTTTGGTCCTTGTTAAATGTTTCTTGTATTTTCTCCATTCTATTTCCAAGATTTTGGATCATCTTTACTGTCATTATTCTGAATTCTTTTTAGGTAGACTGCCTATTTCCTCTTCATTTGTTAGGTCTGGTGGGTTTTTGCCTTCCTCCTTCATCTGCTGTGTGTTTCTCTGTCTTCTCATTTTGCTTAACTTACTGTGTTTGGGGTCTCCTTTTCGCAGGCTGCAGGTTCATAGTTCCCGTTGTTTTTGGTGTCTGCCCCCAGTGGCTAAGGTTGGTTCAGTGGGTTGTGTAGGCTTCCCGGTGGAGTGGACTGGTGCCTGTGTTCTGGTGGATGAGGCTGGATCTTGTCTTTCTGATGGGCAGGACTGCGCCCGGTGGTGTGTTTTGTGGTTTCTGTGGCCTGATTATGATTTTAGGCAGCCTTTCTTCTACTGGGTGGTGTGTGTTCCTGTCTTGCTAGTTGTTTGGCATAGGGTGTCCAGCACTGTAGCTTGCTGGTTGTTGAGTGGAGCTGGTCTTAGCGTTGAGATGGAGATCTCTGGGAGAGCTTTCGCTGTTTGATATTACGTGGAACGGGGAGGTCTCCAGTGGTCCAGTGTCCTGAACTCGGCTCTCCCACCTCAGAGGCACAGGCCTGACACCCAGCTGGAGCACCAACACCCTGTCAGGCACACGGCTCAGAAGAAAAGGAGAAAAAAAGAAAGAAAGAAAGAGAGGGGGGGAGGGAGGGAGGGAGGAAGGAAAGAAGGAAAATAAAATGAAATTATTAAAATAAAAAAATTATTAAAAATAAAAAATTTAAAAGTAATTAAAAAAAGAAAGAAGAGAGCAACCAAAACAAAAAACCAATCCACTAATGATAACAAGTGCTAAAAACTATACTAGAAAAAAAAAAAAATGGACAGAGTGAAACCTAGGACAAATGGTAAGAGCAAAGCTATACAGACAAAATCACAGAAAGAAGCATACACATATACACTCATAAAAAGTGAAAAAGGAAAAAATATATGTATCTATATATATTTTAAAAAAACTAAGAGAGCGACCAAATCAATACACAAATCTACCAATGATAATAAACTCTTAAGTACTGAACTACGATAAACATAAAACCAGAAACAAATTAGATGCAGAAAGGAAACCCCAAGTCTACATTTGCTCCCAAAATCCACCTCCTCAATTTTGGGATGATTCGTTGTCTATTCAGGTATGCCAGAGATGCAGGGTACATCAAGTTGAATGCGAAGATTTAATCTGCTGCTCCTGAGGCTGCTGGGAGAACTTTCCTTTTCTCTTCTTTGTTCGCACAGCTCCTGGGGTTCAGCTTTGGATTTGGCTCTGCCTCTGCATGTAGGTCTCCTGAGGGCGTCTGTTTTTTGCTCAGACAGGATGGGGTTAAAATAGCAGCTGATTCGGGGGCTCTGGCTCACTCAGGCCAGGGGGAGGGAGGGGTACGGAATGCGCGGCGAGCCTGTGGTGGCAGAGGGCAGCGTGAAGTTGCAACAGCCTGAGGTGTGCTGTGTGTTCTCCTGGGGAAGTTGTTCCTGGATCAGGAACAGTGGCGGGCTGCACAGGCTTTCGGGAGGGGCTGTGTGGATAGTGACCTGTGCTTTCACACAGGCTTCTTGGTCCTGCAGCAGCAGCCTTAATGTTTCATGCCCGTCTCTGGTGTCTGTTCTGATAAACGCGGCTCTCACCTGTCTCTGGAGCTCGTTTAGGCAGTGGTCTGAATCGCCTCTCCTTGCACACCCTGAAACAATGGTCTCTTTCCTCTTAGGCAGTTCCAGAATTTTTCCCGGACTCCCTCCCGTCTAGCTGTGGCGCACTAGCCCCCTTCAGGCTGTGTTCACGCAGCCAACCCCAGTCCTCTCCCTGGGACCTGACCTCCGAAGCCTGAGCCTCAGCTCCCAGCCCCCGCCCGCCCTGGCGGGGGAGCAGACAGGGGGAGCAGACAAGCCTCTCGGGCTGGTGAGTGCTGGTCCGCACCGCTCCTCTGTGCGGGAATCTCTCCGCTTTGCCCTCTGCACCCCTATTGCTGCGCTCTCCTCCGTGGCTCCAAAGCTTCCCCCCCGACACCCCCCGTCTCCGCCAGTGAAGGGTCTTCCTAGTGTGTGGAAACTTTTCCTCCTTCACAGCTCCCTCCCAGAGGTGCAGGTCCTGTCCCTATTCTTTTGTCTCTGTTTTTTTCTTTTTCCTTTTCCCCTACCCAGGTGCACGGGTATTTTCTTGCCTTTTGGGAAGTCTGAGGTCTTCTGCCAGCTTTCAGTAGGTGTTCTGTAGGAGTTGTTCCACATGTAGATGTATTTCTGATGTATTTGTGGGGTGGAAGCTGATTTCCTCGTCTTACTCCTCCACCATCTTAAAGGTCTCTCTATCTCTGTCTTTTAATTGGATCATCTAGACCATTTATATTTTAACGTGACTACTGATATGGCTAAGTTTAAATTTAGCATCTTGTTATTTGTCTTCTATTTGTCCTATCTGGTTTTTGTTGCCTTTTTTCTGCCCTTTTAGATTAATTAATATTTTATAATTATGTTTATCTCATTCTTTGGCTTATAGGTATAACTTTTTGTTTTGTTATTTTAGTTGTTACTTAAGGCCTATAGTACATACATATCTAACTTATCACGGTCTACCTTTAACACATACAAGGAAATATAATACCACCATTCTTTTTTTTACTTTATTCTGTATTATAATCCACTTTATGGATGTACCAAATTGTATTTAGCCCATACATTATTGATGAAATTTAGGTTCATTCCATATTTTACTCTTACAAAAAATTGCTGTGTGAACATATTTGTATGTTTTTATTCACTTTTGCGGATATATCCATGGAATAAATTCATAGAGGTGAATTGCCCAGTCGGGCATTTTTCTGACATTCAAGTCCTCCTTGACGGTTTAGCAATTTAGATGACTTTATGAAAATTAATTAATATTTTAAAGATATTAATGCTCTTAAAATAAATTCCAAAGTCATTGTGGTATAATTAACCATAGATAGCTATTATCTTTGATAACAGTATCTCATTTTTTAATTGTTTCCTTGTTTTTCAGCTTTGCAGGCAATTACTCCTTCAGAGAATTTATTAAGAGCTGAAGAACAAGAAGAGAATGTTGTACTTAGATATAGAGGTTTAGTTGTCATGTTTCTCAATTTAGCTGCCCAGTTTGCTCTAAAGGTAATTCTTATGTACCCATCTATGAGATTTTTACCTCTTTTCCATTTTCAGAGACAATTAGAATGGAATCATCATCAGTTAGGCACAGGAGAGGCCTTTCTTTACCCTCTATTTTGCCTCATTATTTTCACACCAAGCTTTGTTGCAGAATTGCTTTATTTCTCTTCAGTGTTTTATGATGTAGAGTAAAGTAAATAAAACAAAGTGAGGTAATAGTTTTGAGCTTAAAACAACAGAAAAAATAAGCATAGCAAAACGTTAACTTTTAAGAGAAACTTGAGATTTAAAGTACTATACCATGCAAAAAAATAGTCATCTATTTGGAAGCTTATCTTTCTCATCCGTTTGCAAAAAAAAAGAAAACACAGTTTAAATCTTAATGGACCTTTTTAGTTTGTAACCAGAAAGCGACTTTAGTTTAGAAGTAATAAATACTTGCACCTCCTTTGTTTACTTGCAAAATTCTGGTCTTAGTAATATACAGGATTAGGAAAAGCATTGTAGCAACTGTGGAGCTCTTGGAGTAGGTGCTAGACCGGGTTTGAGTTCTGGCTCTGCCACTTAAGTGCTTCCCTTCTTTGAATCTTAATTTCATCATTTGTAAAATAAAGATAATACCTAACTCCAGGGTTATTGTGAAAGTTAACTGAGAGGATGGCTGAAAATGTGATTTGTAATTAAAGAAGCTTGATCTACACATATAGTGTTTCTGTTCTTATTAACAATATACAATCTGGCCACAGCTGTCTCTTCTACTTTATCTCATATTACTCCCCTGTATCATCATTATAGTGATATAATCCACCATTACGTTAGGCACAAGATGTAGAATGGTGGAGGCACAGGCCCTCTATAACTCCAAGCAAATACAGTGTCTCTCAAACAGGCCAGTCACATTCCTTTGTCTGTGTCTGTTTTATACCATCCCATCTTTTAAGAAATGTTCTTATTTAAATGCCACCTTTTCAAAGTCCAACTTAAGATTTCCTTCCACTGTAGAGACTTCCCAAATCAATTCCAGTCCTCATTGCTCTCTTTCTACTCTAAGTTTCAGTAATTTTTAATGTGTATGATAGTTATTTGGTCTGTATCATATATACTGCCTTATATTGCTAATGCATGGATTGTCTGTCTAACTTGACTTATAAGCTCCTTGAGGGCCATATTTCTAGTAGCTAGCCCAATATCTTGCCCAAAGTAGTAGCTGAATACAGTTTTGAATGATACGTGTTTTGATGTTAATGAATAGGATAATAGAACTCCTGGAAGAGGAAAAATATTTGGCAGATGTAGGTACATGATGTGCTTGTGCAGGAAATGAGAGAAAAATCTATAATGGGGAACCCAAAGGCAAATATCTTTTTAAAGGAAGGTTTATAAAGTTACATTTGATGGAAAGCAGAAGAAAGCCAATGGAAGAATTATGGAACTGTATTTCTGAAAAGGAAAATAATTTTAATAGAGGAGAAAGAATCAGGGGAAAAAAAGCCTCAAGTAGTTTGAATTAGAAGATGGAAGGAAGGATGGATGAGCCAAACCCAGGAAACTGAATATACCTCTACAAAAGAACAAGGGTGGAATCCAGTTTTTACTTACTACAGTTGCTTTGCAAAAGGCATTTCAAGTGCTAGTGAAACTATCATTCATTCAGCAAATATTTATTGAGCACCTACTAAGTGCCAGGCACTGTTCTAGTCTCTTGGGATAAATTAGTAAACAAAACAGTGATACGCCTTCTTGGAGCTAACATTCAAGCAGGAGGAGAGAAGATAATAATAAGCATAATAAATAAGAAATTATATAATATGTTAGAAGTTGATAGTAATATAGAAAAAATAGAGCAGGATAACAAGGATCAGGGATGGGAGTGGGCTGGAATTGGTGTGAGTTATTTTTTTTAAATAGGATGGTGAGGATAGGTCTCATCCAGGAGATGACATTTGTACAAAGACTTGAAATTGTTGAGGGAGTTAGCCCTGTAGATAGATATATGGGGGGAGTGAAGAGGAAGAGTATTACAGGCAGAGGTAACAGCCAATACAAAGGCCCTAAGGTATGTAGCAAGGAAGCCAGTATGGCTAGAGTGAATAAAGGGTGGGATTAGTGAGAGATGAAGTCAGAGAGGTGATAGTCTGGATTATGTAGATCCTTATAGGCCAGTGAAAGGACTTTGACTTGTACTCTGAATGACATGGGGAACCATCGGAAGGTTTTTAACAGAGCAGTGACGTGATTTGACTTTCATTTTGACAGAAATACTCTTGGCTGTTATATTGAGAATAGACCATAAAAGAACCAAGCAAGGAGACCTGTTAGGAAGTTTTCAAAGTAATCCAGGGAAAAGATTAAGGTGACTCAGATAAGGGAGATAACAGTGGAGGTAAATGATAAAAGAATTTGCTGACAGATTGGATGAAGGGTATAAGAGAAAGACTGGGTCATCAAATGGAGTTGCCATCAATTGAAGTAGGAAAGGCTGCAAATAGAGTACGGTTGGGGGCAAAATCAGGAGTTCAGTTTGGACATGATGCATTTGAGATGTCTATTAGACTATCCAAGTAGAGATCTGAATAGTCAGTTGTATATATGACTCTGGAGTTGTGAAAGAGGTCTGGGCTGAAGAGAAAAGTTTAATAAGAGTCATTAATATATAGATGGTATATAAAGTTATGAGACTGGGATGCCATCACCAAGGGAGTGAGTATATATGCAGTAGAGAAGAGGACCAGAGACTGAGCCTGAAACCCTCAAACATTAATGGTTTGGAGAAAAGAAGAGGAACCAGTAAAGGATAATGAAAGGGAGTAATCCATGAGGTAGGAGAAAACGAGGATGATGTGGTGTCTTGGAAGCCAAATGTGTTCCAAGGAGGAAAGAGTGATCAACTATGTTGAATGTTGCTGATAGGTCAAATACAGTGAGGACTGAGAACTGACCATTGGAATTTATAATATGGAGGTCATCGGTGAGTTTGACAAGAGCAGTTTTGGTAGAGGTAGGACAAACACCTGATTAGAGTAGGCTCAAGAGAGAATTGAAGGAAAGGAATTGGATACAATAAGTATAGACAATTCTTTAGAAGAGTTTACTACAAAGGGAAGAAAAGAAGTTGGGCAAGAAAACAAAATTTTTTTTAAAGTTGGGCAGTAGTTGGTGAGAGAAGTACGATCAAGAGGTTTGTTTGTTTGCTTGAAATGGGATGAGTGAGAATGTTTATTTGCTAATAGGAATGAACCAGTAAGAGAACAAAAATTGACAATGTGAGAGAGAAAAATGAAAATTGTTAGAGTAATGTCATTAAATAGGCAAGAGGTGATGGATGCAAGTGTATAAGTTTAGGGTTTGGCTCTAGGAAGAAACATGGATAGTTCATTTATGATAGCAGTTGAGAAGGCAGAGTATGTGGTGTGGTTCCTGGTGTGTGAATAGATGTGGTAGTGGGAATCTGTGGAAGTTCTCTTTCTGACTGCTTCAGTTTTCTCAGTGAAGTAAGAAACAAGGTCATCACCTGAGAGTGAGAATAGGAGAGGAGGTGTTGGGTGTTGAGAAAAGAGGATAAGATATCAGCTAATCATCCAGAAAATCAAAGTGAATGGCAAGGGTAGTGTGGTATGCTTGCCTTGTAGCAATAAGGTCCATTTGATGAAGTTTTAAAAATAAAACAAATAGTTGTACAGGTTTTTGCCCAGCTACTTTCAGCTGCATGGATGCGGCACAAAAGTCACTAGAAAGTTGAATTTAACCAGGCTCATGGTTTTGCCGATGAATACAGTGAAGCAAAATAGGGGCAGGAAAATCAAGGAACAAGGGAGTGATTATAGTTAATCCCCATGGAATTTAAACTGGGTACCGAGGAGGACTTCAAGGGGATGAAGGATGGTGAAATATTAGTAGTATCAATGTATTGGAGATCTTAATGCAGTTGAAGGATTGCTGGAGTGATAGAGGGAGTGAATTAGAAAGGTAGGAGATGTTAGAATACATGAAATAGAGCAGGGTACAAGACTAGAGTGAGGGAGTGAGACACCTAGAATTGGTCCATGCACAACCCTGAGAATGAGTGTGTCCTTAAATTGTGTACCCTAGGAGCCTCACTTGCATCACCTGGCTTTTAGTGATGACAGTGTCCAGTGAATGACTGTGCTAGTGAATGGCTAAGATAATTGGCAAAGTGGAATTCAAGGAAATAAGAGACTAGGATATTAGAAGGATCATCTATCTGTATAATGAAAATGCCAAAAATTGGCAGGAGTATTTTTTGGAAAAAATAGCTGTGAGTAGTAGATAAATCATTAAGAAATGAGAAGAAATGGTCTGAGAGCAGTTCACCGTAACAGTGAGGGATAATGGGTGATATAGTCTGGTGACAGGAAATTCAAAGCTGGGGGTTTTAGGGAGCAAGAGGGAGAATAATTTTAAAACAGCAGTGAGGAGCAAAAATGATGCCTACTCCATCTCCAGGTCTAGGGAGATGAAAGAAAAGCAGCCACTACTTGAGAGGGCTTCATTGGAAGCAGTATCCTTGGAGAAACCTAGATTTCCATTAGAGAAAGAATGTAGAGGGAACTTTCTGGGAAGAGGTTGCTCATAGAGGAGATTTTGCTGATAATGGACTGAATTTCAGAAAGCATAGTGAAAGGGTTGGAGGAGTTGGGGAGAAATGAGAAAAGAGGACAAAAGGGATTTACAGAGCCTTATGTGGATTAGGGTGCTAGAAATGAGGGTGACCTCAGAGTCCAGGGTTCTTTTGGCTACTGCTGGCAAACAGGAGTAAAGAGCACAGTAAGATTAGTCCTAGTGAATTCAAGGCAGTGTTGGCAAGGCTATGAGTGTTTGTGGATAGGGAGGAGTGGCTTTCTGGGGCCAATATGAACCTGTTCTGTTTTTGTCAATGAGTTGTATCTTCATTCTACCATCTTGCAGTAGCTCTTTTGAGAATACAAAACAAACAAGTTCAGATTTTGTCTTCCCCTTAATGGACAGGAATATAGATAACATTTTGTAAGTATCACTTTGAGATGTAATTTAACATATTATATTTGCCCTTTTTAGAATGGACAACATATCGTGGCAGGAAAAGCTTTGGAATATTTAGCTCAATATGCAGAAGACGGACAACAAGTCCTTACAGCTTTAAAGTAAGTAATCCACATCCTGTGGATGTGAAAGGATCTCCTCTGTACATGTTACTCTTGGTCTATAAACTTTGCCAAAATAGTACTGATGGGATCAAGCTGAGTCAATGCCTACAATACCAAGTGTTTTTTTTTCCAACTTTATTGAGATGTAACTGACAAATGGTGGCATTGTGTAAATTAAGGTATGTAACCTGGTGATTTAATACACATTCGTATTATGAAATGGTTAGCACAATAAGATTAGTTAATACATCCATCACCTCACAAAATTACACACTGTGTGTGGTGAGAACATTTAAGATTGACTCTCTTAGCAACTTTCAAGTGTATAATACAGTATGGTTAACTACAGTCACCATGCTGTACATTAGATCTTTGGAATGTATTCATCTTATAACTGGAAGTTTATACCCTTTGACCAACATCTCCCCATTTTCTCCACCCACAGGCCCTGGCAAACATCATTCTACTCTATTTCTATGTGTTTGGATTTTCTTTCTTTCTTTTTTTTCTTTTGTTTTTTTTCTAGAGATTCCACATATAAGTGAGACAATACAGTTTTTGTCTTTCTCTGTCTGATGTATTTCACTTAGTACAGTGCCTTCAAGGTCCATCTGTGTTGTCACAAAAGGCAGGATTTTCTTCTTTTATTTGGTTGAATAATATTCCTGTTTGTGTGTGTGTACATATACCACATTTTCTTTATTTCTCCACTGATGGACACTTAAGTTGTTTCCATGTCTTGGCTATTGTGAATAATGCTACAGTGAACATGGGGGTGCAGATATCTCTTTAAGATAGTGATTTCCTTTCCTTTGGATATATACCCAGAAGTGGGATTGCTGGATTGTATAGTAGTTTTATTTTTACTTTTTAAGGAACCTCCATGCTGTTTTCCACAGTGGCTGTACCAGTTTGCATTCCCATCAACAATGCACTAGGGCTCCCTTTTCTCTACAGCACTTGTTATGTCTCGTCTTTTTGATAATAGCCATTCTAACAGGTGTGAGGTGATATTTCATTGTGGTTTTGATTTGCATTTCCCTGATGATTAGTAATGTTCAGCATCTTTTCATGTACCTGTTGGCCATTTGGATGTCTTCTTTGGTAAAATATCTATTCAGGGGCTCTGCTCATTTTTAAATAAGATTATTTGTTTTTTGCTGTGGAGTTTTAGGAATTCGTTATATATTTTGGATATTAACCTCTTATCAGATAAATTGTTTGCAAACATTTTCTCCCATTCCATAGGTTGCCTTTTCATTTTTTTTTGATAGTTTCCTTTGCTGTGCAGAAGCTTTTTACTTTGATGTAGCCCCACTTATTCATTTTTGCTTTTGTTGCTTGTGCTTTGGGTGTCATATCCAAAAAATCATTGTCAAGGAGCTTTTTCCCTGTGTTTTCTTCTAGAACTTTTATGGTTTCAAGTCTTATATTTAAGTCTTTAATCCATTTTGAGTTAGTTTTTCTGAGTAGTGAAAGATAGGGGTCCAATTTCATTCTTTTGTATGTGGATATCCAGTTTTCCCAGTACCACTTATTGAAAAGATTATCTTTCCTCCATTAAATATTCTTGTCTCCCTTGTCAAATATTAGTTGACAGTATATATATGGGTTTATTTCTGGGCTCTCTATTCTATTCTATTGGTCTACATGACTATTTTTATGCCAATACCATGCTGTTTTGATTACTATAACTTTGTAGTATAGTTTGAAAACAAGAAATGTGATGGCTCTAGCTTTGTTCTTCTTTTTCAAGCTTGCTTTTGTTGTTCAGGGTCTTTTGTGGTTCCATTTGAATTTTAGGATTTTTTTTTTCTATTTATGTGAAAAATGCTATTGGAAATTTGGTAGGGATGCTTAAGGTAAAAAAAGATATCAGTTGAAACTGATCTTTCCCTTTCTCTGTTTCTATGAAGGAAAATGGTTTATCAAAAGGGAACTTTTACATACAATAGTGAGAGGAGGGTGAGGTTAGGATATGGTAACTCCTAATGATGTAACTGAGAATATGCCAGTGGGAAAAATAAACCAGAAGGGTTCTATAGTGATTCTCCCATTGGTCAACTATACTTGAGGCCACACTTCTGAAGGGAAATGGAGTCACAGATATAAAAGTATCAGAAGGAGTCTTGAGATACATGCGTTTAGTCAGATAAATATCTAAAATTATTCTGGATGATTGATGGTGTTTTTTCTTTTTAAAGATTTTTAGGATTTGAAACTTTACAAACTACCTTATTTTGTCAGTTTGTCATCATGCCGCCAGATCCCTTCAAAAAATATTCATCCAAGTTTATGTGGAACCCAAAGGCCAGTTCCAGGTTCCTTTATAGAAAGAAAAATATAAAAGACTTGTACACTATATCTGATGTTCTGGCAGGTGATTTGGGGCAATTATATAAACTGTGGAACTATTTAAGAATTTGTCATAAGCAACACTTTTCGTTTTAAAATTATTTAATTAAATTACTCTTCCAAAATTACAAAGTTGGTATGTTTTCATTGCAACCATTAAGACATACAAAGACCTATAAATAAAATAATCTCCTTTTTTACCTCTCTTTTCTCACTTCTGCCTCCTGGGCTAATCAAGATTAATAACTTGGTATATATTCTCTCACATATTTCTTCCTAAGCATCACTTTTTATATTACTTTATCATACAGGTGTTTGTTTCGTCTTGTTGTTCCATCAGTTTCTCAAATGCCAGAATCTGAAAACAAGTAAGTTATAATTCAACAGAAATGATGTATTCACCATTATAAAAAATATAACAACTTTCACTAGAAACCTTGTATTGAGAGATGTATAGTATACTGGGTAAGGTCAATATAGGCTCTGGGGCCAGTCTTCCTGGGTTCATATTTTGGCTCTGCCACTTATTAGATATGTAACCTGGGCTTCTGTTTCCCGATCTGTAAAATGGGTATAATAATAGTACCTACCTTATGAGGTTGCTGTGATGACCTGATGAATAAATACATGTAAAACACTTAGAATAGTGCCAGGCATTTACCACGCCCTCAGTAATGTTCGTTATGATTTCATTATGATATTGTGTCTGTTTCCCCCTTTCTTAACAGGAGACTTAAATATAGACATAGCTCTTAGCTCTTACTTTCCCACAGAAACATAAATAACCTGGTTGGCTTGTTGATTCTGATTCTATATCAGCTCAGCTGGGTGTATTCAAATATCTTTCTGTTCACAGTTTCTATGGCATGAGATATAAAGAACTTAACAATTCATGGAAGAATTGTGTCACCCATATCTCATTCACAAAATTCACTGACTCCTAATGATTTAAAAGAAAACTCTATTCAAGGTCTTGACTAGGGATAACTTTCAGAGAAATACCACCTATCTCTGTTTTCTCTACTTGGACAAAAACTCTGTAATAGTGTATCACTACTTCATTTTTGCTTTGTATATTTGTACCTGGAGGCAATATATTTTTTCAGCTAAATTCTTTGGGAACTATCTATGACTGAGATAATATTAGATTGATGACATAACTTTTTTCATAATACAAATTTTACCCAAACATATATGGTAAGTTTTGCCCCTTCTTTACAGGCTCTATGAATCCATTTGAAGGGCACTCAAGCTAACTAAAAAAAAAAAAACCATATTGAGATAATTGAAAATTTGAGTAATGACCAAATATTTGATATTAATAAATTATTAACTTTTAGGCATATAATGGTAGTATAGTTATGTTTTTAAAAGGATCCTTATATCTTATAGACACATCCTAAAATATTTATGGATGAAATGATGTGATGTCTGGAATTTGCTTCTACAGTAAATGCTGGAGAGGGTGTGGAGAAAAGGGAACTCTCTTGCACTGTTGGTGAGAATGTAAATTGATACAGCCACTATGGAGAACAGTATGGGTGTTCCTTAAAAAACTAAAAATAGAACTACCCTATGACCCAGCAATCCCACTACTGGGCATGTACCCTGAGAAAACCATAATTCAAAAAGAGTCATGCACCAAAATGTTCATTGCAGCTCTATTTACAATAGCCAGGACATGGAAGCAACCTAAGTGTCCATCAACAGATAATGGATAAAGAAGATGTGGCACATATATACAATGGAATATTACTCAGCCATAAAAAGAAACGAAATGGAGTTATTTGTAGTGAGGTGGATGGACCTAGAGTCTGTCATACAGAGTGAAGTAAGTCAGAAAGAGAAAAACAAATACTGTATACTAACACACATATATGGAATAAAAAAAAAAAGTTCTGAAGAACCTAGGGGCAAGACGGGAATAAAGACACAGACCTACTAGAGAATGGACTTGAGGATACGGGGAGGGGGAAGGGTAAGCTGGGACAAAGAGAGAGAGTGGCATGGACATATATACACTACAAAACGTAAAATAGATAGCTAGTGGGAAGCAGCCGCATAGCACAGGGAGATCAGCTCGGTGCTTTGTGACCACCTAGAGGGGTGAGATAGGGAGGGTGGGAGGGAGGGAGATGCAAGAGGGAAGAGATATGGGGACATATGTATATGTATAACTGATTCACTTTGTTATAAAGCAGAAACTAACACACCATTGTAAAGCAATTATACTCCAATAAAGATGTTAAAAAATAATAATAATATGGGAGAAGAGGGGGTAGGTGGAGGTATCATTAAACTAAGATTGATGATGAGTTAATAATTATTGAAGCTGGACCATGGATACATGGGGATTCATTCATCTGTTAAATATAAGCATCTTTGAAATTTTCAACAATAAAAAGTTAAAAAATAAACTCAGAGACTAAATCTTGATAGCTAATAGATTGTAAGAGCTCCTCAAAGGCTAGGACTATTTGTATTTATCTTTGTATCTCTGGAACCTAGGACAGTATCTAGCACATAATAGCCACTCAGTTTATTTAAATGGCTGAATATCAGTTCTTTACAAGAAGATCTTATATTGGATTTAAAAGGTGCTTCATATTCCATGTAATTGTGATGCACAGTCAAATCCCACTCATTAAAACTAATTTAAAGATGGGGAAAAGGAAAGGGATCTTGTTCAAATTAATGACAAACTTTAATTACAGAATATTTTGTAAATATACCTTTATTGTTCTCAAGTAAATATAGTAATAAAGAACATCTACTAGCAGTGTTTTCAAGTAGAGGTCAGGACCTGATTTAACAAATAGATTAGACTAACTTATAAAAGAAAAAAAAAAGCCTAATTCAATGGGAAGAGTCAGAGAACTGAGTTCTAGTCTCAGCTGTTTCACTAACTTCTGGTTTACCTTAGACAATAACAACTTATTTAACTTCTCTAAGCTTTATTTTCTTCACCTATTAAATAAAAGAAGGTGAACTGGAAAATTTCTAAAGTTCTGTCCTCTTCTAAAAATCTTATGGTTTTCAATTACAATATCTACCCAAGTATTAACAATTTGTGTGCTACAATTTTTGAAAGCAGTTTGTCTCTTAAATAGACTATACATCCCTTTCCATGTCCTCATTCTTATTTGTACTATTTATTTGCATTAATGGACCCTCCCTAGATTATTTTATATAGTCACTGAATTAAATAGTGAAGTCAACTTTAGCTCAGCTGAAATTCGGATTAATAAAATTTACTGTTAGAAGTTACTTTATATAAAGCAGATGTCTAATGTTTATCCCTGAGAAAGCTGCTACTTTTCCTGAAGCACAGTCTGTATTGTATAATACTAGACATTCTCCTGATAAGGCCAGTCTTATAGTGTGTTCTACCCTACTTACTATAAACTTCCTTAGTTGAGTTTGCCGATACTTCCATATTCAATCCTTTGTTTAAGCATAATGGGATGTTTTTCTCTGTTAAAATTTATGTTCCCCCTAAAGAAGCTTAACAAAGGGTCAAGAGACCTAGGTAGTAGTAGTCTTGACATTGTCATTGCATGACCTTAGACAGATCATCCCGCATTTCCAGATCTGTTTCCTCATCTGTAAAATGAAGGGTATGGATAAGTGGTTTTTAAACTGTATTCCTTAGAAACCTGGAAATTCTGTGGCACTGCCTCAGGGACTTCCAGGAAGCTGAGGCTCTAGGCCTCCACCTACCACTGGTTCAACCAGAGCAGGTACACTTTTGTCTCTTCTTGTATATTAGACTTTTATAACATTTTATTTGAAACACAGGTTCCAGTTCCCCCTCTTCAAAAAAAAACCAAAGCTTGAAAATCACAGAGATCACTACCTGCTCTCAAATTCTATGACCCTGTGATATAAAACCTTATCAGTCATTGAAATCCTTTGCTTGAGAGTAGGTGTAGAAGGGGAATAGAGAAAAAAATATGAGGACATTGGAGATGAGGAACAGTATCCTATAATGAGGAAAAACAGTGTTGAAATGATAGGTTGGAGCCTTGAACAACAAACTTCACAATTTTACATTTTCCTTGAGCAGCTCTCAGGCACAAATAGAGTCTCTTTTTGATACTTTTCTGTAGTAAAGCTTTGGAACAGTATGAAAATACTCTTTTCTTTATTTTTTAGAAAGAAAGAAATAGATAGACTTTTGACTTGCTTCAGTACAGGTAAATATCTCCTTGGTTATTTTCACTCCTTCATTTTGCCTCTGTCCTCTATTAAATTCTCCAAGTACATTGAGCACACTGACTCGGGCTTCGTGTTTGAGTTAAGCTTCATGCTTTTACTAACATTTGTCACAGCAGTATACCTGTTTATTTATTCACAAGCAGAGCAAAGTTTGTCATCATTAACATTCATCTCCAAATGTGATTTCACCTGTTTTTATTCCAGTTTTTTAAAAGACATTTCCCTTCCTCCCTTCCTTCCTCCCTTCCTCCCTTCCTCCCTCCCTTCCTTCCTTCCTTCCTTCCTCCCTTCTTTCCTTCTTTCCTTCCTTCCTTCGTTCCTCCCTCCCTCCCTCCCTCCTCCCTCCCTCCCTCCCTTCCATGTCTATTGCCACTTGGTCTTAACCTAGAAATTGAACAGGTGAAAAAGGGTCAAGACAAATAAAAATATTCTGAGCCCTGCTAATTTTCATGTTCTCTGAATCAAATTCAGGTTGTTTACTCTGTTATTTTGAAGCTGTCCATCTGTCTATCCAAGTCTGTGTCATCTCCTCTATCTACTAATTCCTCCCTGTCCACTTCATTCAGCTAACTTCCTAACTACATTGCATTCCTTTTTCCAACTCCATGCTTTCTTTCTTGGTGTCCCTTTTGCCTAATAGGTCTTCCAATTTCTACTGCCCATGTACCTATTTCCTTATGTCTAAAACACACCAAAAGCTCCATATCTTAGAAATTCTATTCCATTTATTGCAGTAGTTCAATTTTATACCTCAAATACCTGTCAACAGGGTGTAAATGTAGCAAAGTGGTTTAGAAACCACAGCTTTTCAAAAGAGAAAAAGTTTTCTGTTGGCATTCTTATCTCTCAGAAGGGCACATGAGTATGTAATAAATGCTTTCTGATGATGACGGCACATTCTGGTTCCATACTGTGCTTGCTGTAGGAGCTCAGTAAATATTATGCCAACCTATCAATACTCTTCCAATCCTCAATCTCCTTTTCAGTGTTTTAAATGATTATTCCTCTTCTTTGTTTCCTTACATGTAAATCATATCTTTCTACCTCAGGTGGTGAATGATTGCTCTAATTAAACTTATAAATCTCTCCAAAGATGTGTTTGTTCCCCAGAGTTTGAGTTAACAGTTCCTTGGAGCTTGGTAATGCTTTTTGTCATTTAAATTACTTTTGGTATGCACCCATGCACACGCATAAAAAAAGAACTTTCTAAATTCAAGCTCATGTTTGACTGTTTTTAAAGCAGGATTAACAACTTTGCTAGAGTATAAAGTAAAAGACCTCAATATCATATTTTCCTGTTTGACGCAGCACTCCCGAAACTTGTTCAGTATTTTGATGGAGAAGCCTCGACTTCAGGCTTAAGGATTAATGAAGCTCAATGGTTTCGAAAATTAGGTAAAAGGAAATTCTGTGGCTATGGGAAACATTGTGGGATGGTAGAATCAGACAGATGTGGATTCAAATTCTGGATCTTCCATTTGTAGCTATGGGTACAAGGATAACTTGCTTAATCTCAGTTTCACTATTTATAAAAATGGGGACAATTATACATACGTCATAGGGTTATTATGGGTTTTAAAAGAAACAGTGTATGTACCTGGGGCATACTATGTACTCACTAAATATTAGTTTTCTTCCTTTTCCATAGAAATGGATCTAAGAATAAAATGATGAATTAGAACTATAGGTCCCCAAGGTTATGCTCCTAAACTTGGTCTAGAATGCCCAGTTTGTCTCTAAATGTGATTCATGAAAAATAAACTACATGCAACAATATGAATGAATCTCACAAAAATAATGTTGAGCAAAAGAAGGCAGATGTTGAGTATATATACTGCATGGTTCCATTTATATATAGTAAAAGACAAAAACAAAAACAAACAGGCAAAACTAATTGGCGCTGTTAGAACTTAGGATAGTGATTACTCTTGAAGGGAGTCGTACTTGAAGAGGATACATGAGAGTGCTTCTGGGTTTCTGGTAATGATCAAGATCTTCCTTGATCTGGGTTGGTTACATGGATATATACACTTTGTGAAAATTCATCAAGCTGTACAATTATGAGTTGTGTAATTTACTTTATGTAGGTTCTATTTCAATAAAAATGTTTACGAAATTGTGGAGGTAGTTACTACAGTGATAAGTAAGCAAGAGCAATTAAGCATCAATGTCACAAAGTAAACTGGTTCTACATGGACCGCTTTCTGCTTTATGGGGTTTACTGGGGCTCTAATCTAGGAGAAAAGGGAATAAATACAGCAATCTGGCTTCTGGGAAACATGCAAATAATGGAAAATAACAAACATTTAAACTATAGAAAGGTTTAATGACTTTGACCTTTTGGAAGTGTGAAAAGTTTTTTCTAGTACTTGTTTTACTGAATTTTAATTTTGATTTTCCAAGGTAAAGATCATACTGAATGTTGCCTAATGGGGGCTCCACCAACTGAAGTTGGTGAACTCCTCAGTGTGATCCTCATTTTTTTGGATGGATTTGTGCCAACTAAGAATTTATCGTATGTCCCCAATTTAAAAAAATCCAACACTATCTCCATTGGCCATTGTCCTAGAATTAAAGATTGGAAGTGATAGAAGTCTCTAAATTTACCTGGAAAAAATTTCTCTAAAAACCTAAAGTTAGCTTTTTTTAACCCCTGAGAAACCCCTCATTAGTGTGTTAATATTAAAGATGTAGGTAGTGGAGATTATACTGGTACTGATTAAACAGTAAATTTTCATAATTATGTTATTTCATGATAACTTTCAGCTTGGAACTTGGCTGTGCAATGTATCAATGACCCAGTGACAATGAGAGACTTTTTCATAATTTCTTATAAGGTAAGTCTCTTCCAACAAGTATCTCACATATGGATCACAACAAGGATATGACCACTATGGGTATAGTCAATGACTAAGTATAGAGTGAGATTGGCTTTTAATCTAGGAACTTTTAATATATGTTTAAGCAGGAATGACCTAAGGAGAATTTGATCCCTATAGGGTATAATATGAGAACATGAGGCAGGTCTCTCCATACCAAAATATCACAAACAACCATCATGGAGCCTAAAGTTCTACCATAAGAGACTTATTCCTTTATCTTTGAAGGAATTTCAGTCTCTCAGAACCTATATCAAAATATAACTGTCTTTAGGAGGGAATACTCTAAGAAGTTGTCAATTACCAAAACATTAGGAAGGGTTATGGGTATAAGTCTATAGGAATATTGAATAGGTATCTGGGGACAACAAGAGGTTAAAAGGATGCTAAGAAGCCTGGACCTACTTTATAATTTTTCCGAGAGCAGGTTTTTTGTATGTAAGGATTTGTGAGCTTGTTTTGCAATTATAAGCCTTTTAAAATAGTTGTTATCCTCCAAGGTAGAGGTTAAATGCCAGAAAGGGGATCAAGTATTGATTAGAGGATGAAAGGAGAGGTGGCAAAGAATATCCCTCATACACATTGAGGAGTATGCAGTCTGATATGTTGAGATAGATTAAATGTTTTAGAACTGGAAAGAGCTATAGAGATAATCTAGCACAACTCACTCATTTTATATACGAGTCACCTGAGATGTACAGAGATTGGGTGTCTTGAAATGCTATTAGTTAAATGATGGTGATGATTATGATCACTAAATATTTGGGGAGATTAAGAAATAATGTTTGAAAGTTTAGGTATAATTGCCATTTTAATTAGGTGAAATAAATTAGCTTTAGTTTTGACATTCATGATAGCACTAGTCGGATTCCATGTTAGAATCAAGTAGCCTAGAATTTTACTGTACTACAAAGCTGGGAGGTTTGTGGGGTTTTTTGAGGTTAATTTGTGCTTTTATTTGCTAGTATAACTTAACTACAGTGGCCTGCAAACTCTTTTGATCTAAAAAATACCTTTTACATCACAGTCCAACAAACACACACACATATATAATATGCATACATATATAAGCGAAACAAAAGTTTTGCCAAAAATGTCTACCCTGAGTGTTAATTCTCTTTTTTTTTGAGACTTTTTTTTAAAGCAGTTTTAGGTTTACAACAAAATTGACAGGAAGGTACAGAAATTCCCCCATATACCCCCTCCCGACACATGCATAGCCATTATCAACAGAGTGGTACCTTTTCTTTTTTTAAACCAAGGACAAACTGCATTGACACATCATAAAACCAAAGTCCACAGTTCACCTTAGGGTTCACTTTATTGAAGTGAGTAGTGTTGCACGTTCTATGGGTTTGGACAAAAGTATAATGACATATATCCATCATTATAATGTCATAAAAGTATTTCACTGCTCAATAAAAACTTCTGTACTCTGTGTATTCAGCTCCCCTCTCCCCACCAAACTCCTGGCAACCATTGATCTTTTTATTGTCTCCATAGTTTTGCCTTTTCCAGAATGGCATATAGTTGGAATCTATTTTTTTTTCCCTTGAATAAAGAGATTCAAAGTTTTTATGTCTATAAGACCACTTATGGCCCACTCATGTGTGGACCTCACTGGCTCTAGGTGGCAAACTTCCCCACTAAATACTGTAGCTTTTCTTCCAATATTGAGACCTGTCCCGCTGGTCTTACCCAGAAGCCATGTGGAGCTACAGGGGGACATGTGTTGGGTATTTGTTCATAGGAAGGCCACAAGTTTGTGCCCCTTGTCACAATGAACTCAGATTTCTGTTGGGTATGTTGAAAACAGAGGAGCCATTTCTTCAGGTCCCCTGCTCTGAGCACACCCCATGGGAGTTTTTTCTAAAGCTGGAGGACAAGGTTTAATGATGAGGTTATGCCTAATGCCTGTCAAGATTTGACATTGTCTCTTTCAACCATGAACAATACAGGTACTAATTTCAGCTCTATTCAATGCAAAGGGGAAATCTATTTGCCAGGGGGAAAATCACTTAGAAATTACAACATAAACCAAGAAGTAAATCACTAGATAGAAATACAGGGCCAAATGACAGTACTTGTCACTGGGAAAGATAGGAAAATTGTGAAGAAATGAAGCTTTTTAATCTCTAGAAAGGTGCTAAAAAAACAATAGAAAGTAATAGAAAATTAAAACCGTAAATCAGTGTTATAGTCTATATCATTTTTAAGGTGAGATGTGCTTTTCCAGCTGAATTTTGTCATTCAGGCAGGATTTTGCTGATTTTCATTCTGATTGTTTGTGTTCACCTGGCAGAATTCTCACTATTCATTGATGTTCTGGTTATTTCTTATCAGCTGTCCCAGTTTTGTCCTTCTGATCAAGAAATTCTGATTGCACAGAAAACATGTTTACTTGTGGCATCTGCAGTTGATCTAGGACAAGGGAGAAAAGCTTCAACAACTTCCGAACAGGTAATGTGCAACCTTCAAGGAAAACACAAGCATTCAGTGTGCTGTTTGGTATGTTTGCTTTCCCTGATGCAGTTGTTTTTGATTCTCTTTAAAGAATCCTTTCCTCCATTCTAGCAACATCTTGATTTCAAAGATTTGTAATGGCTACTTCCTTCCTAAGGAAAGGTCACATTTGGCTTGGCCATTTCTTTTAAAATGCCCTTTGCCATGGACCATTTTTTCTGAATCTGTTTTGAAATATTCTTTATCTTCATCATCTCCCTGTGATCACATGTGGTCCATAGGAGTTTCTTCTCTATTTCTTTTTCCTTTCACACATTCTCTAAGGAAGCACTCATTTACTTCCACAGCTTTGATAGCCATCTGAAATTATTTAGTTGGCTTGTTTTTCGTCACTCAATTGCATTTGCTTTCTTTGGCCCACATTCTTAAATATTTTATCATTAACTCAGTTTTAACAAGAAGAAGACAGAATTCCTACTTTTGCCTGAATTCCACTCTCAGCTTAAACCTTACCCCTTTTAGGAGATACCAACATCAACATCTTGCTCTCCCATCTACCAGAGTATTCTTTGGTTTGTCTTTAGTTCTTTATCTAAGAAAGTTATCACCAAGTTGGACCACTAGCATTTTTGTATGGTTTTAAGTTCTAGGTCTCTCTGCTTTTTTCTCTTCCCTAGACAAAGAAAACGTCCCAATTTCCCATACCTACCAGCTTCTTTTCTTTCCAGTTGGTATAAAATCCTTCTTGGTGCTTATTCTCTTCCTTCTGTTAATCTGTTCTTCTATATGATTCTTTGCATCTGGAACAAACTCTTAGCAGATCTCTGCCAACATATTTTCTTTCCTTTCTCTTCCCTTGTTGAGTTCAACTCAAAAAACATATGAGTACCAAGCACTCTGCTAGGTACTGGGGATAAAGAAGATAAAGTCGTTGTCCTGAGGAGTAAAGGGGCCTCTTCTTAGAAACCTTTCCATTGTAAAAGAAGATGAAAAAAAGAATCTATGAGCCTCAGAGCAAAACCAAAACAAACATTTTGCTTCTTAACAAGTAAGGGTGTTGTCAAACTCAAGTTCGTGTGCCCCACACACAGTGAGGCCAAACAAACTGAAATGTCAGAGTTTGGAGCAGAGAAAGGCTTATTGCAAGGGCCGTGCAAGGAGAACGGGTGGCTCATGCTCAAAAGACCCGAACTCCCCAATGGATTTCAGGGAAGAAGTTTTTATATGCAAAATTTGGGGGGGAGGTGCTGCAGAGTGTGTAACCCTCCTCTGATTGGTTGGTGGTGAGGTAACAGGATGGTGTTCCAGGAATCTCAATCATCAGCCTTCTGGTTCCAACCTGTCTGGGGTCCACATGCTTGTGCTCAGCCTAAAGTTATCATCCTCCACCTGGGTGGGGGCCTTAGTTCCTGTAGAAGAACTCAGAGATATATATCAAACTGTTATCCACATCCCCCAAGGAGGAACCAGGACCACCATCCTGCACTATTGTTTTCTTTCTGCATTCCCTCACTCTTCTAATTAGTAACTGTTTGAATCTGCCCTTTGGAACTCAGGGAAGGTCTAGGAGGCTGAAAGCCTTTATTCTACAAACAAGAAATGGGGGAACGGAAAGGTTTTTATTCCCCAGGAGGGCCCCACAGAGTCGTGCTCTGTTTCAACGGTATTCTCACAATAAGGTCTTTTGCTTTACTAAGAAAACAATAACATCTTGTTTTCACATAGCGGTTTTAACTTTTTAAAAGCTTTCCCTCTTAAGTTGGTAGTCCTGAGTCTGTTAAATTTGTATCTCAGTGAATAGAGATCAAATTGACGTGAGGGAAATTTCACAAACTCTTAAGTATGATCCTTAATTATTTTGTTTGTTTCTAACACTGTTCTTTTTTTCCTGTGTTCTTCTCTTGCACACACTTATGTTTCCTAAGAACTCTCTAACCTAGTAACCTTTCTATAATCTTCTTTGCTTTTGAAAGGATATCTGTTTAGATAATTGAAGATGTACTTCTGCCTTTCCCCATGTTAGCCTGGCCCCTATGAGTTAGACCGTGGTGCTCTTTCTCTAATGAAGATTTGTTGGATTCTATTATTTACATCTGTTCCTTGTTCTCTAAATCCTCATCAATTGAAGTATTTCCAAATAAGTATATTATGAAGCAATATAGATAGACTGCATAATCCTATCAACATTGCATCTAGTCTCCTGAGTATGAGGTGGGGAAAGTGAGGGATGCTTTAAAATATATATAGTAATTGTAAGTTATCAAGGAACCACATCTTTTTCCTAGAACAGGACAATTTGTTACTGAAGGGGAAGCTAGGGAAGAGATCTGGTCATCTGTTAATTACTTATCCTTCATTTCTACTTCTTTGATCTAAGGAAAGAACCAACAGGTTAGGCAAGGTATTGTGTGATCAAAAGATTTGAAAGGTGTGCTTGGGCCAAAGATGAGTAGAGCATGGGGATGCCTGATTTAAAACTTAGTACAATATAGCTTTGCTAAATTGACAAGAAAAGGGGTTTCCTGCTGAGGGCAGTTTCCTACAAAGAGCTGCTTACGAAGGTAAGCCCAAAACCTAATGGGGAAAACAACATTAAACCCCAAGGCTTAAAAACAATCCTCCTTGTCTTGGTGCCCCACATTTTGAACGCACTGGGGCTGCAGTTGGGCCCCCAAGCCTCTAGACCCCACCTGCATGGCTCTGCCAGGTGCAGTACATGCTGCAGCTCTCACAAGTTAGGGTTCAGGCTGGAATTCCACAAGGTGGTTCTACTGGTCTGGGGTAGAAGGCTCTGTGGGGCATTGCCCTAGTGAGGGCTTTCTGCAGTGATTCTCCCCTACAGAGGTTCTTTGCCTGGGCACTGACGGTCTCTGGGGCACCTTTTGAAATTTAGGAGAGGGCAGCAGTGCCCCCCAGCTCTTGCACTCTGAATACCGGGGAGAAAACACCAAGCTGATGCCTTCCAGAGGTTTGCAACCTGTGCCTTCTGGAGGGACAACCACAGCAGCCTGTGCTGCACTTGGGGTGTCTGAGGAGCATGGTACGGGAATTTGAGGAGCACAGCCCAGGAGATGAGATGGCTCTGGGCTGCAGTGGGCCCCTCCTTTGAAATCCTTCTGCCCCGCAGGCCCTTGCACTCTGGGCCCGTGATGGGAGGGCCAGCCCCAAAGATCTCTGATCTGCTGTTGAGGTTATTCTTCCTTTGCCTTGGACAATAGGTCCTGGCTTCTGTTTAGATGGCTGACCAATCTCCCCATTGTCTTGACGAATAGCTCCTAGCTTCTGTTGAGATGGTTCATCCACAGCAATCTCCTTATCAGTTCAGCCACACCCTTGGTGTTCTCTCCCTTTGAAGCTTTCTTATTTCTTTCAATATTAATGGGCTGAGAATTTTCCACATTTTAAAATTCTGCTTAATTTTTGATTAACAATTCTACCTTTAAATCATTTCCCTCTTCTCACATTTTACTATAAGCATTCAAGAGAAACCAAGCTACTCTTCAACACTTTGCTTAGAAATTTCTTCAGCCAAATATCAATTTCATCGCTCACAAGTACTACCTTCTATAAAACACTGGGAACACAAACAATTCAACCAAGCTCTTTGCCACTTTATAGCAAGGATGGCCTTTCCTCCTTTCCTCTAGTTTCCAATGTTCCTCATTTCCATGTGAGACCTCATCAGAATGACATTTACTATCCATATTTCTACCAACATTCGGTTCACAACCACTTAGATATTCTCTAAGAAGACTGAGGCTTTCTCTACAGCTCCCCTCTTCTCTTTCTTGGTCCTCAAGAGAATTTCCCTTAACAGTCCATTCATGACAATGTAGACTTTCTAGCATGCACCTCCAAACTCTTCCAGACTCTGCCCATTACCCAGTTCCAAAGCTGCTTCCATATTTTTAGGTATTTGTTACAGCAGCACCCCACCAATCAGTACCAATTTTCTGTCTCAGTCCATTCAAGCTGCTAGAACAAAATACAATAGACTGGGTAGGTTATAAACAACAGAAATTTATTTCTCACAGTTCTAGAGGCTGGAAGTCCCAAGATCAAGGTGCCAGGATGGTTGTGTTCTCTGATGAGGTCTCTCTTCCTCCTTTATAGCTGACACCTTTTTGCTGTGTCCTCCCATGATGGAAAGCGCCAAGGATCTCTTTGGAACCTTCTTATAAAAAGCACAAATCTCATGTATGAGGGCTCCATCCTATGACTTTAGCATCTCTCAAAGGCCCCACCTGCTAATACCTTCACCTTTGGGGTATGATTTTAACATATGAATTTGGGGGCATATATTCAGACCATAACATCATAGCTTGAGCAGCATCCCATAAGTATTGGTTTGTTTGTTTTTTTCTTTTCATTCATCGCAAAATATTTTCTAATTTTCATTCTGATTTCTTCTTTGACCCATTGTTTATTTAGGAATCTATTGTTTAATATCCACATGTTTCCCAAATTTATTATTATCTTACTGATTTCTAATCTTGTTCCACTGTGGACAGAGTACATACTTTGTGTGACTTCAAGTGATTTTAAATTTATTTGAAGTCTGTGTTGTGGCCTAACAAATGGTCTGTCCTGGATAAAGTGCCATGTGTGCTTGAGAAAGAATGTATTTTCTTCTTGGGTTGGTGAAATGGTATTAAAAAAACTATATATAGTTTTTATACAGTTGTTTTTTAAAACAAGAGAAGAAAGAAGAAATATATATTTATACTTTCTTTTACACTTACATAATTACTTTTATCAGTACACTTTGCTTCTTCATTTGGATTCAGATTACTATCTGGTGTCACTTGTTTTCAGCCTGAAGAACCTCTCTTAGCATTTTTATAAAATGGTTCTGCTAGCAAAAAGATTCTCTCAGCTTTTTTTAATCTGAGAATTTATTTTGCTTTCAGCTCTGAAAGATAGTTTTACTGGATATTAGATTCTTGGATGACTGATATTTTCTTTCATTACATTGAATATGTTATCCCACTGCCTTTTTAATCAAGATTCTGCATTTCCTGACATTGTCATCATACCTTCCTTCTTTAAGTGTGGTTTCCTTTAGTTGTTTGAACATATTTATAATAGCTACTTTGAAATCTGCGTCTGCTAAGTTCCAACATTGGACCTTTCCAAAGTCAGTTCCTGTTGCCTACTTTATTCCTGTGTATGGGTCATACTTCTTGTTTCTTTGCATATCTTATAATTTTTTGTTGAAAACTGGACATTTTGCATAATATATTGGAACATCTTTGGATACTGATTCCCCCCCCCCCCCCGGGACTTGCTGTTAATATTTGCTTGTTTATTTGTTTAGTGACTTGGCTGGGCTAGTTCAGTGCAGTCTATTTCCCACAGCTGTATAGTAGTATACAGCTTCTGATATTACTTATCAGAGATTACAGTCTTTGCCTTTGCAGTCACCCTGACCCCTCCCCTGAAACGGGATGAAAGAAGTTTTAGCAGGGTTATTTTTGACTATCTCTTTCTGTGATCTCCCTGTTAAGCTTCTGAATGGGCTTCTTTTATTGGTATCACACACAGATATAAGTCTTGACTAATTACTAGGTGACTGCTGTGTGTGTGTGTGTTTCTGTGTGTGTGTTTCTGTGTGTGTGTGCATGTGCACGCACGTGCACGTGAGTGTTTGAAAATGCTCTTTGGCATAAATTGCTCCACAGTCTGATCCAATTAAAGTAAGGCCCCTTTGAAGGGATAGGGAATCTTCTTAGCTTTCTCTTCCTCTGGTTCTCTCTGTAAACTTCTAGCTGGTCTACTGTTTGGCTTGTTGATATCATTAGTTACCAGCCTCCTCTTAATTGCCCACACCAAAATCTCCACTTTTTTTTATAGTGCCCTTAGACTCGAAGTTCCTCAAGCTCTATTTCAATAAAAGTCAGTCTCCTTAGGGTGACTACAGAGCTCACTCTTCTAATGGCCTTCCTCTCCTCCTGAGCAGAAACTCTATGCCACTGCTTTGAAACTAGAGGCAGGGATAGTGACCCATTTGTATCAGAGTGACAGTACAGTTCTATGAGTCAGGGCTAGGCAAAAGTCGTAGTCCCTAGCATTCTTGGCTTGCCTCTTCCAGCATGGAAACTCTATCTTATAAGCAAGCTAAGGTGAGGGCAATTGAGACCCAGTATTCTCAATTTGCAATGTCTGGTATGGGGACTGGGTAGAAGAAGAGAGCTCAAGGCTTCTCAGTTGTGCTTGTTTATAATAGAACTAATGCAATACAGATCTTGGGGAGGGGGATGAGAAGTACTGGCAGCATGCCCATTCTGGTCATCCCTAGCCTGGAAACTAAGGATAGCGTGAGCCCCATCTTCTTGGCCACACCCACCTAAAGTGCACTTACATCACACTGAGCTTGGGGGAGAGTGAACAGATCATGGCTCAACTGCTACAGGTACTCACTGTTCTTACTGAGACTTAGTAGATTTCCTAGAATAGATGTTTCCCCATTTGCTATATGCCCTTAGGGAAATTTCCTGAGACTTTACATGATTGTGTTTTAAAATTTTCACCAGTTATGTTAGTTTTGCTGGGGAGAGGATCCATGGCTCTCCTCATACCACCATTCTGGAAGTGCTTCTCTTCTATCCTAGATTATTAAAGAAATTGATAATGTTCAAGATTTTCTATATAATCCTCATTTTCCTGGAACATTAAGGAAAAGTAAAAAAATATAGAGAGAGGCTAATATTTATATATAAATTCCAAATATTCACTTTATACTTTCATTTTTCTATAGTTTTATTTTTAACTGTTTTTAGTGAAAATGATATTATTTTTATTTGCTTAAAGTTTGGTTTGGTTGAGACTAATTTTCTCATGGCTTTCTTACCAAATAGACCAGGTTACTGAATCGTGCACTTGATCAGATCCATAAATGCAGAGACATCTGGAATCTCCTGAAAGAAACAGGTACAGTGGGACTGGGAGTTTGGTAACACAGTTATAAAAGGGGTTTCAAATCTTAATAACCTAGTCTTTATCACCAGAAATTTGTCCTACTGCAATACTTGATAACCAGTCAAATGATTCTTTAAGAGCTAGCTTTTCCCCATGGTATGTCTGTATTTTGACTCTTTGACATACTACTTAGAGTAAGAACATTTTTTACCTTGATTTTTATTGATGTATAGTATTGAGTATAAAAATAGGACCATAATTGTTCAATATGGCTTTATTGCTCTTAGGTCACTAGATTTGATGTCTAATTTAATCAAGTTTTAACTTTGACTAAATGTAGGGTACAGAGTCTTCCAAACCAAAATTACAATATCAGATACTGCTAACATTTTGTTATGAAATAATCAAAATAATAGTAAACCTTTTGAAGTTACATAGTAGCTTGCTACTGTTTCCTGATTAAGGATGGTATTATTAGATAGACTTTATTATATTGTGTCCATCTGTTTCTGTTTTATTTAGAATTTTTAAAAAAATCAATAGATATTGAATTGAATTACATGCCTTTTAAGCTTCTATAGAGATAATCATACGGTTTTTCTCTTTTGAAGTATTACTATATTGAATTATAATAATAATATATTTCCTAAAATTGAGTCATTGTTGCATTTCTGGAATAACCCCTATTTGGTCATGGTGTATTATTATTTTTTAAAATGCTGATGAATTTGGTTTCCTAATATTTAGAAATTATTGGTCTATCATTTTCTGTGTGTTCATGCATGATATCTTTGATGGATTTTGATATCAAACTATAGGAATTATAAGGAAGAACATAAACACATAAAATTTAGTTCACCTCTCTCAATCTATGGCAGGCATTTAAAAGAATGCAAACAATAAAAAGAAAGGACAGAGAATACCTAAATAACATTCTTAGTATGGAAGATTTAATAAAAATATACTCTATAGCCTGAAAACATACTTTATAGCCTGAGAATAGAAAACTCATTTTCTTTTCATGTGCCCTTTGAACATTTACAAAATTGATCTCAAGAAAAACCTGAATAAAAAAAAGAAAAATGTGAATAAATTCTAAGACATAGAAATAAAACAGACAGCATTACCTGATCACAATGCAATAAAACTAGAAATTAATAATGGAATCAGGAAACAAAACCCTTGACCAGGTGGACATTTTAAACAACAGTAATAACGGAAAATCTAGAAAATCATGATAACAAGAATACCTCATAACAGAATCTAAATTGCTAAAGCAATGCTCAGCATGAAATTCATACCTTCAGTGCCTTTTATTTTAAAAGTATGTCAGAATGCTAGCTGTCTACTGAAAAATCAATTTCTTCTTTCTAGGAACACAGCTAGACTCTTATCTATCTATCTATCTATTTATCTATTTATCATCTATCTATGTCATTAGAGACTTGCAAATTTAAACAACAATGAGATGCCACGACACACCTGTTAAATGGCAAAAATTTAAAACACTGAAAACACCAAATGCTGGTAAGTATGTGGAACAACAGGGATGCTCATTCATTGCTGACAGGAATGCAAAATGGTTTAGCCACGTTGAAAGACAGCTTGGCAATTTCTTACAAAACTAAGCGTACTCTTGCTATACAATCCAGCAGCTGTGTTCCCTGGTATTTACCCAAATAAATTGAAAACTTATGTCCATGAAAAGACCTGCACATGGATGTTTATAGCAGCTTTATTCACAATTGCTAAAATTTGGAAGCAACCAAGATGTCCTTCAGTAGGTGAATGGATAAACTGTGGAATGTCCAAACAATGAAATATTATTCAGGGTTAAGAAGAAATGAACTATTAAGCCATGAAAAGACATGAAGGAAACTTAAGTGCATATTACTAAGTGAAGGAAGCCAATCTGAAAATGCCGCATACTATATGATTCCAACTATATGACATTCCAGAAAAGACAAAACTATGGAGACAATAAAAGGATCATTGGTCGCCAGGGGTGAGTTGTGGAAGGAGGGTTGAATAGATAGAACACAGAAAATTTTTAGGGCAGTGAAACTATTATGTATGATACTGCAATGGTGGATACATGTTATTATACATTTGTCAAAATCCATAGAATGTACAACACCAAGAGTGAATCCTAATGTAACCTATGGAATTTCGGTAAAAATGATATGTCACTGTAGATTCATTGATTGTAACAAATGTACCACTATGGTACAGGATGTCAATAGTGGGGGAGGTTGTATGCAGTGGGGGATAGGGTATATATGGGAACATTCAGTACTTTCCACTCAATTTTGCTGTGAACCTAAAACTGCTTTGAAGAATGGCTATCATCGGTGCTCCTTCCAGCAACAGGAGAAAAGCGTGCCCCTGTGCTGATGCTCTTCCACCTGGGCCCTGGAAATGAAAGGCACGTGGATCAAACCTGAATTCCAAAGCAGCCAACCCACAGACCAACCTGGGAGAAATTAATCTTTGCTGTTGGGTGATTTACAAGGTGATAAAGAACTTCAAGCTGCAAAAGCCGTGTGGAAGACAGGCTCTTGGTGCTCCAGCCAGTCATCAGGGCTGTGCCACGGAGGTGGGAGAGCCAAGTTCAGGACACTAGTCCACAAGAGACCTCCCAGATCCACGTAATATCAAACGGCGAAAATCTCCCAGAGATCTCCATCTCAACGCCAAGACCCAGCTTCACTCAACAACCAGCAAGCTCCAGTGCTGGACACCCTATGCCAAACAACTAGCAAGACAGGAACACAACCCCATCCATTAGCAGAGAGGCTGCCTAAAACCATAATAAGGCCACAGACACCCCCAAACACACCAACAGACGTGGACCTGCACACCAGAAAGACAAGATACAGCCTCATCCACCGGAACACAGGCACTAGTCCCCTCCACCAGGAAGCCTACACAACCCACTGAACCAACCTTAGCCACTGGGGACAGACACCAAGAACAACGGGAACTATGAACCTGCAGCCTGTGAAAAGGAGACCCCAAACAGAGTAAGTTAAGCAAAATGAGAAGACAGAGAAACACACAGCAGATGAAGGAGCAAGGCAAACACCCACCAGACCTAACAAATGAAGAGGAAATAGGCAGTCTACCTGAAAAAGAATTCAGAATAATGATACTAAAGATGATGCAAAATCTTGGAAATAGAATGGAGAAAATACACAAAACGTTTAACAAGGACCTAGAAGAACTAAAGAGCAAACAGACAGTGATGAACAACACAATAAATGAAATTAAAAATTCTCTAGAAGGGATCAATAGCAGAATAACTGAGGCAGGAGAACGGATAAGTGACCTGGAAGATAAAATAGTGGAAAAAACTACTGCAGAGCAGAATAAATAAAAAAGAATGAAAAGAATTGAGGACAGTCTCAGAGACATCTGGGACAACATTAAACACACCAACATTCGAATGATAGGGGTCCCAGAAGTAGAAGAGAAAAAGAAAGGGACTCAGAAAATATTTGAAGAGATTATAGTTGAAAACTTCCCTAATATGGGAAAGGAAATAGTTAATCAAGTCCAGGAAGCACAGAGAGTCCCATACAGGATAAATCCAAGGAGAAACATGCCAAGGCACATATTAATCAAACTATCAAAAATTAAATACAAAGAACAAATATTAAAAGCAGCAAGGGAAAACAACAAATAACACATAAGGGAATCCCCATAAGGTTAACAGCTGATCTTTCAGCAGAAACTCTGCAAGCCAGAAGGGAGTGGCAGGACATATTTAACGTGATGAAGGAGAAAAACCTACAACCAAGATTACTCTACCCAGCAAGGACCTCATTCAGATTTGATGGAGAAATTAAAAGCTTTACAGACAAGCAAAAGCTAAGAGAATTCAGCACCACCAAACCAGCTTTACAACAAATGCTAAAGGAACTTCTCTAGGCAGGAAACACAAGAGAAGGAAAAGACCTGCAATAATAAACCCAAAACAATTAAGAAGATGATAATAGGAACATACTTAATGATAATTACCTTAAATGTAAATGGAAATGCTCCAACCAAAAGACATAGACTGGCTGAATGGATACAAAAACAAGACCCGTATATATGCTGTCTACAAGAGACCCCCTTCAGACCTAGGGACACATACAGACTGAAACTGAGGGGATGGAAAAAGATATTCCATGCAAATGGAAACCAAAAGAAAGCTGGAGTAGCAATTCTCATATCAGACAAAATAGAATTTAAAACAAAGACTGTTACAAGAGACAAAGAAGGATGCTACATAATGATCAAGGGATCAATCCAAGAAGAAGATATAAGAATTGTAAATATTTATGCACCCAACGTAGGAGCACCTCAATACATAAGGCAAATACTAACAGCCATAAAAAGGGGAAATCGACAGTAACACCATCATAGTAGGGGACTCTAACACCCCACTTTCACCAATGGACAGATCATCCAAAATGAAAATACATAAGGAAACACAAGCTTTAAATGATACATTAAACAGGATGGACTTAATTGATATTTATAGGACATTCCATCCAAAAATGACAGAATACACATTCTTCTCAAGTGCTCATGGAACATTCTCCAGGATAGATCATATGTTGGGTCACAAATCAAGCCTTGGTAAATTTAAGAAAATTGAAATCATATGAAGTATCTTTTCTGACCACAATGCTATGAGACTAGATATCAATTAAAGGAAAAAATCTGTAAGAAATACAAACACATGGAGGCTAAACAACACACTACTTAATAACGAAGAGATCACTGAAGAAATCAAAGAGGAAATCAAAAAATACCTAGAAACAAATGACAGTGAAAACACGACGACCCAAAACCTATGGGATGCAGCAAAAGCAGTTCTAAGAGGGACGTTTATAGCAATACAATCCTACCTTAAGAAACAAAAAACATCTCAAATAAACAACCTAACCTTACCCCTAAAGCAATTAGAGAAAGAAGAACAAAAAAACCCCAAAGTTAGCAGAAGGAAAGAAATCATAAAGATCAGATCAGAAATAAATGGAAAAGAAATGATGGAAACGATAGCAAAGATCAATAAAACTAAAAGCTGGTTCTTTGAGAAGATAAACAAAATTGATAAACCATTAGCCAGACTTATCAAGATAAAAAGGGAGAAGACTCAAATCAATAGAATTAGAAATGAAAAAGGAGAAGTAACAACTGACCCTGCAGAAATACAAAGGATCATGAGAGATTACTACAAGCAACTGTATGCCAATAAAATGGACAAATTCTTAGAAATGCACAACCTTCCGTAACGGAACCAGGAAGAAATAGAAAATATGAACAGACCAATCACAAGCACTGAAATTGAAACTGTAATTAAAAATCTTCCAACAGGGGACTTCCCTGGTGACGCAGTGTTTGAGAATCTGCGTGCCAATGCAGGGGACACAGGTTCGAGCCCTGGTCTGGGAAGATCCCACATGCCGCGGAGCAGCTGGGCCCGTGAGCCACAACTACTGAGCCTGCACGTCTGGAGCCTGTGCTCCGCAACAAGAGAGGCCACGATAGTGAGAAGCCTGCACACCGCGATGAAGAGTGGCCCCCGCTCGCCGCAACTAGAGAAAGCCCTTTCACAGAAACGAAGACCCACCACAGCCAAAAATTAATTAATTAATTAATTAATTTTAAAAAAATCTTCCAAGAAACAAAAGCGCAGGACCAGATGGCTTCACAGGCGAATTCTATCAAACATTTAGAGAAGAGCTAACAACTATCCTTCTCAAACTCTTCCAAAATATAGCAGAGGGAGGAACACTCCCAAACTCCTTCTATGAGGCAACCATCAGTCTGATACCAAAACCAGACAAAGATGCCACAGAGAAAGAAAACTACAGGCCAGTATCACTGATGAACATAGATGCAAAACTCCTCAGCAAAATACTAGCAAACAGAATCCAACAACACATTAAAAGGATCATACACTATGATCAAGTGGGGTTTATCCCAGGAATGCAAGGCTTCTTCAATATACGCAAATCAGTCAACGTGATACCCCATATTAACAAATTGAAGAAGAAAAACCATATGATCATCTCAATAGATGCAGAGAAAACTTTGACAAAATTCAACACCCATTTATGATAACAACCCTCCAGAATATAGGCATAGAGGAAATTTTCCTCAACATAATAAAGGCCGTATATGACAAACCCACAGCCAACATTGTCCTCAATGGTGTAAAGCTCAAACCATTTCCACTAAGATCAGGAAAAAGACAAGGTTGCCCACTCTCACGACTATTATTCAACATAGTTTGGAAGTTTTAGCCACAGCAGTCAGAGAAGAAAAAGAAATAAAAGGAATCCAAATGGGGAAAGAAGAGGTACAGCTGTCACTGTTTGCACATGACATGATACTATACATAGAGAATCCTAAAGATGCTACCAGAAAACTACTAGAGCTAATCAATGAATTTGGTAAAGTAGCAGGATACCAAATTAATGCACAGAAATCTCTTGCATTCGTATACACTAAAGATGAAAAATCTGAAAGTGAAATTAAGAAAACACTCCCATTTACCATTGCAAGAAAAAGAATAAAATATCTAGGAATAAACCTATGTAAGGAGACAAAAGACCTGTATGCAAAAAATTATAAGACACTGATGAAAGAAATTAAAGATGATACAAATAGATGGAGAGATATACCATGTTCTTGGATTGGAAGAATCAACATTGTGAAAATGACTCTACTATCCAAAGCAATCTACAGTTTCAATGCAATCCCTATCAAACTACCACTGGCATTTTTCACAGAACTAGAACAAAAAATTTCACAATGTGTATGGAAACACAAAAGACTCCGAATAGCCAAAGCAATCTTGAGAAAGAAAAACGGAGTTGGAGGTATCAGGCTCCCTGACTTCAGACTATACTACAAATCTACAGTAATCAAGACAGTATGGTACTGGCACAAAAAGAGAAATATAGATCAATGGAACAGGATAGAAAGCCCAGAGATAAACCCACACACATATGGTCACCTTATCTTTGATAAAGGAGGCAAGAATATACAGTAGAGAAAAAACAGCCTCTTCAATAAGTGGTGCTGGGAAAACTGGACAGCTACATGTAAAAGAATGAAATTAGAAAACTTCCTAACACCATACACAAAAATAAACTCAAAATGGTTTAAAGACCAAAATGTAAGCCAGACACCATCAAACTCTTAGAGGAAAACATAGGCAGAATACTCTATGACATAAATCACAGCAAGATCCTTTTTGACCCATCTCCTAGAGAAATGGAAATAAAAAGAAAAATAAACAAATGGGACCTAATGAAACTTAAAAGCTTTTGCACAGCAAAGGAAACCATAAACAAGACTAAAAGACAACCCTCAGAATGGGAGAAAATATTTGCAAATGAAGCAACTGACAAAGGATTAATCTCCAAAATTTACATGCAGCACATGCAGCTCAATATAAAAAAACAAACAACCCAATCCAAAAATGGGCAGAAGACCTAAATAGACATTTCTCCAAAGAAGATATACAGATTGCCAACAGACACATGAAAGAATGCTCAACATCATTAATCACTAGAGAAATTCAAATCAAAACTACAATGAGGTATCAGCTCACACCAGTCAGAATGGCCATCATCAAAAAATCTGGAAACAATAAATGCTGGAGAGGGTGTGGAGAAAAGGGAACCCTCTTGCACTGTTGGTGGGAATATAAATTGATACAGCCACTATGGAGAACAGTATGGACGTTCCTTAAAAAACTAAAAATAGAACTACCATATGACCCAGCAATCCCACTACTGGGCATATACCCTGAGAAAACCATAATTCAAAAAGAGTCATGTACCAAAATGTTCATTGCAGCTCTATTTACAATAGCCAGGACATGGAAGCAACCTAAGCGTCCCATCGACAGATGAATGGATAAAGAAGATGTGGCACATATATATACAATGGAATATTACTCAGCCATAAAAAGAAATGAAATGGAGGTATTTGTAATGAGGTGGATGGAGTTAGAGTCTGTCATACAGAGTGAAGTAAGTCAGAAAGAGAAAAACAAATACAGTATGCTAACACATATATACGGAATCTAAGGAAAAAAAAAAAAAAGGCCATGAAGAACCTAGTGGCAAGACGGGAATAAAGACACAGACCTACTAGAGAATGGACTTGAGGATATGGGGAGGGGGTGGGGTGAGATGTGACAGGGTGAGAGAGTGTCATGGACATATATACACTACCAAATGTAAAATAGATAGCTAGTGGGAAGCAGCCGCATAGCACAGGGAGATCAGCTCGGTGCTTTGTGACCACCTAGAGGGGTGGGATGGGGAGGGTGGGAGGGAGGGAGATGCAAGAGGGAAGAGATATGGGAACATATTGTATATGTATAACTGATTAACTTTGTTATAAAGCAGAAGCTAACACACCATTGTAAGGCAATTATACTTCAATAAAGATGTTTAAAAAAAAAAAAAAAGAGTCATGTACCAAAATGTTCATTGCAGCTCTATTTACAATAGCCAGGACATGGAAGCAACCTAAGCGTCCCATCGACAGATGAATGGATAAAGAAGATGTGGCACATATATACAATGGAATATTACTCAGCCATAAAAAGGAATGAAACTGAGTTATTTGTAGTGAGGTGGATGGACCTAGAGTCTGTCATACAGAGTGAAGTAAGTCAGAAAGAGAAAAAGAAATACCGTATGCTAACACATATATATGGAATCTAAAAAAAAAATGATCATGAAGGACCTAGGGGCGAGACGGGAATAAAGATGCAGACCTACTAGAGAATGGACTTGAGGATACGGGGAGGGGGAAGGGTAAGCTGGGACAAAGAGAGAGAGTGGCATGGACATATATACACTACCAAACGTAAAATAGATAGCTGGTGGGAAGCAGCCGTATAGCACAGGGAGATCAGCTCGGTGCTTTGTGACCACCTAGAGGGGTGGGATAGGGAGGGTGGGAGGGAGGGAGATGCAAGAGGGAAGAGGTATGGGGACATATGTATATGTATAGCTGATTCACTTTGTTATAAAGCAGAAACTAGCACACCATTGTAAAGCAATTATACTCCAATAAAGATGTTAAAAAAAAAAAGAATGGCTATCATCAAAAAGGCAAGGGAGAGGGCTTCCCTGTTGGCGTAGTGATTGAGAATCCACCTGCCGATGCAGGGCACACGGGTTTGAGCCCTGGTCCCAGAAGATCCCACATGCCACCGAGCAGCTAAGCCTGTGCGCCACAACTGCTGAGCCTGCACTCTAAAGCCTGCAAGCCACAACTACTGAAGCCCACGTAGCTAGAGCCTGTCCTCTGCAACAGGAGAAGCCACCACAATGAGAAGCCCACGCACCGCAGCAAAGAGTAGCCCCCGCTGTCCGCAAGTAGAGAAAAGCCTGCATGCAGCAACGAAGACCCAATGCAGCCAAAAATAAATAAATAAATTTTTCAAAAATTTAAAAAGGCAAGGGAGGATGTGGAGAAAAGGGAATCCTTGTGCACTGTTGATGGGACTGTAAATTGGTACAGGTACTATGAAAAACAATGTGGAGGTTCCTCAAAAAATTAAAAATAGAACCACCATATGATCCAGAAATCCCACTACTGAGTATATATCCGAAGGAAATGAAATCACTATTGCAAAGAGATATCTGCAGCACCATGTTCACTGCAGCATTATTCGCAATAGTCAAGACATGGAAATAGTCTAAGTATCCATTGAAGGATGAATGGGTAAAGAAAATGTGACATACATACATATATATATGTATGTCTGTATGTACCATTAGTTACAGCTCCAAGGATGATGGGTTGTAAAATGCTATTAAAAACGGATTTTATTTTAAAGTAAAAAAAATAAAGTAAATCTATTAATTAAAAAATAAACAAATGTGGTAGCAGGAAAGACGATAATAGGAAATTTCTTAGTGTTGATGATTCTTTGTCAGTTTTTCTGGAATATAGTATGCTTTTTCAATTTGTAAATTAAAGTGTTCCTCTTTTTCTAGAAAATTTTCTAGAACTGTTTTTAAACATTTGGTTTTATTTTTTTTCAGTTTTCTTCTTTAGGAACTCTAGGTATGTTTTGGATCTCCTTTGCTTGTCTTCCAAATCTACCATCTTCTCTCTTTTTAGAGTTTTAATTTCTGTTCTCATTTTTTGAACACGTTAGAGATTTAACTTGTTAATTAATAAAGGAACCAGTAAGATGTTACAGCTGTTTCAAAAGATGAGTAAAACACACACACACACACACACGGGCAATTAGGAAATGGATTTACAAGTATATTCAAAACTGAATTGCCCATAGGTGTGTGTGAATGTGCATGGGTATGTTATCCTTTGCTATTCCAAAGCTAGGATACAAAGGCCAAGAAACTCTCTCCACCAGATTTACCCGTAGTACTTATAAATTTGAGGAAAATCATCTTTTTTCAAGGTCCTTCAAATATACTAAGGTCCCTGGCCTTATGGAAAGTGAACTTTCTGTCACATTTAGACTGGGAACCCTCCCTATAAGTCAGGTAACAGGACAGTTCACTGAGAGGACTTCGTAGGCATTTACTCCATACAGCTGAGGTAAGAGCAACCTTATTCCTTAAACGTATCTTATCATACCTGATTAAGTGGCTCTCTTTCTTAAATATGGATAGTTCATGCAAGGCCTTTGTTGCACAATGAGTCCATTTATATCCTGGTTTAAAAAATGGAAGATTTTTATAGAACCAATGCAAATAACTATATTGCCATGAAAAATAGGGAGACTTAGGAACAGTTTCTGAATTCATAAGGGAGGGGTAGGATGGGGAGGAGGTAAGTGAGAATCATATCATTTTTAAATATTTTAATTTAGTTTACAGAAGCAGCATCTACTAAATTGTTTTGAGTTACAAATAACTTACAAAGAAAAAGGACTTTCTCATAAATTCAGAAAACAGAACATTAAAACATAATCAACGATATTCCAAATAAATAACCACAATAAAATTTCCCTCATCAGTTTATTCAGTCCTATATCATTAGTGCTAGATCTTTGGTTAGTAGTCTGCTTTCATGAAGCTGTATGCTTCTAAACTTAAAAAAAAAATCTCTGGAAATCCTCACTAAGTACACTGGTCTCAAAGTTGTCTATGCAATGTTAACTTAGAAACCTGTACCTGAAAGTCTATTCTGATACGTCAGTAGTTTGAAGAACCTGGTCAGTAGTTTGAAGAACCTCGTACAGTCCTTTTCTGTGAGTCTCTGAGCCTGTCCTTTGTTGGAGACACAGACTCTGGCCTGTAACTTATAGCAGTCTTCAAGCCAGCAATAGAGTAAAACAAAAACTGTATACTACAGAGAGTTAATGGCTGTGGTTAATTTAGTAAGGTAACCAATAATATCAGAATGGAGGAAGGTAAACTTCTCTATTGGGGTACAGTACATAACTATTTCATAAGAGTTTTTATTGTGGTAAAAAATATATATATAACATAAATTTGCCATTTTAGCCATTTTTACATATACAAATCAGTGGCATTAATTACATTCACAATGTTGTGCTATTTATTTCCAAAACTTTTTCATCACCCCAAACAGAAACTCTGTACCCATTAAAAAATACCTCCCTATTCCCCCTTCTCCCAGCCCCTGGTAACCTCTAATGTTCTTTATGTCTCTATGATTTCGCCTATTCTAGATATTTCATTTAAGGGCAATCATCCGATATTTATACTTTTGAGACTGGCTTATTTCACTTAACATAATGTTTTTAAGGTTCATCCATGTTGTGACATATTAGTACTTCATTCCTTTTTATGGCTGAATAATATTCTATTGTACGGATATACCATATTTTGTTTATCAATTCATCTGTTGATGGACTCTTGGGTTGTTATCACCTTTTAGCTATTATGGATAATGCTGCTATGAGCATTGGTGTACAAATATACAAAGCAAATATCTGTTTGAGTCCCTGCTATCAATCTTTTGGATCTATATCTAGGAGTGGAATTGCTGGGTTATACGATAATTCTACATTTAGCTTTTTGCAGAACTGCCAAACTGTTTTCCATAGCACTACACCATTTTACATTCCCACAAGCACTGAATGAAATTTCTAATTTCTCCACCTCCTGGTAGCCATCCTAGTGAGTATGAAGTGGTATCCCATGGTTTTATTTGCATTTTCCTAATGACTAATGATGTTGAGTGTCTTTTCATGTGTTTATTGTCCATTTATATATCTTCTTTGGGAAAAAAAGGACTTGTCTGTCAAGTCCTTTGCCCATTTAATTGGGTTAGCTGTCTTTTTATTGTTGCTTGTATTAAGCCTAAAAAAGAAAAACCTAAAGTTTCTTCCCCCTCCTGTGTTTTTTCTTTCCTGTATACCTCCTTTACCTTCACAGAGAACACTTCTGGTCACCAAACGTGTGGAGATTTTCCCCCACACGAAGCAATTTTCTGTGACACCAGCTGAGTGTGCTGCAATTCACCTGGGCTTCTGACCAATGGCTATAGATCAGAGATCCCAACAGCTCTCCCCTTGGGTTCAATTAATTTGCTAGAGAGGCTCATGGAGCTCAGGGAAACATTTACTTATGGTTACCAGTTTATTATAAACGGAGATGATAAAGGATACAGATGAACATCCAGATGGAAGAGATGAGTAGGGCAAGGTATGTGAGAAGGGACGCAGATCTTCCATGCCCTCTCCAGACATGCCACTTTCCCAGCACCTTCATGACTTCATCAACCCGGAAGCTCTCGGAACCCTGTACTTTGGGGATTTTTATGGATGCTTCATCATGTAGGCATGATTAATCATTAACTCCATTTTCAGCCCTTATCCCTTCTTAAGAGAGTGGGGGACGGGGCTTAAAATTTCAAGCTTATAATCATGTCTTGGTCTTTCCAGTGACTAGTCCTCATCCAGGAGCCCACCCAGAGTCACCTCACTAGAACAAAAGATACTCCTATCACCCAGGAAATTACAAGGGTTTCAGGAGCTCTGTGTCAGGAACAATGATCAAAGACCAATATTAGAACAAGAGATGCTTCTTGTGTTCTTATCACTTGGGAAATTATAGGAGTTTTAGGAGCCCTGTACCAGGAACAAGAGGCAGAGACCAATATATATATTTTCTATTATCTCACAAAACCCTTATCAGGTACATCAGTTGCAAGTATTTTCTCCTATTCTGTAGGTTGTCTTTTCACTTTCTTGATAATGTCCTTTGATGCACAACAGATTTTAATTTTGATGAAGTCCAGTTTATCTACCTTTTCTTTTGTTGCTCATTATTTTAGTGTCATATTTAAGAATCTATTGCCAAATCCAAGGTCATGAAGATTTGCCCCTGTATTTTCTTCTAAGAGCTTTATAGTTTTAGCTCTTATATTTAGGTCATTGGTCCATTTTGAGTTAATTTTTGTATATGGTATGAGGTAAGCATCCAGCTTCATTCTTTTGTGTGTGGAAATCCATTTGCCCCAGCAGTATTTTTTGAAGAGACTTCTTTTCCTCGTTAAGGAGTATTGACATTCTTGTTGAAAATCAGTTGGCCATAGATGTTTATTTCTGTTCTCAGTTCTGTTTTATTAGTCCATATGTTTATCCTTAAGGCAGTACCACACTGCTCTGATTACTGTTGCTTTGCTGTAAGTTTTGAAATGGGGAAGTGTGACTCCTCCAACTTTGTTCTTCTTTTTTGAGATTATGTTGACTTTTGGGGGCCCTTACAATTCCATATGAATTTGAGGATTGACTTTTCTATTTCTGCAAAAAAGGCTCTCAGAATTTGGTAGGTATTGCTTAAGGTAGTTTTGATATCTTACCAATATTAAGTCTTCCAATCCATGAACATGGGATGCCTTTCCATTATTTAGGTCTTGTTTAGTTTCTTTCATCAATGTTTTATAGTTATCAGTATATAAGTCTTTCACCTCCTTGGCTAAATTTACTCCTAGGTATTTTATTCTTTTGGATGCTATTGTAAATGGAATTGTTTCCTTCATTTCCTTTTTGGATTGTTCACTGCTAATGTATGGAAACACAGCTGATTTTTGCATGTTGCTCTTGTACACTGCAACTTTGTTGAATTCATACATTTCTTGTGGATTCATTGGGATTTATATATATATATATATATATGTGTGTGTGTGTGTGTGTATATATATATATATATAATCATCTCATCTGTGATCAGCAGTAGTTTTATTTCTTCCTTTTTAATGTGGATGCCTTTTATTCCTTTTTCTTGCCTGATTTCTCTGGCTAGAACTTCCAGTACAATAACAGCAGTGAACACAGGCATCCTTTTTTTGTTCCTGACCTTAGGAAGAAAGCTTTCAGTCTTTCTCCATTGATTATGTTACCTGTGAGCTTTTGTAAATATCCTGTATCAGGCTGAGTATATTCCCTTCTATTCCTAGTTTTCTGAGTGTTTTTTTTCTTTATCATGAAAATGTCTTGGATTTTATCAAATGATTTTTCTGCATCAATTGAGATGATCACGTGGGTTTTTTTCTTTTGTTCTATTAATGATATATTAATATATTATCGATTAATTTGCTTATGCTGAACCAACCTTGCACTCCTGGGTTAAATCCCACCTGGTCACAGTGTATAATCTTTTCATATGTTGTAGGATTTGGCTTACTAGTAGTTTGTTGAAGAGTTTTGAATCATTATTCATATAGTATATTGGTCTGTAATGTTCTTTCCTTATGATATCTTAATTTGGCTTGCTGCCAGAGTAATGCTGGCTTCATAGAATGAGTTGGGAAATACTCCCTACTCTTCAGTTTTTTGGAAGAGTTTGAAAAGTGTTGGTGTTAATTCTTTAAGTGTTTGGTAGAATTAATCACTAAAGCCTTGTCATCCTGGACTTTTTTATTAGGAGGGTTTTGGTTACTGATTCTCTTTTAATTTTTTAGGTCTGTTGAGATTTTCTGTTTCTTCTTAAGTCAGTTTAAGTAATGTGTGTGCTTCTAGGAATTTGTTGTTTCATCTAGGAAATCTAATTTGTTGGCATACAATAGTTCATAGTAATCCTTTTTATTTCTGTAAGGTCAGTAGTGATATCCCCTCTTTTGAATTACTAGAATCTGATTCTAGTAATGAGTCTTCCCTCTTTTATTGTCAGTGTAGCTAAAGGTTTATCAATTTTGTTAATCTCTTCAAATTCTTGGTTTCATTGATTCTCTATTGTTTTTCTATTCTCTATTTCATTTTTCTCTGCTCTTTATTATTTCCCTCCTCTAGTAGCTTTGAGTTTATTTTGCTTGTTTTTCTAGTTTCTCAAGGTTTACAGTTATGTTATTGCTTTAAATTTTTTCTTTTTTTAAAAAGTATATTTTATTTTATTTTATTTGGCCATGCCACTTGGTATGTGGGATCTTGGTTCTCTGACCAGGGATCGAACTCATGCCCCCTGCATTGGAAGCATGGAGTCTTAACCACTGGACCACCAGGGAAGTCCCTCTTCTTTTTTAATGTAGGTATTTACAGCTATAAACTTCCCTCTGAGTACTTGCCTTCACTGCATCCCATAAATTTCGGTGTGTCGTGTTTTTGTTTTCTTCCATCTCTAGGTATTTTCTAACTTCTCTTGTGATTTTTTTCTTTGACCCATTGGTTATTGCTTAATTTCCACATACTTCTGAATTTTCCAGTTTTATTTCTGTTGTAGATTTCTAGCTTCATTCCATTATGGTCAGAGAATATACTCTATTTCAGTCCTATTAAATTTATTGAGACTTGTTTTGTAGCCAAATATATGGTCTCTACTGGAGAATATTCCATGAGCACTTGAGCATAAAGTGTTTTCTGCTGTTGTTGGGTGGAATATTCTGCATAATGTCTGTTAGGTTTAATTTGTTTATAGTGTTGTTGGCATCCTCTGTTTCCTTGTTGATCCTCTATCTAGATATTCTATCCATTATTGAAAATGATTCGTAAGTGTTTCTCTTGAAGGTAAAAATACACTAGGAACAGAGAAGACAGTCAAAAATCTCCAGGAACTGCCCATAAAGTATAAAATATCTGAAATTTTTATATTAATAATGTTTTACCTATAAAAATTTAACATAGAGAAGGCTGAGCATCTCTTCTGATTTTGCAACTCTTCTCATGCAACTCTTAAAATAGTAACCCATCAAACAAACCTAATTACTTCTCTTTTTTTTTTTTAATGTTTGGTCTTTTATTTATTTTTTTAAATTTATTTATTCATTTATTTTTGGCTGCGTTGGGTCTTTGTTGCTGCGCACAGGCTTTCTCTAGTTGCGGCGAGCGGGGGCTACTCTTTGTTGCAGTGCGCAGGTTTCTCATTGCGGTGGCTTCTCTTGTTGCAGAGCACGGGCTCTAGGCACACGGGCTTCAGCAGTTGTAGCTTGCAGGCTCTAGAGCACAGGCTCAGTAGTTGTGGCGCATAGGCTTAGTTGCTCCGCGGCATGTGGGATCTTCCCGGACCAGGGCTCGAACCTGTGTCCCCTGCATTGGCAGGCGGATTCTTAACCACTGCGCCACCAGGGAAGCCCCCTAATTACTTCTTATATTTCTCTCTTTATGAGGAGAAAGAATAAATCTTTGCAGTTTTCCAGGGGCCCTTTTGAAAATCTCAAAGATAATTTTAGCTTTAAAAGATATCCTGAAAACTTTATTTTATATCTTCTATATTTGGGATGCTACTTTTCAGAAGACAAAATCAAGAGTTGTTAGAGGCAGTTTGGGCGCTTGATTAAAATAGGATCATGGGTGCCTAAGAAACAGTACCTGGTTACCTATTCATGCAAAATGACAATAAAACGTTTACAAATAAGCATAGGAAGTAACACAATTCTAAAGAACTTTAGCTCTTTAATAAATGAGGAAACTTTGTTCTTTGTTTGCCATTAAATGATCAAGAGTAAAGCCATAACAAAGACAATAAAGATCAGAAAATTATTCTGATAAAACACAGAATCTGCTATCTAGGCAGATTACATACAAGGTAAAGAATAGCCTTTCATATTGTAAGTGAAACCATTAATTAGTAAACTAAGGAAGCAAGCCCATCAAAAACTCAAGATAACTTTGCTCCATTTTAATACATTACAGAGCTTTATTTCAGACTCAGGTTTATACCAGGGCAAATAAAATTTACTTTCCAGGTTTGTCCTTCATTATGCTCTTTTATATTCTGGAACAAACTGACAACCTTTTAGAGGATCTGCCTAGTCAAAACTATTTTTATGATAATTCTAAGACATAGTTTTCCAGAGGCTACATGATGTGTGATATTGTAATAGATTGGATGCAGAAGCAGATATAAGAATCTAGCTATTTCTATTAAGCCAGGCATTAAGGAGCTTTTCAAAACTGTGAAACAATCTTCTCATTCATTTTTAAAATATAATTACTTTTTAATTGACGTTAACATGCAGTGGGTTCGTCTCAAATTAATTCAATCAGGAAATAAATTTAAATTTTCTGTTTTAATTTTTAATATGGTAAATATCAATAGTTATAACCTACATATGAAAAATCTCTTTGATAATTTTTTCAGAGTGCAAGGGGGGCCTGAGAACAGAAAGTCTGAGAACCACTTATTTAGGAGTAAACTACATTTTCCTTTAAAAACAAAAGCACAGGGACTTTCCTGGTGGTCCAGTGGGTAAGACCCCATGCTCCCAATGCAAGGGGCCTGGGTTTGATCCCTGGTCGGGGAACTAGATCCTGCATGCATGCCACAGCTAGGGATCCCACATGCTGCAACAAAGACCTGGTGCAGCCAAATAAAATAAATAAATAAATATTTTTTAAAAATCGGTTACAATTGATTAAAAATAAATAAATAATAAAAGCAAAGGCACCTATCCATTTGACACTATTGCTCATATATAATCTCAACCACTTGTTTTAATTGTAACTTTTAACCAAAATAATTTTTATTTCAAAGAGAAAACTTGGAGAGGTGTAATTGAGAACCATCTCTCACTCACAAACAATATAGCAGACTAGCAGAGTTCATGAACACGCACGGCACAGCTTTCTATGGCCACACCCATACTTTTTAAAGAGGAAAAATGAACACATTCATTAACACAACCCAAAAATATCGCCTCTCTATAGCATATAAAAATAAGAAGCAATAGTATATATAAACTTAAAACTATGCTCAGTAATCAATGTTGAAGTATTCAGTTTTACTTAAACGTTATCTTGGTATCTAGTGATTATCCATTTATTAACTCAATTTAATATCGATCTAACATTTTAAGTGAACTAAATATCTTGAAAATTATCTTAAATCTAACATTCTACAAGCCGTTACTGCTGAAATTAAACGTCTGTCAGAACAATGATTCAACTTTAGTTGAACACAATTTACATTTTTCATAATCTTAAATGTTATATATGAGTAGTATATAACATTATTTAATCAGTAAATGTGTACATTTAGGAAAAACAGACCCAAGTTAAGTAAAATGTATGCTAGTTTTCTTTTAATTAGATAATTCATTTACGCTTTATTTCAATCTTGCATTTTTCATTCTTTTTTTTTTTACATTTTTTTAACATCTTTATTGGAGTATAGGTGCTTTACAATGTTGTGTTAGTTTCTGCTGTATAACAAAGTGAATCAGCTATATGTATACATATATACCCATATCCCCTCCCTCTTGCATCTCCCTCCCATCCGCCCTCCCTCCCTTTTTACTCTACACAAATAAATCACCAAAAAAGTCTGTCTTTTCAACCAGAGTCACTAAACTAATCTCATTTGCCAAAGATTTACCTTAACTTTGGATTACTAAAATGTTTCTGAGTTAGCTGAATTTTTTTATAAGGATACTTTTAGTTTAGCACATGTAAAGTATTAGAAGTTCAGTTTCCTTTTTATGGAAATTTTAAGAATATTTGTATATAAGTGCTTATTTATGTCTATAAACCAATTAGAACAGAGCTCCTTTAATATAAGAGACTTTATAATCTAATTTATGAATACCTGCCAGAGATAGGAAAACATTTCCTACTCACTCAGTGTGAAGTCAAGGCCTTTCTCAATTATCGACACATAGACACAGGGATATAGAGATCTTGTGGCTTCAGATCTACAACTTCAGCTATGGGTCAAGAATAAATACAGAAACTTACCAGTCCAGATATCATAGTGCTGTTCTTCCCAGCAGGCATGAAATAATTGATTAATTTGAGCTCAAAATGGACAAATAGAACAACAAAAAAGACTAACAAATTGTCTGTTGTTTCTTACCCAGTCAGAGACTAGATAATCTGTTCATCCATTTACAGAAATCACCAAATGATCCGACCATAAAACCACATTCCCAGTCATTGCTGCTACCAAGGGAGAATAACTTATTGGCTATACCCAAACCAGAAGCAAAAACAAAACATAAACTCAATAGAAAAGAAAAAAGAGATTCAACAAAGTTCTACTGGCACTTGGGGTTCAATCTGGGAGCCAAGAAAAGATGAGGTTAAACAGTCCATGACTTGCACTTCTCTGGCAACATGATTTACCCTGTTCTGTCAAGTGTATTCGTTTGGCATTTTGGTGGATAATTTTTTAAAAGATATATCCATTACTGTCGTACAAATATAAAATGAACATGTGTTAAAGATTTTATTTAACTCATTAATTAATGAGAAAACAATGTTAGAATCAATTTCAATTTCCATTTCATTTTGCTTACTTATCTCTTATTTTCTGTATCCTTTTCTGTTTATTCAGTGGTGTCTCTTCACTTTTGCTGCTTCCAATTTTACCTTTATTTCTGTGATGATTTTTTTTTCTCTTACCATTTCCTTCTAAAATGGCTTATATTTCATTTCCTTTTGTCTACCAGCTCTTCCCTGAGCTCCTGAATCCCCACTTTATATTTTTATTTTATAGAGATGATTACCTAATTAATATTTTATAATTCATGCTGACATGTTTGGTCACAATTTTCATCTGTTTTATGGCAGCATTCCTCTGGTGAGAATTCTCCATCTACCATTCTTTTTTCCTATTCTTCTCATCCCATTTTCATGTAGTATCTTATACTGTGCTATACTTTGGATAACTTATTTTTTTAATTCAGTTTTATTTATTTATTAATAAATTTATTTTTTTATCTTTTTTTTTCTGGCTGCATTGGGTCTCCGTTGCTGCACACGGGCTTTCTCTAGTTGGGGTGAGTGGGGGCTGGTGGCTTCTCTTGTTGCAGAGCATGGGCTCTAGGTGCACAGGCTTCAGTAGTTGTGGCACGTGGGCTCAGTAGTTGTGGCACGCAGGCTCAGTAGTTGTGGCTCGCGGGCTCTAGAGCACAGGCTCAGTAACTGTGGCGCACGGGCTTAGTTGCTCCACAGCATGTGGATCTTCCCGGACCAGGGCTCAAACCCATGTCCCCTGCATTGGCAGGCGGATTCTTAACCACTGCACCAACAGGGAAGTCCCTAAAATTTTATTTTATTGTGGTAAGAACACTTAACATGAGATCTACCCTCTTAACAAAGTTTTAAGTGTACAATATAGAATGTTTACTATAGGTACAGTGTTTTACAGCAGATCTCTAGAACTGATTCATCTTGTTTAACTGTAAATTTATGCCTGTTGATTATCAACTCTCCATTTCCCTTCCTAGCAACCACCATTCCACTCTTTGAGTCTATGACTTTGACTATTTTAGATACCCCATAGAAGTAGAATCATGCAGTATTTGTCCTTCTGTAACTGGCTTATTTCACTTAGCGTACTGTCCTCAAAGTTCATCCATGTTGTCACATATTGCAGAATTTCCTTTTTTAAGGCTGAATAGTATTCCATAATATGTATAAACCACACTTTCTTTATCCATTCATGCCTCAATGGACATTTAGCTAGTTTCTGTATTTGGTTATTGTGAATAGTTCTGCAGTGAACATGGGAGTGCTAATATCTCTCCAAGATCCTGATTTCAGTTCTTTTGGATAAATACCAGAAGTGGGATTGCTGGACTGTATGGTAGTTCTATTTTTAATTTTTTAAGGAACCTCTATACTATTTTCTATAGCAGTTGCACCATTTTGCATTCCCACCAACAATGTACAAGGGTTCCAGTTTCTCCACATCCTTGCCAACACTTGTTGTCTTTTTTTTTTTCTGATAATAGCCATCCTGACAGATGTGAAATGATGTTTTTGGTTTTGATTTGCATTTATGTGATGATTCATGACTTTGAGCATCTTTTCATATACCTCTTGGCCATTTGCATGTCTTTTTTGGAGAAATGTCTATTCAAGTATTTAGCCCATTTTTAAACCGAGTTATTAGTTTTTCGCTATTGAGTTTTGATAACTTATCTTTAATTGTGGTACTTTTTCCTTAGGCCGACTATTTGTAGAAAGTTCATGTGGAGAGGAGGCTAGGGCCATGATCCAGGCTAGCAGAAGTTTATACCTATGATCTAGGGTTGTTGCGTACATGAGTTCTTGTAGTCTTTATGTTTTCCCAGCCAGTGGATATAGGTACCTGCAGAGCTTCTCATAACACAAAGGTTCTTCTCCACTGCCTCACTGACCAGCTGCTCACTCTTTAGCCCTTTCTCCTCTGCTTCTCAAAACCAAACCAAACTCAGACAAGTTCCCATCACCAGCCTATAAACTCTGTTCTTGTTATTGTAGATAAAGGATTTGCATCTTGGTGTGTGCCCTTAACTTTGGACTGTTGTACTTTTGCTGGCCTTTTCTGATACCATATTTAGTTTTAAAACATGTGTATGTATGTTTGTATGCATATATACTAGATTGTAAGCTTCAAGAGGACAAATACTGTATCTGCGTTTGCTTACCTTTGTATAGCCAATACTTGATATTTGATTATTGCATGAATGAACAAAAGAATACACACACACACACAAACATACACATACACATATACAGTCGTCCCTCGATATCTGCGGGAGATTTGGTTCCAGGGCCCCCCATGGATACCAAAATCCCCGGATGCTCAAGTCCTTATAAAATGGCTTAGTATTTGCAAATAACCTGCATATTTCCTCCTGTATACTTTAATCATCTCTAGATTACTTATAATACCTAATACAAAGTAAATGCTATGTAAATAGCTGTAAATACAATGTAAATACTATGTAAATAGTTGCTAGCACATGGCAAATTCAAGTTTTGCTTTTTGGAACTTTCTGAAATTTTTGTTTGTTTGTTTTTAATATTTTCGATCTGTGGTTAGTTGAATCTGCATGTGTAGAACCTGCTAATAGGGAGAGCTGACTGTAAGCATGCATACATATGAATGCATATATCATATATAAAGTCTTGGAAGGTTACACACCAGACTCAACATTTGCTAGGATTTAGTGAGTTTGTGAGACTTTTACTTTTTATTTCACTTATTATTTGTATTGTTTGAATTTTTCAATGAATATGTAGTACTTTAATAATAAAACAAAATTCAGTTAGAAAAAATGAATCTGTCTTGTTAAAGGTTTATATTTCTTAAGATTGGGTATTTCCAATGAAATAATGCCTAAAATTATGAGCCCAGCATGTGAATAATGTAAATAAATCATTAAGCTACCAACTGTAAATAGACAAATTAAGGCAAAGTGCAAAGCTGGTGAATCATAAGCTCCTGGGGGGAAATTGGAAAACGCCAACCTTTTAAAAATTTATTCCAAATCAAAGTTAATTAAGAACTGTATAAACAGTGACTGAAATCTTAGTGCTATGGGAATTGGCTTTTACAAAAGGATTAACCCTGATGTGCCATTATGTTAGGACCTAAGGACAGCAGCTTACCACACTCAGTCTACAGAGTCTTTATTAAATTCTTAGGGGCTACTAGGTATTGCGAAAGCATAAGGAAATGTGTTACTCTCTCTAACCTTAAATTTACAGTGAAGAAAGGAGATCAGAAACATAATCTATTACACATATACAAAGCTAAATGCAATAACTTCACTAATAGAAATATAGAGGGTATGGGACCACAGAAGAAGAAATGATCCTTTCCAAAAGGTAATATTTGAACTTACTCTTGAAGAATGAGTAAGATTTTAATGGTTAGAGAAGGAATTAGAAGGCATTAAAAGCTGTGGGAACTGAATAAACAAAAGCCAGGAGTACAAGAGAGCATTGTTACTTTTGGAATTGTCTCTTATTCAGTGGTTATATAGTGGGAGGTAAGGCTGAAAGTAGTGTGATTTGTAGTATGCCCCTTCTCAAAAGTAAATCAGGCCAATAGTATCACCTTAGTCCAAGCTACCTCATTTCTCACCTGGATCACTGTAATAGCTTCTCAACTATCCTCTCTGCTTCCACAATTGCCCCTCTATAAATCCAATAGCCAAACAGCAGCCAAAGTATTATAAGTCAGATCATGTCAGTCCTCTTGTACTTCCCATTTAGTTGGACTTAAAATAAAATCCAAAGTCCTTACCATGATCTACAAGACCATAGATTATCTGGCTTTTTGTTTCCTCTCTGACCTAATCTCTCATCACTCTGCCTCAGCTCACTATAATCTAGCTCTACTATATCTTAATAATAATACCTTATACTTTCTTGCCTCTGGGCCTTTGTTTTTGCTATTCCCTTTGCCTAGGACAGTTCTCCTGGATATTCATGTGGTTTGCTCCCCCACATCCTCTGCTCAAGTATCACCCCCTTCAGAGAGGTCTTTCCTGCCCATATCCTTTCTAAAATATCAAATTGTATCACTGTCTACTCCCTTAACCTATAGTTTTTCTTTAAAACACATCACTACTTGATATTATATTATATATTGTATGTCAGTTTTATTCCCAACTAGAATCTAAGTTCCATGCAGGCAGAAAAGTTGTCTGTCTTGTTCATCCTTTATCCCTACCTCCTAAAACTATCTGGCATATGCTAGGGCTTAAAATATGTTTATTAATGAAATGCTGCTATGGTGCCAGAAATTCTATCATTAGACAGTCATTTGTTTGACTATTAGAGCATTTTGGTCTTTGAGAGCCCTCTTTGCAAAGATCCCTGGGAGAGCTTACAATTTATCAGTCATTATCAGTTTACACTTTGGGAGAGAAACATTAAGAAAAATACCTTAAAAAAGATTCAACTTGGGATATAGGTATAGGACAGAGAAAGGCAGGTCAGGTTTCCAGAAAAAGAAAAAGGAGATTTAAAGGGAAGTAGAGATTGCACCACAGATGACTGCTTATGATTTTAAGACACTCCAAACCTTTCTAACACAAGGGAACTCAATACCTTCTGTATCTATTTTTCTGGCTTCTTTTGAGTATCTCCACTTAACAGCATAATTTTTGGATGTTGCTAGGAACATCCTTGGAGTTACTTTCTACATAAAGAGTCATCACATGTTAGGGCTAAGAGTACTCTTAGTGATTAGTTTCTTAAAGCTATTCATTTCGTCATATGAGTAATTTTTTTAACATGTTTATTGGAGTATAGTTGCTTTACATTGGTGTATTAGTTTCTGATTTATAACAAAGTGAATCAGCTATACATATACATATATCACCATATCTCTTCCCTTTTGCATCTCCCTCCCTCCCACCCTCCCTATCCCACCCCTCTAGTTGGTCACAGAGCACCGAGCTGATCTCCCTGTGCTATGCAGCTGCTTCCCACTAGCTATCGGTTTTACATTTGGTAGTGTATATATGTCCATGCCACTCTCTCACTTTGTCCCAGCTTACCCTTCCGCCTCCCTGTGTCCTCAAGTCCATTCTCTAGTAGGTCTACGTCTTTATTCCCGTCCTGCCCCTAGGTTTTTCATGACCACTTTTTTTTTTTAGATTCCATATATATGTGTTAGCATACAGTATTTGTTTTTCTCTTTCTGACTTACTTCACTCTGTATGACAGACTCTAGGTCCATCCGCCTCACTACAAATAACTCAATTTCGTTTCTTTTTATGGCTGAGTAATATTCCATTGTATATATGTGCCACATCTTCTTTATCCATTCATCTGTCAATGAACACTTAGGTTGATTCCATGTCCTGGCTATTGTAAATAGAGCTGCAATGAACATTTTGGTATATGACTCTTTTTGAATTATGGTTTTCTCAGGGTATATGCCCAGTAGTGGGATTGCTGGGTCATATGGTAGTTCTATTTTTAGTTTTTTAAGGAACCTCCATACGGTTCTCCATAGTGGCTGTATCAATTTACATTCCCACCAACAGTGCAAGAGGGTTCCCTTTTCTCCACACCCTCTCCAGCATTTATTGTTTGTAGATTTTTTTTTTTTTAAACATCTTTATTGAAGTATAATTGCCTTACAATACTGTGTTAGCTTCTGCTTTATAACAAAGTGAATCAGTTATACATATACAATATGTTCCCATTTCTCTTCCCTCTTGCATCTCCCTCCCTCCCACCCTCCCCATCCCACCCCTCTAGGTGGTCACAAAGCACCGAGCTGATCTCCCTGTGCTATGCGGCTGCTTCCCACTAGCTATCTATTTTACATTTGGTAGTGTATATATGTCCATGACACTCTCTTACCCTGTCACATCTCACCCCACCCCCTCCCCATATCCTCAAGTCCATTCTCTAGTAGGTCTGTGTCTTTATTCCCGTCTTGCCACTAGGTTCTTCATGGCCTTTTTTTTTTTTTTCCTTAGATTCCGTATATATGTGTTAGCATACTGTATTTGTTTTTCTCTTTCTGACTTACTTCACTCTGTATGACAGACTCTAACTCCATCCACCTCATTACAAATACCTCCATTTCATTTCTTTTTATGGCTGAGTAATATTCCATTGTATATATGTGCCACATCTTCTTTATCCATTCATCTGTCGATGGACATTTAGGTTGCTTCCAGGTCCTGGCTATTGTAAATAGAGCTGCAATGAACATTGTGGTACATGACACTTTTTGACCTATGGTTTTCTCAGGGTATATGCCCAGTAGTGGGATTGCTGGGTCGTATGGTAGTTCTATTTGTAGTTTTTTAAGGAACCTCCATACTGTTCTCCATAGTGGCTGTATCAATTTACATTCCCACCAACAGTGCAAGAGTGTTCCCTTTCCTCCACACCCTCTCCAGCATTTATTGTTTCTAGATTTTTTGATGATGGCCATTCTGACCAGTGTGAGGTGATATCTCATTGTAGTTTTGATTTGCATTTCTCTAGTGATTAATGATGTTGAGCATTCTTTCATGTGTCTGTTGGCAATCCGTATATCTTCTTTGGAGAAATGTCTATTTAGGTCTTCTGCCCATTTTTGGATTGGGTTGTTTGTTTTTTTCATATTGAGCTGCATGAGCTGCTTGTAAATTTTGGAGATTAATCCTTTGTCAGTTGCTTTATTTGCAAATATTTTCTCCCATTCTGAGGGTTGTCTTTTGGTCTTGTTTATGGTTTCCTTTGCTGTGCAAAAGCTTTTAAGTTTCATTAGGTCCCATTTATTTATTTTTGGTTTTATTTCCATTTCTGTAGGAGGTGGGTCAAAAAGGATCTTGCTGTGATTTATGTCATAGTGTTCTGCCTGTGTTTTCCTCTAAGAGTGTTATGGTCTCTGGCCTTACATTTAGGTCTTTAATCCATTTTGAGTTTATTTTTGTGTATGGTGTTAGGGAGTGTTCTAATTTCATTCTTCCACATGTAACTGTCCAGTTTTCCCAGCAACACATATTGAAGAGGCTCTCTTTTCTAAACTGTATATTCTTGCCTCCTTTATCAAAGATAAGGTGACCATATGTGTGTGGGTTTATCTCTGGGCTTTCTATCCTGTTCCATTGATCTATATTTCTGTTTTTGTGCCAGTACCATACTGTCTTGATTACTGTAGCTTTGTAGTATAGTCTGAAGTCAGGGAGCCTGATTCCTCCAGCTCCATTGTTCATTCTCAAGATTGCTTTGGCTATTTGGGGTCTTTTGTGTTTCCATACGAATTGTGAGATTTTTTTGTTCTAGTTCTGTGAAAAATGCCAGTGGTAGTTTGATAGGGATTGCATTGAATCTGTAGATTGCTTTGGGGTAGTATACTCATTTTCACAATGTTGATTCTTCAAATCCAAGGACATGGTATATCTCTCCATCTGTTTGTATCATCTTTAATTTCTTTCATCAGTGTCTTATACTTTTCTGCATACAGGTCTTTTTTCTCCTTAGGTAGGTTTATTCCTAGGTATTTTATTCTTTTTCTTGCAATGGTAAACAGGAGTGTTTTCTTAATTTCACTTTCATATTTTTCATCATTAGTGTATAGGAATGCAAGAGATTTCTGTGCATTAATTTTGTATCCTGCTACTTTACCAAATTCATTGATTAGCTCTAGTAATTTTCTGGTAGCATCTTTAGGATTCTCTATGTATAGTATCATGTCATCTGCAAACAGTGACAGCTTTACTTCTTTTCTGATTTGTTTTCCTTTTATTTCTTTTTCTTCTCTGATTGCTGTGGCTAACACTTCCAAATCTATGTTGAATAATAGTGGTGACAGTGGGCAACCTTGTCTTTTTCCTGATCTTAGTGGAAATGTTTTCAGTTTTTCACCACTGAGGACAATGTTTTCTGTGGGTTTGTCATATATGACCTTTATTATGTTGAGGAAAGTTCCCTCTTTGCCTACTTTCTGCAGGGCTTTTATCATAAATGGGTGTTGAATTTTGTCGAAAGCTTTCTCTGCATCTATTGAGATGATCATATGGTTTTTCTCCTTCAATTTGTTAATATGGTGTATCACGTTGATTGATTTGCCTATATTGAAGAATCCTTGCATTCCTGGGATAAACTCCACTTGATCATGGTGTATGATCCTTTGAATGTGCTGTTGGATTCTGTTTGCTAGTATTTTGTTGAGGATTTTTGCATCTCTGTTCATCAGTGATATTGGCCTGTAGTTTTCTTTCTTTGTGACATCTTTGTCTGGTTTTGGTATCAGGGTGATGCTGGCCTCGTAGAATGAGTTGGGGAGTGTTCCTCCCTCTGCAATATTTTGGAAGAGTTTGAGAAGGATAGGTGTTAGCTCTTCTCTAAATGTTTGATAGAATTTGCCTGTGAAGCCATCTGGTCCTGGGCTTTTGTTTGTTGGAAGATTTTTAATCACAGTTTCAATTTCAGTGCTTGTGACTGGTCTGTTCATATTTTCTATTTCTTCCTGGTTCAGTCTCGGAAGGTGGTGCATTTCTAAGAATTTGTCCATTTCTTCCAGGTTGTCCATCTTATTGGAATAGAGTTGCTTGTAGTAATCTCTCATGATCGTTTGTATTTCTGCAGTGTCAGTGGTTACTTCTCCTTTTTTATTTCTAACTCTACTGATTTGAGTCTTCTCCCTTTTTCTCTTGATGAGTCTGGCTAATGGTTTTTCAATTTTTTTTATCTTCTCAAAGAACCAGCTTTTAGTTTTATTGATCTTTGCTATCGTTTCCTTCATTTCTTTTTCATTTATTTCTGATCTGATCTTTAAGATTTATTTCCTTCTGCTATCTTTGGGGTATTTTTGTTCTTCTTTCTCTAATTGCTTTAGGTGCAAAGTTAGGTTGTTTATTCGAGATGTTTCCTGTTTCTTGATGTAGGCTTGTATTGCTATAAACTTACCTCTTATAACTGCTTTTGCTGCATCCCATAGGTTTTGGGTCGTCGTGTCTCCATTGTCATTTGTTTCTAGGTATTTTTTGATTTCCCCTTTGATTTCTTCGGTGATCACTTCGTTATTAAGTAGTGTATTGTGTAGCCTCCATGTGTTTGTATTTTTTACAGATTTTTTCCTTTGATTGATATCTAGTCTCATAGTGTTGTGGTCAGAAAAGATACTTGGTACGATTTCAATTTTCTTAAATTTACCAAGGCTTGATTTGTGACCCAACATATGATCTATCCTGGAGAATGTTCCATGAGCACTTGAGAAGAATGTGTATTCTGTCGTTTTTGGATGGCATGTCCTATAAATATCAATTAAGTCCATCTTGTTTAATGTATCATTTAAAGCTTGTGTTTCCTTATGTATTTTCATTTTGGATGATCTGTCCATTGGTGAAAGTGGGGTGTTAAAGTCCCCTACTATGATGGTGTTACTGTCGATTTCCCCTTTTATGGCTGTTAGTATTTGCCTTATGTATTGAGGTGCTCCTGTGTTGGGTGCATAAATATTTACAATTGTTATATCTTCTTCTTGGATTGATCCCTTGATCATTATGTAGCGTCCTTCTTTGTCTCTTGTAATAGTCTTTGTTTTAAAGTGTATTTTGTCTGATATGAGAATTGCTACTCCAGCTTTCTTTTGATTTCCATTTGCATGGAATATCTTTTTCCATCCCCCACTTTCAGTCTGTATGTGTCCCTAGGTCTGAGGTGGGTCTCTTGTAGACAGCATATATACTGGTCTTGTTTTTGTATCCATTCAGCCAGTCTATGTCTTTTGGTTGGAGCATATAATCCATTTACATTTGAGGTAATTATCAATATGTATGTTCCTATTACCATTTTCTTAATTGCTTTGGGTTTATTATTGTAGGTCTTTTCCTTCTCTTGTGTTTCCTGCCTAGAGAAGTTCCTTTAGCATTTGTTGTAAAGCTGGTTTGGTGGTGCTGAATTCTCTTAGCTTTTGCTTGTCTGTAAAGCTTTTAATTTCTCCATCAAATCTGAATGAGGTCCTTGCTGGGTAGAGTAATCTTGTTTGTAGGTTTTTCTCCTTCATCCCTTTAAATATGTCCTGCCACTCCCTTCTGGCTTGCAGAGTTTCTGCTGAAAGATCAGCTGTTAACCTTATGGGGATTCCCTTATGTGTTATTTGTTGTTTTCCCTTGCTGCTTTTAATATTTGTTCTTTGTATTTAATTTTTGATAGTTTGATTAATATGTGTCTTGGTGTGTTTCTCCTTGGAATTATCCTGTATGGGACTCTCTGTGCTTCCTGGACTTTTGATTAACTATTTCCTTTCCCATATTAGGGAAGTTTTCAACTATAATCTCTTCAAATATTTTCTCAGTCCCTTTCTTTTTCTCTTCTTCTTCTGGGACCCCTGTAATTTGAATGTTGGTGCATTTAATGTTGTCCCAGAGGTCTCTGAGACTGTCCTCAATTCTCTTCATTCTTTTTTCTTAATCCTGCTCTGCAGTAGTTTTTTCCACTATTTTATCTTCCAGGTCACTTATCCGTTCTCCTGCCTCAGTTATTCTGCTATTGATCCCTTCTGAGAATTTTTAATTTCATTTATTGTGTTGTTTATCACTGTTTGTTTGTTCTTTAGTTCTTCTACGTCCTTCTTAAAGGTTTCTTGTATTTTCTCCATTGCATTTCCAAGATTTTGGATCATCTTTACTATCATTATTCTGTATTCTTTTCCAGGTAGACTGCCTATTTCCTCTTCATATTTTAGGTCTGGTGGGTGTTTGCCTTGCTCCTTCATCTGCTGTGTGGTTCTTTGTCTTCTCATTTTGCTTAACTTACTGTGATTGGGGTCTCCTTTTCACAGGCTGCAGGTTCGTAGTTCCCGTTGTTTTTGGTGTCTGTCCCCAGTGGCTAAGGTTGGTTCAGTGGGTTGTGTAGGCTTCCTGGTGGAGGGGACCAGTGCCTGTGTTCCGGTGGATGAGGCTGTATCTTGTCTTTCTGGTGTGCAGGTCCACGTCTGTTGGTGTGTTTTGGGGTGTCTGTGGCCTTATTATGGTTTTAGGCAGCCTCTCTGCTAATGGATGGGTTTGTATTCGTGTCTTGCTAGTTGTTTGGCATAGGGTGCCCAGCACTGTAGTTTGCTGGTTGTTGAGTGAAGCTGGGTCTTGGCATTGAGATGGAGATCTCTGGGAGATTTTCGCCATTTGATGTTACATGGAGCTGGGAGGTCTCTTGTGGACCAGTGTCCTGAACTTGGCTCTCCCACCTCAGAGGCACAGCCCTGATGCCTGGCTGGAGCACCAAGAGCCTGTCATCCACATGGCTCAGAATAAAAGGGAGAAGAAAAAGGAAGAAAGAAAGAAGAAGATAAAATAAAATAAAATAAAGTTATTAAAATAAAAATAAAAAAATAATTATTTAAAAAATTATTTTTAAAACGTAATAAAAAATTTTTTTAAAAAAAGAGAGAAAGAAAGAAGAGAGCAACCAAACCAAAAAACAAATCCACCAATGATAACAGTGCTAAAAACTATATTAAAAAAAAATACAGACAGAACCCTAGGACAGATGGTAAAAGCAAAGCTATACTGACAAAATCACACACAGAAGCATACACATACGCACTCACAAAAAGAGAAAAAGGGAAAAAAATATATATATCGTTGCTCCCAAAGTCCACCTCCTCAATTTGGGATGATTCATTGTCTATTCAGGTATTCCACAGATGCAGGGTACATCAAGTTGATTGTAGAGATTTAATCCACTGCTCCTGAGGCTGCTGGGAGAAATTCCCCTTTCTCTTCTTTGTTCACACAGCTCCTGGGGTTCATCTTTGGACTTGGACCCGCCTCTGCATGTAGGTCTCCTGAGGGTGTCTGTTCTTTGCTCAGACGGGACGGGGTTAAAGGAGCAGCTGATTAGGGGGCTCTGGCTCACTCACGCCTGGGGGAGGGAGGGGTATGGAGTTTGGGGCAAGCCTGTGGTGGCAGAGGCCTGCGTGACTTTGAACCAGTCTGAGGCGCCGTGTGTTCTCCTGGGCAATTTGTCCCTGGATCACGGGACCCTGGCAGTGGCGGGCTCCACAGGTTCCCGGGAAGGGAGGTGTGGAGAGTGACCTGTGCTCGCACACAGGCTTTTTGGTGGTGGCCGCAGCGGCCTTAGCATCTCATGCCCATCTCTGGGGTCCGCGCTGATAGCCGCGGCTCGCGCCCGTCTCTGGAGCTCCTTTAAGCGGTGCTCTTAATCCCCTCTCCTGGCGCACCAGGGATCAAAGAGGCAAGAAAAAGTCTCTTGCCTCTTCGGCAGCTCCAGACTTTTTCCCGGACTCGCTCCCGGCTAGCTGTGGTGCACTGGTCCCTTCAGGCTCTGTTCACGCAGCCAACCCCAGTCCTCTCCCTGGGGTCTGACCTCCAAAGCCCGAGCCTCAGCTCCCAGCCCCCGCCGGCCCCGGCGGGGGAGCAGACAAGCCTCTCGGGCTGGTGAGTGCTGGTCGGCACTGATCCTCTGTGTGGGAATCTCTCCTCTTTGCCCTCCGCACCCCTGTTGCTGCACTTCTTCCGTGGCTCTGAAGCTTCCCCGCAACCCCGTCCACTCCCCCGTCTCCACCCGCAAAGGGGCTTCCTAGTGTGTGGAAACTTTTCCTCCTTCACAGCTCCCTCCCACTGGTGCAGGTCCCATCCATATTCTTTTGTTTCTGTTTTTTCTTTTTTGTTTTGCCCTACCCAGGTACGTGGGGAGTTTCTTGCCTTTTGGAGGTCTGAGGTCTTCTGCCAGCGTTCAGTAGGTGTTCTGTAGGAGTTGTTCCACATGTAGATGTATTTCTGATGTATTTGTGGGGAGGAAGGTGATCTCCACGTCTTACTCTTCCACCATTTTTAAGCTCCCCTCTCCGTGACTCTATGTTTAGTTGTTTGAGGACCTACCAGACCATTTTCCAAAGTGGCTGCACCATTTTATATCGTCACCAGTAGTGTATAAGGCTTCTGATTTCTCCACCAGCATGCCAACACTTGTATTATCTGACTTTTTGATTCTAGCCATCCTTCTGAGTGTACAGTGATATCCCATTGTGGTTTTGATTTCCTGATGACTGATTTTTTTTTTTTAATTTATTTATTTATTATTTATTTTTGGCTGTGTTGGGTCTTCGTTGCTGCATGCGGGCTTTCTGTAGTTGTGGCGAGGGAGGGCTACTCTTTGTTGCGGTGTGCGGGCTTCTCATTGTGGTGGCTTCTCTTGTTGCAGAGCACAGGCTCTAGGCACTAGGGCTTCAGTAGTTGTGGCACGTGGGCTCAGTTGTTGTGGCTCGTGAGCTCTAGAGCGCAGGCTCAGTAGTTGTGGCGCATGGGCTGAGTTGCTCCGTGGCATGTGGGATCTTCCTGGAGCAGGGCTCGAACCCCTGTTCCCTGCATTGGCAGGTGCATTTTTAACCACTGCACCAGCAGGGAAGTCCCAGTGACTGATTTTCTTGACAACTAATGGTATTGAGCATTTTTTCATATGCCTGTTGGCGATTTGTACGTATTTTTTTGAGGAATGTCTATTTAGATCCTTTGCCCAATTTTTAATTATTTTTTAAATTAAGTCATAAGAGTCCTTCTAGATGCAGGTCCCTGATCAGATATATGACTTGCAAATATTTTCTCCCATTCTGTGGGTTTTTTCCTTTTTTCAGTAGCATCCTTTGAAGTACTTTTTTTTTTAACTTTCATGAGGTACAATTTATCTATTTTTCTTTTGTTGTTCCTGCTTCTCATATCATATCTAATAACTGCCAATCCAAAGTCCTAAAGGTTTACTCCTATGTTTTCTTCTAAAGAGTTTTGTAGTTTTAGTTCTTACATGTAGGTCTTTGATCCATTTTGAGTTAACTTTTGTATGTGGTATGAAGTAGGGTCCAACTTCATTATTTTCCATGTGGCTGTACAGATCCATTTGTTTAAAAAAGCTATTCTTGGGAATTCCCTGGTGGTCCGTTGGTTAGAACTCTGTGCTTTCACTGCTGAGGGCGCGGGTTCAATCCCTGGTCAGGGAACTAAGATCCCAAAAGCCACGCAGCACAGCCAAAAAGAAAAGAAAATAAGTTATTCTTTCCCCATTGGATGGTCTTTGTCTCCTTGTGGAAAATTGTTGACCATAGACACATGGTTTTATTTCAGGAAATGTTAGTCTCCAAATGTGTTCTTCTTCTTCTTTTTTTTTTTTTTTGTGTGTGTGTGTGTTTGTGTGTGCTCTTCTTTTTCAAGATTGTTTTGGTTATTCTGGATCCCTTGAATTTCCACATGAATTTTAGGATCAGCCTGTTAGTTTCTGAAAAAAGAAAAAAGCCAGCTGGGATTCTGATAGGGATTGTGTTGAATATATAGATCATTTTGAGGGGTATTGCCATTTTAACAATGTCAAGTCTTCTAATCCATGAACGTGGAATATTTTTCCATTTATTTACATCTTCCTTACTTTCTTTCAATGATGTTTCATAGTTTTCAGTGTACAAGTCCTGCACTTCTTTAATTTAATCCTAAATAGTTTATTTTTGATGCTATTATAAATGGAATTGTTTTCTTAATCTTATTCTCATTTTGCTCATGGCTATTGTATAGAAATAGAATTGATTTTTGTACATGAATATTATTAAACTTTTTTATTAGTTCTAATGGTATTTTACTGGAATCCCTAGGAATTTTATTTACAAGATCACATTGTGTATTAATAGACAAGAAAGATTGTCTTGCAAGATTGTCTTGCAATCAGACAAGAAAAAGAAATAAAGTGCATCCAAATTGGAAGGGAAGAAATAAAACTCAGTGTTTCCAGATGACATGATACTATATATAAGAAACCCTAAAGTCTCCACCAAAAAAGTATTAGAACTAATAAATGAATTCAGTAAAGTTGCAAGATACAAGATTAATATACAGAAATCTGTTGCTTTTCTATACACTAATAATGGACTATCAGAAAGATAAAGCAAGAAAACAATCGTGAATAAAATCACATCAAAAAGAATAAAATACCTAGGAATAAACTTAACCAAGGAGGTGAAAGACCTATACTCTGAAAACTATAAAACATTGATGAAGGAATTTGAAAATGATACAAAGAAATGGAAAGACATCCCATGTTCTTGGATTGGGAGAATTAACATTGTTTAAAATGTCCATTCTACCCAAAGTGATCTACAGATTTAAGGCAATCCTTATCAAAATACCCATGGCATTTTTCACAGAACTTGAACAAATAATCCTAACATTTTTATGGAATCACAAGAGACCCCGAACTGCCAAAGCAATCTTGAGAAAAAAGAACAAAGCTGGGGTATCATGCTCCCTGACTTCAGACTGTACTACAAAGCTACTGATACTCAACAAGTGTATAGAAGACATAAATAACACTATCAACCTACTTGATGTAATGGATATTTATAGAATGCTCTACCCAACAACACCAGAATACACATTTATTGTGATCAAAACAACACATTTATTTGTAATCTAAACAACATGGTACTGGCAAAAAAATAGACACATAGATCAATGGAACAGAATAGAGAACCCAGAAATAAACCCATGCACCTACGGTCAATTAATCTATGACAAAGGAGGCAAGAATACACAATGAAAAAAAGACAGTCTCTTCAATAAGTGGTGCTGGGAAAACTGTACAGCCACATGTAAAAGAATGAGATTAGAGCATTTCCTCACACCATACACAAAAATAAACTAAAAATGGATTAAAGACCTAAACGTAAGACCTAAAACCATAAAACTTCTAGAAGAGAACATAGGCAGAACACTCTTTGACATAAATCATAGCAATATTTTTTGGATCTGTCTCCTACAGCAAAAGAAATAAAAGCAAAAATAAACAAATGGGACCTAATTAAACATAAAAACTTTTGCACAGCAAAGGAAACCATTGACAAAACGAAGAGAAAAGCTATGGAATGGGAGAAAATGTTTGCAAATGATATGATCAATAAGGGGTTAATATCCAAAATATATAAAGAGCTCATACAGCTCAGCATCAAGAAAAAAACCAGGGCTTCCCTGGTGGCGCAGTGGTTGAGAATCTGCCTGCCAATGCAGGGAACATGGGTTCGAGCCCTGGTCTGGGAAGATCCCACATGCCACGGAGCAACTAGGCCCGTGAGCCACAACTACTGAGCCTGCACGTCTGGAGCCTGTGCTCTGCAACAAGAGAGGCTGTGATAGTGAAGAGGCCCGCCACCGCGATGAAGAGTGGCCCCCACTTGCCACAACTAGAGAAAGCCCTCACACAGAAACGAAGACCCAACACAGCAAAAAAAATAAATAAATATAAAATAAATAAATAAATAAAAGTAAATGGAAGAACAAAAAAAAGAAAAGAAAAAAACCAGCAACCCAATTAAAAATGGGCAGAAGTCCTAAATAGACATTTTTCCCAAGAAGACATACAGATGGCTAACAGGCACATGAAAAGATGCTTGGGTTTCCCTGGTGGTGCAGTGGTTGAGAATCTGCCTGCCAATGCAGGGGACACGGGTTCGAGCCCTGGTCTGGGAAGATCCCACATGCTGCAGAGCAACTAGGCCCGTGAGCCACAACTACTGAGCCTGCGCGTCTGGAGCCTGTGCTCCGCAACAAGAGAGGCCACGATAGTGAGAGGCCCGCACACCGCGATGAAGAGTGGCCCCCACTTGCCACAACTAGAGAAAGCCCTCGCACAGAAACGAAGACCCAACACAGCCATAAATAAATAAATAAATAAATAAATAAATAAATAAATAAATAAATAAATAAATAAATAAATGAGTTCCTTTAAAAAAAAAAGATGCTCAACATCACTAATCATTAGAGAAATGCAAATCAAAACCACAATGAGATATCATCTCACACCTGTTAGAATGTCTACAAATAACAAATGTTGGTGGGGATGTGGAGAAAAGGGAACCCTTGTACACTGTTGGTGGGAATGTAAATTGGTGCAGCCACTATGGAAAACAGTATAAGGTTCCTCAAAAAAGTAAAAATAGAACTACCATATGATCATGCAATTCCCTCCTGGGCATGTATCTACAAAAAAAGAAGACAATAATTCAAAAAGATACATGCACCCCAATGTTCATAGCAGGATTATTTATAATAGCCAAGATATGGAAGCAACGTAAGTGTCTATCAACAGATGAATGGGTAAAGAAGATGTGGTGTAATATATAAAATGGAATATTACTCAGCCATAAAAAAGAATGAAATTCTGCCATTTGCAACAACTTGGATGGACTTAGAGAATATTACCCTTAGTGAAATAAGTAAGACAGAGAAAGACAAATACTCTATGTTATCCCTTATATGTGGAATCTAAAAAATAAAACAAACCAATGTACATAACGAAGCAGAAACAGATTCACAGATACAGAGGACAAACTAGTGGTTGCCACTGGGGAGAGTGAAGCAGGGAGGAAGCAGGACAGGAGTATGGGATTAAGAGATACAAACTACTATGTATAAAATAGATAAGCAACAAGGATATATTGTACAGCACAGTGAAATATAGCCATTGTTTTGTAATAACTTTGAGTGTAAGCTATAAAAATATTGAATCACTATGTTGTATACCCAAAACTAATATAATATTGTAAATCAACTATACTTCAATTTAAAAAACATACTTTTAAATAATCAAATGGGTCGAAGAGAAATTCGCAAGGGAAATTAGAAATAGTTTGAATGGAAGTAAATGAAAACACAGCATACAAAAATTTGGAGGATACAGCTAAAGCAGTGTTTAGACAAAACTTTGTAGAAATAAATGCCTCTGTTAGAAAAAGAAAGATCTTAAATAAGCCTCCACCTTAGGGGAAAAATTAGCAAATTGAACCAACTCAAGCAGAATGAAAGGAATAATATAAGAGCAGAAGTCAATAAGATTTAAAACAGAAAATAATAGATAAAATTGATGAAACCGAAAGCTGTATTGTTGTTGTTGTTTGAAAAGACCAGTGCAGTTGAGAAAACTCTAGCCAGGCAGATCAAGACACCAATTAACAATATCAAGAATGATAGTGTAGACATCACTACAGATGCTAGAGACATTAAAAAAAAGATAACAAGGGAATATTCTGAACAAATTTATGCCCATTAATTTGAAGGGTTAGATGAGATTGACAAATTCCTTGAAAGTCAAACTACCAAAGCTCCCACAAAAAGAAATAGATAACCTGAATTGTCCTATACCCATTGAATTCATACTTTAAAATCCCCTAACAGAAAACCCCACTAGGGAATTCTACCAAATATTTAAAGATGTAATACCAATTCCATATAAACTCTTCCAGAAAGTAGAGGAGGACACACGTCCCAGCTCACTTTATAAGATCAGTATTACCTTGATACCAATACTAGACAAAAAATGAGCAAAGAAATCTATGGACCAGTATTCCTCATGAAAATAGATGCAGAAATCCTCAACAAAATATCATCAAATTTAATTTAGTAAAACATGAAAAGGATAATAGATTATAACCAAGTAAATTTTATCCTGGGTTCAGCATTGTAAACTCAATCATTTAATTCACCATATCAACAGATTAAGTGACAAGACTCAACATCCATTTATTATAGAAACTCTCAGCTAAACAGGAATAGTAGGGGAGTTCCTCAAGCTGATAAAGGCCATCCACAAAAATGAAACCTACAGCTAATGTCATTTTTAATGATGAAAGACTGAATGCTTTCCCTCTAAGGACATAAACAAGTCAAGGATGTCTACTCTCACCACTCCTGGTCATCATCATCCTGGTGGTCCTAGCCAATGCAATAAGGCAAGCAAAAGAGTGGGAAAAGACATATAGAGTGAAAAAGATCAAATAAAACTATCTGTATTTGCAGAGGACACATGATTCTCTATATAGAAAGTCCAAATAATCTACAAAAAAGTTATGTGAACTAATAAATGAGTTAAGCAAGTCACAGTATACAGGTCAATATTCAAAAGTTGATTATAGTTCTACATGCTATCACTGAAGTTCAATAACAAAAAATACCCATTAATAGTGATAGAAGTCAAAATAGTTGTTAACTCTGCAAAGGTGGTATTGACTAGAAAGGAGCACGAGTGTTGGAAGTGTTCTATATCATGATCTGGGTAGTGGTTATATGGGTTTGAACATATATAAAAATTCATCACCCTGTTTGTTTAAGATTAATGCACTTCACTCAGTTTATTGTATGTATGCTATACCTCCAAACTTTTGAAAACGTTCAGTCTAACAAGGGTGATTGGAAACCATCTCACATAGTATGGTAGATGCCACCTGATACAAGATTCTGCCCATGGCGATAACCAAGAAATATTGTTGACTGACTAAATGAAACAGTTTGGAAACTTTCCCTAACTTTGTTTAAAATAAAACCACAGTTGGTTTATATTGCACTGTATTTTCTGGTTAACTCAGTCGTTAAAGTAAGGCAGGTAAACGTATTTGAATAGATAGCAACAAGACTTTTCCAGGCTATTTCGGAATATCATGGTAATAATTTCAGGAAATGTAGACAACTCCAGTGAATGCATTTCAGTGTGTGAAAGTATTGGTGAGTTTATAGATTTTAAAATGTAAAAGATCTGTCTACAGGAGCTGGGATAACCTTCAAATTATAAGTAAAATTAATTTTCCTCAATAGGAAAATCTCTCCAGAAGAGAGATTAGAATAGAAGAGAATGTAATAACAGAGAATGTTGCATTTTTGCCTCTTTCTTAGGGGACTTCTCAGGTGATCCATGTGAGACATTGCTTCTGCTGTATGAGTTTGAAGTTAAAGCCAAAATGAATGACCCATTACTGGACAGCTTCCTGGAATCAGTGTGGGAACTGCCTCATTTAGGAAGTGGAACATTGGAAACAATCGCATGTAAGAGCTATATTTATGTTTTTGGAAGGCTGGTACCCATTTAAATCGTACTACTCTTTTCTTTCTTCTCTCTCTTCTCTCTTTCCTCCAGGTGGGAAGCAATGTATCCTCATAGCACTTTGTTTCCCCTTCTCTAATGGCATTCTTGAACTATTTTGTATTATAATCATTTGTGCATTTATCTTTTTCTTTATATGAGATTATAGGCTCTTTAGGGTCATGAGCAATAATTACTTGTATTTGTTGTACTTATAAACCCTAGCAAAGTGCATTGCCCATAATAGGTGCTCATATTTATTTTACGTGTAGAATCGAATAATATAACTACACAATAGAGGTAGCTCAAACTTCAGAAAGTTAGTTTTGCTCAGCTAGTTAGAAATAGACAATCAGCTGCTTCGCCAATCAAAAGTGATACACTCTTCGCCGTTTATGAAAGTGTACAGAGAAATATTGGTGATATTTTTAACACAGTTGCCAACCTCAAATTTGTCATTGGGCTATAAGTAGTATTTGGGGGCTCAGAGCCTCTATGGGGATATACTGCAAGAAATGGCCTCATTATGTTCCCTTTATATCTTTCACCCTCCTCAGGAACCTATGTGTGGCTAATAAAGGTATTAGGTAGCCCCAAGTGCACAAGAGTCACATTTGCCTTTCCTTGTCTTGCCAAGACAGAATTTCTAGGGACGTGGAGCTGGTGGCGTATACTTTATAGACATGTGAAGGTGACCACTGTTCCTTGTATAATGGAACTCCAATTCTAGAGGCCTGGTAGATGCGTCTAGAAGTTTTAGGGGTTTTATCTCTGATACTTACTCTTATGTCAAGTGTTTCCTGTTTTTAATAGTAGGCAGAAACAGTATATTTAGTATAAATCTGTTTTTGGTTAGTACCCTTTTACTTATCTGCTTTCTGTTTCCTTCTTAGTGTGCCCCTCCTTCACTTTGGTTCCTAAGATTATTGCTTCACCTGAATGACTATGCGCAGGCTCACAGAAACAGTAGGTTCTCTGTTGATGTTTGCTGAAGAAAAAATATAACCTGGTGATCCTACCATGTTACTCTGCCCAGAAAGTAGAAGCTATCTCTGAAAGCCATGGATTCATCGTTTTATAAAATTCATTTTTGGGTTTTTGTGTTTGTTTATTTGTTTTTGTCATCTGTCTCAGGTCAGCTTCATTAGAGAAAGTCAGTTGTAACGTGGGATGAAAACTGTGATAGATGAGATTATGGTATTCACAATCTTTTTGCTTCCCTTCCTGTAGCATTAGCAATGGAAATGCCTGCACACTATCCTTCTATCGCTGTAAAGGCCTTGAAAAAGGCTGTATTTCTCTACAAAAAGAAAGAATCCATTGATGTTTTGAGATACAGGTTAGTAAATATAATTCAACACTGAATCCTAGCTTTTGATAGCCAAAAGTGCTATAGTCAATGTCCCATAAGTCATCAATCATACTCAACTGACTCAAAAGATGATTGGGTCACTCCTGTAACTCCTGGACTAAAAAGCCCTCAGAACAGCTCCATATTTAGAGTTGTGTGATAGACCGAGGCAAGGTGAAGGAGTCTGGGTTTCCCAAAGGAGAAAAGAAGGAGAAAGTTGCTTTTTTGTGTGAGTCTGTGTATATAATAAAATTACTAATTAAGTGCCTTTCTTTCTTTCATTACTGAATATGCCAAATATACAGAAAAGTACAGAGATTAATATAACAAACACCAGTGTATCCACCACTCAAATTTAACAGATGTTAACATTTTGCTACATTTGCCTCATATATTTTTTTCTAAGCACCTTTCTTTAAGGACCAATAAGTGCTGTACATAATATAAAATAGTATTTATTGAAGATTTTATGTTCTCTACGCCTAGACATGGGGGAAAAATAGATATTGTGTGATTTTTCTCTGGAAAACTTCATTACAGTCTTCCTTTTCTGAGACATGAGAGAGCTCTCCTGGAATTACTCCCAGTTTAAATCCCAATTCCCTTCCCCATTTGAGGATGTAACGAGATGCTTTAAAGTATCTGTAGATTAAACCAGCTCATAAAATATAGTAAACAGATACAACTCCTTAGTTCAGGAAACTAAAAAAAAAAAAAAAAAAGTGAAAGACAACCGTAGGCATAATAAAAGGAAGGATTGGTCAGCCCCCTTTATATCTTCAAAAATCTGTCTTCTGAGCTTGGAGGCCAGATAAAATTGAAGGAAGAACAGAAGTGTTTTGAAGCTCTTAGTCTGGGATGAGATCCAGATTTTACTTATCTTAGCCATGAAGTCAATGATTTCTTTCCTTATGGGATGCGTTTTCTCTTTTTGATTTTCAGCAAATGTATGCACAACTTGATTAACCTCTTAGTGCCAGATGGGGTGGTGAATAAAGAGCTCTGTCCCCTGGAAGAAGTTTGGGGCTATTTTGAAGATGCTCTGAGCCTTATTAGACACACTGTAAGTCAAACAATGATATTAAACTTTTAAGCTAATTTTAAAGAATTAAATTATCTTATGTATTAGAAATTACATAGAATAATGCTTTCGATATGAGTTTTAATGTAAATAAATTTGTATTAAAATGTGGTTACACACTATAAAATTTCCCTGGGTTTGTGAAATGTAAATAGTTAAAAGTAGAAAATTTCTAATACAAGTATACTATGGATTAGGTCAAAGTAGCAGTACCATCTGGCATTTTTAATTACTTTGTATTTTCAAAACCTGGTAGAATTATTATTTCCCTGTGATGAGACTAACCCTTTGAAAAAGTTTATTATTATTCCTGCCACTTCTGAGACAGGTAATAGAGTAGAAGGAACAATGAAGACCTGTGTTTTAGTCCCTCCTCTGCTGCTTTTTTTTCTTTTCAGTGCAGGTTTATTCAGTAATTTTTAAATTAGCTTTATTAAGATGTAACTTATATACCGTAATATTCACCTATTATATCTATATAATTCAGTGATTTTTAGTAAATGTATGGTTATGCAGCTGTCACCATAATCCAGTTTTAGAATATTTTCATTACCCCCCAAATTTTCCCATTGCCCATTTGCAGTCAATCCCTGCTCCCATTTTCAGGCCCAGGGAACCACTGATCTGCTTTCTATCTCTATAGATTTTCTCATTCTAGACACATCATATAAATGGAATCATACTTGTGACCTCTTGTGTCTGGTTTCTTTCAGTTTAGCTTACTGTTTTTGAGGTTCACCCATGCTATAGCATGTATCACTATTTCATTCCTTTTTATTGCTGAATAAATAGAATATTTTTATAGTCTGTTGAATTAGTATGTCACATTTTGTTTATGCACTCACTAATTGATAAACATTTTATTTGTTTCCACTTTTTGGCTATTACAAATAATGCTGCTATGAACAGTTGTGTCTAAGTCTTTGTTTTCAAAGGTTTGTTTTCAGTTTTCTTGAGTACATGAATTAATGGGTCATATGGTAACACTCTATATTTAACTTTTTGAGGAACTGCGATCTGTTTTCCAAAGTTGCTGCACCTTTTACATTCCTACCAGCAGTGTATGAGGGTTCCAACTTCTCCACATCCTTATTAACACTCGTTATTGTCCATCTTTTTTATTATAGCCGTCCTAGTGGGTATGTAATGGTAGCTCATTGTGGTTTTGATTTGAATTTCCTTGATAGCTAACACTGTTGATCATTTTTTCATGTGCTTATTGACAATTTGTTTATCTTTTTTGGAAAGATATCTATTCAATTATTTTCCCATTTTTAAAATTGGATTCTCAGTAAATTATGTGTTCTTTATGTATTCTAGATACAAATCCTTTATCAAATATACTATTTGTAAATATTTTCTCCCAGTCTCTGGCTTGTCTTTTCATTTTCTTAATGGCAGCATTTAAAAAGCAAATATTCTGAATTTTGATGAAGACCAATATATTATTTTTTCTTTTATGGATCATGTTTTTAGTCATGATAAGAAGTCTTTGCCTATTCCAAATTTACAAAGTTTTTCTTCTATGTTTTCTTGTAGCTTTTATACTTTTATTTCTTACATATAGGTCTGTGATTCATTTTGAGTTAATTTTTGTTTATGGTGTATGAGGTAAGGGTCTAAATGGTTTCTCACTTGTTTGTTTTTGCATATGGATATTCCTCCTCTGCTGTTTGACTTCAGTTTTCTCATTTGTAAAATGGAAATAATACCCTTTCTGACTCCCACACTGAGGTTTTAAGGATCAATTAAAATAATAATATGTGTTGTGAACTTGAACAACTCATACACAGGTAAGGTAGGTAGTATTGTTATTATTAAGGGAGCTATAAAATATTAAGAAGGTCAAATGGCTTGCTTAAAGTCACACAAAAGTCATTATCTGAGTCCATGTTAATATCCAAGGCTCCTGACTTGCCCAACTGCTTCTTCATATACAAATGTCTGCAAATCACAACAGATGGTGGAACAATATAGCAGGGTGACAACCTGGTACAAACTAGCATCATCTTACAGAAACCCAGAATTCTGGAGCTATGTAATTATGGCCTGTGTAAATTTAAGTTTAAAAAAAAAACTTTAGCATTGAACATTTTGGAGATATGTACATCTTTTTTTTCCCCTCATCTTAATTTTCTTTGGGGAAGAAGAGAAAATTAAATTTCTAAGCCATGAGCCTCATCTGGACCTTCAGATGTGTTTGCCATAGTAACAAATACAAACTAAAATTAAATTGTACTATAAATTCAAATTGATCAATTTCCATAGTCGCTATATAAGGCCAAAACTGCTCTGAGCATTTTGTTTTTGCCACTTTTATTCTATCTAATGTATTACTGTTCCATCTCTCCGAATCTTGGGTTGCCTATTAGAGAGGTTAATATTTTTTTACTTTTTTGACCAGCCTCCCATCCATTATTGCTAATTCCCTGAAACATGATGGGATAGTTAGCTTTTCTATACAGACATTAATTTAATAACCCTCTTGGTTCTTTACATAGTATATGTTGCTTTTTACTGTTTGATTGAATGTGCTATGCATCCCTTTTGTTTTAAATACTTGGAAAAATATTTGCCCTTATTTGACTTTTCTGATGACCAGTCACTCATTCATTATTTATTAAGCAGATAACCTTTATCAAGTGCCTCCATACGGTGGCAAAATGGCTATTGCACAAATATAAAACCTCAAGCCCACACTATCATACTTTACATTTTACAAAGCATTCTTACATCCATTATTTCATTTGACAGCCTGCCCCCCAGTAATTCTGTGAAGTAGGCAATGCTGGTATTATCCTTGATATACAAATGAGGAAATTTTTAAGATTCAAAAAAGTCAAGTTACCAATTTGCCTAAGTTCATATGGCTAACGAATGAAAATCAGAACTAGAACCGTCTGACCTCAGTCCCAGGGCTCTTTCCACCAGAACACACGTCTTATTTACCTGCTCTTGCTAGAAATTTCAGTTCAAGGAAGAGGCTCAAGTGGGTATCTAGTACACTTTTTGCCTAGCCCTATATCCCAAAGATTTTCTCCTCTTTTTTTAAGTTTTATAGTTTTATATTTGACATTTAAGTTCATAATACATTTTAAGTTAATTTTTGTATGAGGTGTGAGATTTAGGTTGAGGTTCATTTTTGCTATGATATCTAGTTGCTCTAGCACCATTTGTTGACAAGGCTGTCTTTCCTCCGTTAAATTGCTTTTGTACTTTTGACAAAAAATCAGTTGGGCATATTTGTGTGAGTCTCTTACTGGGTTCTCTATTTTCTCTATGTGTCAATCCCTCTGCCAGTACCTGATTACTATAGCTACACAATGTCTTAAAAGCAAGTAGAGTGATTGTACCCACTTTATTGTTATTAGCTGTCTAGTTCCTTTGCCTTTCTATATTCATTTTAGAATAATCTTGTCTAAATCTACAAAAATTCCTCCTGGGATTTTGATAGGAATTGCATTAAACTGTATTTGTTTCCTAGAACTGTGATAACAAATTAGCACAAACTGGGTGACATATAACAAGAGAAATTTATTCTCTCACAGTTCTGGAGGCTAGAAGTCTGAAATCAAGGTGTCAGTAGGCCATACTCTTTCTGAAGGCTCTATGGGGAGGATCCTTCTTTGCTTCTTCCTGTCTTTTTGTGGTTGTTGGCAAACCTTGGCATTCCTTGGCTTATAGATTCATAACTCCAGTCTCTGTCACCACATGGCATTCTCCCTCTGTCTTTCTCTTTTTCTTATAAGTACACAGCCATTATTGGATTAAGGGTCCACTCTACTTCAGTATGATCTCATCTTAACTTAGTTACATCTGCAGTGACCCTATTTCCAAATACGGTCACATGATGAAGTACCAGGAAGGACATGAATTTTGGGGGAGGACTCCATCGAACCTAGTACACTGTATATCAAGAACTGACATCTTTAATTATATCTCAATTTAAAAAAAGAATTGACATCTTTATTATATCGAATCTTCCAGTCCATGAACAGGGTATGCCTCTTCATTTATTTAGATTTTTTATTTCTTTCATCAGCATTATGTAGTTTTCAGCATACAAATCCTGTACATGTATTGTTAGATTTATATGTAAGTGCTGTGGGTTTTTTTTTTTTTGAGTGATTGTAAGTGGTGTCCTGTGTTAATTTCTAGTATGAAGAAATGCAGTTGATATTTCTGTGTTTATTTTGTATCCCACAACCTTGCTGAACTCACTCATTTCAGGAATTTTCTTTGAAGATTCCTTAGGATTTCCTATGTAAACAACCATGTCATCTGCAAATAGGGACAGTTTTATTTCTTCCTTTCCAATCTATATGCCTTCTCTTTCCTTTTCTTGCCTTACTGCGCAGACTAGAACTTTCAGCACCATGTTAGTTAAGAGTAATGAGAGTGGATATTCTTGCCTTGTTCACTCTCTTAGGGGGAAAACATTCAGTCTTTCACCATTAAGTATAATGTTAGCCGTAGGATTTTTGTAGAAGCTCTTTATCAAGTTGAGGAAGTTCCCACTATTCCTTTTTTCTGAGAGTTTCATGAATGAGTATTGAATTTTGTCACATGCTTTTCCTGCATCAATTGATATGATCATGTGATTTTTCTTCTTTAACCTGTTAATATGGGGGATTACATTGATTGATTTCAAATACTGAACCAGCCTTGCATCGTTAGAATAAATCCCACATGGTCATAGTGTATAATTCTTTTTTTTTTTCTTAACATTTTTATTGGAGTATAATTGCTTTACAATGGTGTGTTAGTTGCTGCTTTATAACAAAGTGAATCAGTTATACATATACATATGTTCCCATATCTCTTCTCTCTTGCGTCTCCCTCCCTCCCATAATTCTTTTTATATATTGCTGAACTCTGTTTGCTAGCATATTGTTAAAGATTTTTTATCTATATTCATGTGGGATATTGGTCAGTAGTTTTTTTTCTGCACAGTCTTTGGTTTTGGTATCAGGGTAATACTAGATTCATAAAATGAATTGCAGCGTGTTTCCTCATATTTTTGGAAAAGATTGTGTAGAATTTATGTCAGTTCTTTTCTAAATGTTTGGTAGAATTCTGCAGTGTAACTGGGCCTGGAGATTTTTTTCAAGAGTTTAAAACTACATATTCTATTTCCTTAATAGTTATAGACTGTTCACATTATCTATTTTATATTGGGTGATTTGTGGTAATTTGTGTTTTTCAGTGAAGTGACCCGTTTCATCTAAGTTGTCAAAATTTTTTTATATATAAATTAGTATGACCAAGGCTGACAACATCAGCATTTTATTTTATTTTTTAAAATTTATTTTACTTATTTATTTTTGTCTGCATTGGGTCTTTATTGCTTCATGCGGGCTTTCTCTAGTTGCAGCAAGTAGGGGCTACTCTTCGTTGCAGTGCACGGGCTTCTTACTGTGGTGACTTCTCTTGTTGCAGAGCGTGGGCTCTAGGCACATGGGCTTCAGTAGTTGTGGCATGCAGGCTCTATAGAAGGCAGGCTCAGTAGTTGTGGTGCACGGGCTTAGTTGCTCCGTGGCATGTGGCATCTTCCTGGACCAGAGCTTGAACCCATGCCCCCTGCATTGGCAAGTGGATTCTTAACCACTGCACCACCAGGGAAGTCCCCTAAGTTGTCAAATTTATGTGTATAGAGTTATTTGTATTATTATTCCCTTATTATTCTTTTGATGTGTGCAGGGTCTGTAGTGATATCTACTGTTTTATTCCTGATATTGATAATCTACATCTTCCCTTTTTTTCTCTCTGTCATTCTTGCCAAGAGTTAGTAAATTGTATCTACCTTTTCAAAGAACCATCTCCTCCATTGATTTTCTCTATTGCCTTTGTGTTTTCAGTGTTGTTGATTTCTGCTCTTTATTATTTACTTCTTTCTGCTTGCTTTGCATTTAGTTTGCTCTTCTTTTCTAGGTTCTTGAGATGGGAACTTAAATTATTGAGACCTTTCCTCTTTTCTAATGTATGCATTTAGTGCTGTAAATTTCCCTCACTGAGCTGCTTTAGCTGTAGCCCACAAATTTTGCTATATTGTATTTTCATTTTCATTTACTTCAATGTATTTTTTTAATTTCCTTTGAGACTTCCTCTTTGACCCATAGATTACTTCGAAGTGTATTGTTTAGTTTCTAAGTGTTTAGAGATTTTCCTATTATCTTTCTGTTATTGAATTCTAGTTTTATTCCATTGTGGTCAGAGAACACAACTTGTATAATGTCAGTTATTTAAACTTTTTGAGATTTATTTTATGGCCCAGGATATGATCTTAGTAAATGTTCCATGGGCACTTGAAAAGAATGTGTATTCTGCTGTTGTTGGGAGGAGTAGTCTATAAATGTTGATTAGATCTCACTGGTTCATGGTGTTGCCAAGTTCTTGTATACTTTTCCTTATTTTCTGACTAATTGTTCTATTATTTGTTGAGCAGGCATATTGAAATCTTCAACTATAACTGTGGAGTTATCTAGCCCTTCTCAATCCTATTGGTTTTTGCTTCATATTTTGTAACTCTGTTATTGGATGCATACACATTTATGATTGCTATGTCTTCTTTGTGGATTTCACCTTTTATCATTGTATAATGTTCCTCTATGTCTCAAGTAATTTTCTTTGCTCTGAAATCTACAATAACTACTATAATATTGCCACTCTTGCTATCCTTTGATTACTGTTTATATAATATACCTATTTCCATCCTTTTACTTTCAACCTGCCTATAATGTTATATTTGAAGGAACTTTCTTGTAGCCAGCATATAGGCAACACATTTTTTAATCCACTTTGCCAATCTCTCTTTTTTAATGTTCTCTCTTTTTTAATTATATTAAAAGTTTCAGGTGTACAACATTATAATTCAACATTGGTATACGGTACAAAGTGATCACCCCAAAAACTCTAGTTACCATCTGTCACCACATAATTGGCTCCCTTTACCACTTTTGCCCAATCCCCAGCATTCTTCCCCTCTGGTAAACACCAATCTAGTCTCTGTATCTATGAGTTTGTTTTCAATTTGTTTTGTTTTTCATTTGTTTTGTTTTTGTTTTTTAGATTCTACATATGAGTGAAATCATAGCCTATTTATCTTTTTTCTTCAGACTCATTTAGCATAATGCCCTCAATCCATGTTGTCACAAATGGCAAGATTTATTCATTTTTATGACTGAGTAGCATTCCATTGTGTGTGTGTGTGTGTACACACACACACACATACACATATATGCCACATCTTTATCCATTTATCCATCCATGGACACTTAGATTTCCCCATATCTCAGCTATTATAAATAATGCTGCAGTGAACATAGGGGTGCATATATCTTTTTGAATTAGTGTTTCATATTCTTTGGATAAATACCCAAAAAAAGTGGAATAGTTGGATAATATGGTAGTCCTAGTCTAAATTTTTAAAAGAATCTCCATAATGTTTTCCATAGTGGCTGTACCAATTTACATTCCAAACAGCAGTGCACAAGGGTCTTCCTTTCTCCACGTGCTCGTCAACACTTATTTGTCTTTTTGAAAATAACCATTCTGACAGGTGTGAGGTGGTACCTCATTGTGATTTTGATTTTCATTTCTCTAATAATTAATGATGTTGAGCATCACTTCATGTATGTGCCTCTTGGACATCTCTATGTATTCTTTGGAAAAATGTCTACTCAGGTCCTCTGCCCATCTTTTTTTTTTAATACATTTATTTATTTATTTATTTATGGCTGCATTGGGTCTTCGTTGCTGCGGGCTTTTGTCTAGTTGCAGTGAGCGGGGGCTACTCTTCATCGCAGTGCATGGGCTTCTCATTGTGGTGGCTTCTCTTGTTGCGGAGCACGGGCTCTAGGCACACAGGCTTCAGTAGTTGTGGCACGCAGGCTCACTAGTTGTGGCTCACAGGCTCTAGAGCACAGGCTCAGTAGTTGTGGTGCATGGGCTCCGCGGCTTGTGGGATCTTCCCAGACCAGGGCTTGAACCTGTGTCCCCTGCATTGGCAGGCGGATTCTTAACCACTGTGCCACCAGGGAAGTCCCTGTTTTCTTATTATTAATTACTGCCTTTTTTTCAGCTTAGAGAATCCCTTTAACATTTCCTGTAAGGCCTTCTTAGTGGTATGAACTCCTAAAGGAGTTAAAGATTTTGCTTATCTGGAAGACTCTTAATCACTCCTTCAATTCTGAGTGATAACCTTGCTGGGTAGAGAATTCATGGTTGGAAGTTTTTTCCTTTCAGCACTTTGAATATGTCATGCCACTCTCTTCTAACCTGTAAGTTTTCTGCTGAAATATCTGCTGATAGTCTTATGTGGTTTCCCTTGTATGTAATAAGTTGTTTTTCTCTTGCTGCTTTTAAGGTTCTCTCTTTATCCTTAACTTTTACCATCTTAAGTATAATATATCTTGGTGTGTTTTTCTTTGGGTTCATCTTATTTGGAACTCTCTGGGTTTCCTGGACCTGGATGTCTGTTTCCTTCCCCAGATGGAGGGTGTTTTCAGCCATTATTTCTTCAAATAATTTTTCCAGCCCTTCTTCTCTCTCTTCTCCTTCTGGGACCCCTTTGATGTTCATATTAATACTCTTGATGTTGTCCAAGAGGTCCCTTAAAATATCTTCACTTTTTTTAAATTCTTTTTTCATTTTGCTGCTCTGAGTGATTTCTATTGCTTTATCTTCCAGCTCACTAATTTGTTCTTCTACTTCATCCAGTCAGCTGTTAAACCCCTCAAGTGTATTTTTTAGCTCAGTTATTACTTCTGTTTGGTTCTTTCTTATATTTTCTCTTCCAGTATCCTCCCAAGTTTGGTGAGCATCTTTGTGACCATTACTTTGAACACTTTATAAGGCAGGTTGTTTATGTCCATTTCATTAAGGTCTTTTTTCTGGGGATTTGTTCTTAGGTTTGGAACATACTCTTCTGTCTCTTCATTTTGTCTGACTCTGTGTTTGTCTATATATATTAGGCAAAACAGCTACCTCCCCTGGTCTTGAAGGAGGGTTCTAGTGTAGCAGATGATCCATGGGGCCTGGAAACACATTCTCCCCTGGACATCAGAGCCAGACACTCAAGAGGTGTCCCTTGTGGGGCCATAGCTGCTAATGGGGAGAGTGAGGCAAGGTGTATGTGCTCACCCCCTTGGTTGTAGCATAGCTGTTTCATGGAAGGTTGGGGATGAGGCACATGCCTGGCCTGGTTGCAGAACAATTGCATGGCATGGGGGTGGACTCAGGGTGCTCTCGTGGCCCAGTTGTGGTGAGATTGCTGCACAGGTGGACAGTACACAGGGTACCTGCCTGGTCTGATTGCATCACAACTGCTGCACTTAGGCAGGTGGGGGGGTAGTGCTCTCACCTAGCCCAGGTGTGATGAAGCTGTTGTGTGAAGTGGGTGGGTGCTCAGGGTGCTCACCCAGTCAGGCTGTTTTGCAGGCTGTGCAGAGCATGCCCAATGGTGTAATCAGGCTAGAGGGAGGGCACCAAAAATGACACCTGCCAGCTCTGTCACCAGCAAGTTAGGATATGACTGCAAAATGTTGTCAGCCACGAAAAGACAACCCTCAGAATGGGAGAAAATATTTGCAAATGAATCAACGGACAAAGGATTAATCTCCAAAATATATAAACAGCTCATGCAGCTTGATATTAAAAAAACAAACAACCCAATCCAAAAATGGGCAGAAGACCTAAATAGACATTTCTCCAAGGAAGACATACAGATGGCCAAGAAGCACATGAAAAGCTGCTCAGCATCACAAATTATTAGAGAAATGCAAATCAAAACTACAGTGAGGTTTCACCTCACACCAGTTAGAATGGGCATCATCAGAAAATCTACAAACAACAAATGCTGGAGAGGGTGTGGAGAAAAGGGAAACCTCTTGCACTGTTGGTGGGAATGTAAACTGATACAGCCACTATGGAGAACAGTCTGGAGGTTCCTTAAAAAACTAAAAATAGAATTACCATATGATCCAGCAATCCCACTACTGGGCATATACCCAGAGAAAACCACAATTCAAAAAGACACATGCACCCCAATGTTCATTGCAGCACTATTTACAATAGCCAGGTCATGGAAGCAACCTAAATGCCCATCAACAGACGAATGGATAAAGAAGATGTGGTACATATATACAATGGAATATTACTCAACCATAAAAAGGAACGAAATTGGGTCATTTGTTGAGACGTGGATGGATCTAGAGACTGTCATACAGAGTGAAGTAAGTCAGAAAGAGGAAAACAAATATCGTATGTTAACGCATATATGTGGAACCTAGAAAAATGGTACAGATGAACCGGTTTTCAGGGCAGAAATTGAGACACAGATGTAGAGAACAAACGTATGGACACCAAAGGGGGAAAGCCGTGAGGGCGTGGAGGTGGTGGTGTGATGAATTGGGCGATTGGGATTGACATGTATATACTGATGTGTATAAAATTGATGACTAATAAGAACCTGCTGTATATAAAAAAAAAAGAAAAAAAATAACATTCTTTTCTCCCAGTTAACGTTTTCTCTTTTCTGTTGATTTTCATGGCATGGGATAGCAGGCCTATCCTATATTTACAACACTGCATTTCCAATTTTGTCTGAAGAGCCATGTCTTGGAAACAATAGATGTGAACTTTTTTCTATTAATATAAAAGTCATTGTCTTTCAATAGGGTAATATATTCTACTTATAGCTATTTTAGTGTGTTTTTCTTTTCAGTCTCTTCACGTTTTTCTTTATTAATATGTCATCTTTACTTTCTTGTATATTCATTCCTCCATATTCATGCATTAAATCATTCAAAATATTTATTAAGCAAAAAAAAAGAAAAGATGCTCAACATCACTGAATATTGGAAAAAATGCAAATCAAAACTACAACAAGGTATCAACGCACACCAGTCAGAATGGCCATCATTAAAAAGTCTACAAATAATAAATGCAGGAGAGGGTATGGAGAACATGGAAGCCTCCTACACTGTTGGTGGGAATGTACATTGGTGCAGCCACTGTGGAAAACAGTATGGGGGTTCCTTTAAAAACTAAAAGTTACCATATCATCCAGCAGTCCTACTCCCAGGCATATATCTGGAGAAAATTCTAATTTGAAAAGATACATGCACCCCAGTATTCATAGCAGCACTATTTACAATAGCCAAGAAAGGGAAGCAACCCAAATGTTCAACAACAGATGAATGGATAAAGAAGATATGGTGTGTTTGTGTGGGTGTGTGTAATATATATTTGCATACCTATACACACACAATGGAATATTACTCAGCTATAAGAAAAAATGAAATAATGCCATTTGCAGCAACATGGATGGACCTAGAGATTATCATATTAAGTGAAGTAAGTCAGATAGAGAAAGACAAATGTTATAAGTTATCACTTACATGTAGAATCTAAAAAAAATGATACAAATGAACTTATTTACAAAACAGAGATAGACTCACAGACCTAGAAAACAAACTTATGGTTACCAAAGTGGATAGCGGAGGATGGGGGGAGATAAATTAGGAGCTTGGGATTAACAAATACACACTACTAGGTATGAAATAGATAAACAACAAGGACCTACTGTATAGCACAGGGAACTATACAGTAAGTCCCCTACATACGAACCTCCAAGTTGCAAACTTCCAAAGATGCAAACGTGCATTTGCATGTCCAGTCATGTAAGGCGTGAGTGAAATTGCAGCTTGCCCTCCGTCTCCTACTGCTGATGATCCTTCAGCTCTGCCATCTCCCACCTCCTCTCCCTCCTCCAGTCAGTAACTCTTCTTGCCTGTTCACTCGATGCCAACCCCTGTATGCCAGCTGTTGTACTGTACTACTGTACTTTTCAAGGTACTGTACTGTGAGATTAAAAATGTTCTCTTTATTTTGTGTGTTTGTTTTTTATGTATTATTTGTGTGAAAAGTATTATAAACCTATAATAGTACAGTACTATATAGCTGATTGTGTTAGTTGGGTACCTAGGTTAACTTTGTTGGACTTATGAACAAATTGGACTTAGGAACGTGCTCTTGGAATGGAACTCATTCGTATGTAGGGGACTTACTGTATTCAATATCTTGTAATAACTTATAATGTAAAAGAATCTGAATCACTTTGCTGTACATCTGAAACTAACACAACATTGTAAATTAACTATACTTCAATTTTTAAAAATGGTTAAAAAAAAAAAGGAGCCCCAATGAGAGTAACTGTTGACTTCTCACCAGAAACAGTGGGGACCAGAAGGCAGTGGCATATTCAGAACGATAGGAAAAAAATAACAGCTAACCAGGAATCCTATAATCAGAAAAATTATCTCACAAAAATGAAGATATTAACAGATAAAGAAAAACTGAGAATTTCTTGCTAGCTGATCTGCCTGCAAGAAATACTAAAGGAAGTTCTTTAGGTTGATAGCAAGTGACTGCAGATAATAATTCAAATCCAAACTAACAAACAAACAAAAAGCATTGGTAATTAGGTAATTATACAACAGTATAAATGCATATTTTCCTTTCTTCTCTTGTACTATTTAAAAAGCAAATGTATAAAACATATAATTGTTTGTTGGGCTTTTATCATATAAAATGTAATATAAAAATAACAGCACAAAGAAGGAAGGTGGGAGCCAGTTTGGGAATAAGGAATGACACTAGAGAATAACTCTTAAGCCATGGGAAGAAAGGAAAAGAACCAGAAATGGTAAATAAGAAAGTTAATATAACAAATTATAAATATATACTTTCAATCTTTACTTCTCTTAGCTTCTTTGAAACACATCAAATTATATGAAGTAATTAAAACTATTATTGTTGCATTGTCTATTTCAAAACTTACCACAAAGCTATAGTAATCAAGACAGTGTGGTACTGACATAAGGATAGACATAGAGATCAGTGAAATAGAATTAAGAGTCCAGAAACAAACCCTCACCTTTATGGTCAGTTGATTTTTGACCAGATTGTGAAGACTATTCAATGTGAAAAAGTAGTCTTTCTAACAATGGTTCTGGGACAAGTGTGTAACCACATGGAAAAGAATGAAGTTTGGACCCCTATCTCAAAATGGATCAAAGACCTAAATGAAAGAGCTAAAATTATAAAACTATAATTATATATAAGCTAAAATAATAAAACTTTTAGAAGTATAGGCTTAAATCTTTGTAACCCTGGATTAGACAGTGTTTTCTTAGATATGACACCAAGAGCACAAGCAATAAAATAAAAAATCAATTAATTAGATATCAGCAAAATTAAAACTTTTCTTTGAAGGACCATCAAAGAAGTGAAAAGACAACCCACAGAGTGGCAGTAAATGTTGGAAATCATATATTTGTTACAGAACTTGTACTTAGAATCTATAAAGAGCTCTTACAACTCGATAATATAAAGACAACTAATTTTTTTTAATGGGCAAAGATCTGAGTAGATAGTTCTCCAAAGAAGATATTCAAATGACCAGTAAGCATATGGAAAGATTCTTGACATCATTAGTCATCAGAGATAGGCAAATCAAAACACAGTGATCTACCACTTGACACCCACTAAGATGACTATAGTCAAAAAGACAGATAATAACAAGTGTTGACAAGGATGTGGAGAAATTGGTGCCCTCATACACTGTGTTACTGTACAGTGGTACAGCTGCTTTGGAAAACAGTCTGGCTAAGTTCCTTAGAAAGTTAAACATGAAGTTACCATATGACCCAGCAATTTCACTTCTAGGTATATACCCATAAGAAATGAAAACAAATGCCAAACAAAGACTTGTACACAAATGTTTATAGCAGCCAAAAGTGGGAGCAACCCAAATGTCTATCAACTGATGAATGGATAAACAGAATGTGGTATTTCCATACAATGGAATATTAATTGGCCATAACAAAGAATGAAGTATTGACACATGCTACAACATGGATGGACCTTGAAAACATTATGCTAAGTGAAAGATGCCAGTCATAAAGGACTACATACTGTGTGACTCTGGACATTTATCTGAAATGTCCAGAATAGGCCAATCTATAAAAGACAGAGATGGGGGTTATTGGGGGAGATGGGGAGTGACTGCTAATGGGCATGGGGGTTTCCTTTGGGGATGAAAATATTCTACAATTGACTGTGGTGATGGTGGCAGAACTCTGTGAATTACTAAAACCCATTGAATTGTACACTTTTAAGTAGGTAAATTGTATGGTATGTGAATTATATCTCAGTAAAGCTGATGTACACAATATTCACTTCAGGAACCCTGAAGAGAGCCTAAAAAGACAGCATTTGTGTTCCAAAACACGTACAGTTTTGTTAGAGATATATATGACTGCCATGTTTATTAAGATGTTGAAGACAGAGAAAACTGGCTTCAGATATGAGCCCCAGAAAATCATAAGCGCAAACATCTCTGCTTGCTGGCGTTGATTTGTATGTTACCACAGGCAAGCCTGTGTTGCACTGGGGTGAGTAGCTGCACGGTTGCATTTCTTCATTGAAGATGAATGATTCTCCTGAGCAGTGCTGGACATGAGAGTAGCTAACGCAAATGAAAATAAAACTCCTCCAGTTCCCTAACTCATTGAATGGCACCATCATTCCTCCGGTTGCCCAAGCCAAACATCTCGGAGTCATCCTCAATTCCTCCCTCACTCTCATTTCTAATCTATCACTAAGTCCGGTCAGTTCTGCCTCCTAAATATCGTATATTCATTTACTTTTTCCCATCTTCCACCATCACCAACCTAGTTCAGGTTATCATCTCTTACCTCAGCTACTGCAGGAACCTTTTAGCTGGTCTTCTTGCATCTCTTGCTTTCTTCATTTCTCCATCCAGCAACCAGAGTGATCTTTTAAATTTTCGAATATATGTGACCTTGCTTAATCTTCTTCAGTAGTTTCTCATTGCTCTTAAAAACCAAAATCCTAAACGTGGCCTACAAGGTCCTGCGTACCTGTCTGTCCTCATCTTGAGCCACTCTTTGCGTCACTCTCTGTACTGCTAGCCACACAGTACTCCACTAATTACCACCTCCTAGACAAATTTGATGGCCTCTTTCTTTACCCTGGCCTTCATTATTGACCACTGCCTCCTTATTGAAATTGTCTTTTCTTTTGTCCTTTATGTTCTCATCACTCTTCTGTGTTATCTTTTCCATCTTGCCACCCAACTATGAACATTTCCAATATTCTCTCCTCTTTCCTTCTCCATATTCTATACTCTGTCCCTTAAGTGGATTGACATTTTTCAACTATTACCTGAGTTCCAGTCCATACCTGCAACAGCCCACATGATATCGCCAAAGTTACCTCAATCTCAACATGATTAAAATAGAAGTTAACATTATCTTGATCCTTTATCCCCAGAAACATTTCCTTCCAGTTTCTTCTTTCAGTGGTATCAGCATTCTCTCAGCCACTCAAACTGTGTACTTCAGAGCCATTTTTAATTGACCTATCTTCCATTCCCCATATCAAATCAGTTACCAAGTTCTACTGATTCTTCCTTTAGAGTGTTTCTTACATCTTTCCATTTCCGTTGTCACTATTCTATTTCTGACCCTCATCCACTTCATTCTTCGTCTCTTACAAGTCCATTTAAACAGTTCTCGCTGTATGTGTTTTCTCACACTCACGTCTGTTCTAAACACCACTGGCATTTCAATCTTATTAAAACTCCAGTTTCATCATATAACTTTCCTTCTCAAAAAGTTGCAGTGACTTCTCATTGCCAGCAGAATAAATCCCAAAATCTGTGGCCTGTTATGCAAAACCCTTAACACTCCAGCCCGATGTTTCACAAATTACATTCCACAAGATGTTAGTAAATGATCTACATACTCTGGATTAAACAAAGTTACATGGTTTCTTCACTGTAAAAGTTCCTAAAACTTTTAATGAACTAATGTGCATTAAAACTCTCCAAGAGGTTGTATATAGAATGCAGCATTTCCAAAATGTATTTGACTAAAGAACCCTATTTTTATACACCATCTGTTAACATTTTTCATGACACTAATGTTCTAAGGAAAAGCATCTAGGAAGTGCTTAGGTAGCCCCATCCTACATTTCCAGTCCTGTTTCCCATTAATTTCCCTACATCAATTGTCTGCTTGGGCCAAATGACTATTAGTCCCCCTGAGATGTGCTTAGTCTCAAGCACAATCTGAGTCTTTATTGATTCTGTTCTGCCCACATGGAATGCCCTTCTCTTTCTCTGTATATATTTTTTAAGTTGAGATACAATTCATATATCAATTCATATATAAAATTCACAATTTTAAGGTATACAATTCAGTGGTTTTTAGTATATTCACAAAATTCTGCAACTATCACCAGTATCCAAATCCAGAACATTTTCATCACCCCAAAAAGAAACCCCATAACCATTAGCAGTCACTCCCCATTCCCCTCTCCCCCAGACCCTGGCAACTACCAATCTGCTGTCTCTCTGGAATTGCCTGTTCTGGGCATTTCATATAACCTCTCTATAGCTAGATATCCTGCTCATCTACTCTAAGATCATGTTTATTTGTTCAGTCATTTGTTAAGTCATTCAGTTAAAATCACAACACGGTCATGTGTCAGGCTGTGAATACGCAAAGGTAGATGACATTCTGCCTTTAAGGAACCCCCAGCCTAGTGAAGGAGACAGACAATAGGTGCCGTGAACAAAGTGCCATAGGAACAAAGTGGTACAGATAATAAATTGTGGAGAGTCAGGCAAAGCCTGACTGAGGAGGTAGCATTTTAATAACTGGATATTAATTCATTTGTTCATTCATTCATAAATTCATTCATTCAGCAAATATCTATTGGGCCCTTATTATGTGCCAGGCACAGTGTTGGACTCTGAGGATACAAAGATGAAGAAGAAAAATTCCCTGTACTCAAGGAGCTCAGCCTGGAGGAGATATATATATATACAGTTTCAAAACAATGTGATATAAGTTGTATTAGAGGAATGTAAAGCTTGCTGTGGGAACAGAGAGAAAGGAATAACTAACTCCATTTGTTAATTTGAAGGAAAGGTAGAAGTTTACCAAGTGGATAAAGATTGGGTGGGGGGGGGTGGCATTTCAAGCAGAGAGACTAGACCTCTGACTGTGCCAGCCCAATGCTCATTTGTTTGACTGAGCTGGAGCACCTAATGCCTGTGTCACTCTGACCAGCCCTTAATCACATTCCTGGTGTGGTCCTCTCTATACGTGGATGCCTTGTCTCCCCAGAGGCATTATGTGTCATTTAGGGTAAGAGCTTTGTCTTGTCACTCTTAGCACCCTCATTTGCATAGTGTTTTATGCATAGTAATTTTTTATAGATCCACATGGGTGAAAGGACAGCTGAGACAATGTCATTGACACTCTCAAGAACCTGCTGCCCAGGTCTTCTGTCACATGTCCCCCTTCCAGGGCCTGAGACCTCTTGTGTAGATGAAGGACTTTAACATGGAATGAGCACACAAGTGCTCCCTCTGTGGTCCATCTCCTATACAAGAACGGCAAAAGTAGCTCCTTAGACTAATCCTTTTTGCTATTGCAAAATCTTGTGATCAGCCACGTTAAAAGGCAAAGGGACCATCTTAGAAATGTGCCCTGTGTTCATAGCTAGGTAGGTACTGTCAACACTAAAGATCATTTTAAAATTGCAATCGGTTGAGTTGAAGTACAATAAAACGATTACACTCCATAATCAGTTTTTGCCTTCAAAGTGGAAACTGAGGTTTCCCGGAGAAGGAATTCTGCCTCAAGATTCTAACAGAAATTCTTCCTGAGTTTCCAGCCTGCTGGCCTGCCCTACAAATTTCAGACTCAAGATCACAACATCAAGTCTTACCTGATTTTATAGCCTGCTGGCCTACCCTACAGATTTCAAACTTGCCAGCCCCTACATTGTGTGAGCCAGTTCCTTAAAATAAATCTCTCTATACATACGCAAAAAATAAAGATTAATATGATTTCTATTCCAAACACAGACTGATTCAGGTCAAGGAAATTAAGAGATTCAATAAAACTGCTGCTTCACAACCTTCTCTGAAAATTAGAGATAGGTACTGGGGAGATAATTGACTGAGGACAGCAACAAGGGAAGCCCCAAACAGGATACAGGTTTTTCTCCTGCTTCAGAAAGACAGAACTCAGTGTATATGTCACTTCATGAGGTCTTGCTATGGAGCATCCTACAGCTGACAGACTTTCAAGGTGGTCTCCTCCTACTCTCCAGGAGCACAGGATTGCTCGTGGGGGCCGCGGGCTCCTTCCCCCGTGTCAGCAGAGCACCCGTTGTTTAATAATACTGGGATGCAGCCCTGATAGAGTCAGGGCTACAGTGATTGTGACAGTAATAACTGTAAACCCACTGTTCTTGGATTTCAGGAAGGCTACCCAGAAATGGAGATTCTCTGGCTGATGGTCAAGTCCTGGAATCTTGGAGTATTTATGTACAGCAGAAACAACTATATGTCTAGTGAAAAATGGTGTGGCCTGGCACTGCGTTTCGTTGACCACCTTGGCTCCCTTAGGAGCAACTGTGAAACTCAGGTGAGGAGGGAGAGGGCTACGGGTGGATGGCATGACTCAGGGACAGAGAGGTTCTACATAGCTCTCGTTAAGGACACAGCCCTACCTTCCTTGGCTAGGAAAGGATCGTGACCATTGTTCCTCTCAGTGGTTCCACAGAAGTGCAAGAGTTATGGGACTATCAACAGTAATTTTTTATAGTGAAAAGCAGGAAGAATGGTGAACAAGGCAAACTTAGGAATAGCAAATGGAATCTAGTTAAGAAGAATGCCAAGAGTGAGCTCTGGAAAGATGCATCCCTGTCAATGCCAGCGCATGCAGGGAAGGACCAGTCTCTGTGCAAAACAGCGACTGTTTTAAAGACATTTTTCTGCAGGAACTGTTTTGAGTAGCAGACTTCTGGGCCCTTAGCTAACCAGGAGAGGCTTGATAGAGAAAAAGTTTTCGTATCAAATAAGAGCAAAGGATCTTTTATGTTTTAAGTACTTCCTCCCTTCTTCTGCCGATCTCTAGTGAACAGACCTAGTGTCATGGGATCCCTTTTCCCCAGGTGAGTACTGTATGTTCTTCCCAGAGTGGTGCCTCAGGTCTCAGAAGATAAAGGTTGGACTCTCATGCCATCACCATGGGTCTGGGAAGATTTCCCACATTTCCTTTCCTCTCAAGAAATCTATTTGCTGTTCTCTTTCCCAGATGAATGTTCTGTACAGTGAGCTTGTGGAAGCATTAGATAAAAAAAAAGGGCCCACTTGTTAATGAAGAGTGAGAACTGCTGGAACGGAGCAAGCTGACAGTGACTTGAAGATGTGTGCTCCCAAGATGTTGAATATTTAAATTCTTACCAAAGTTACTCTTGAGTTTTTGTTTCTGTTTTCTCCTGCCCTGTTTTCATGTTGTTAAATGACATTTTCTAAAATAAAAGCATTTTGACTTTTACTGCTGTGACCAGCTAATTTCTGGGGGACAAATGATTTTCTCCAAAGTGCTAAGGAGCTAAGGAACATTTTATATATATATATATATATATATATATATATATATATATATATATATATATATATATATATATATAGAAATAGCCCATGTGAGAGCAAGATAGTTCATGCCCCATGTGAACAAAAGGGGATGTTCATCCCAGTCCCACACAGGTTGCATTTTATTCGAGAAGTGCTCAAATTCGCAATACCTGAAGATAACAGAGAACCATAGACTCTTCATCAGAAGGACCTTAGTGGTCTTTGGGCCCAGCATTGATCAGATTTCATGAAATCTATGACATCCTTGAGACTTGGTTGTGCAGTCTGTATCAGAACATAGCCTGTGACGAACTCCCGAGACAACGCAGTCTGCCTTTTTTTTGCTAATTGGTAAAATACCCTTCCTCATACTGAACAGAAATTCGTCTCCCTGTAACAAGTTTGTTTCCTCTGTCCCCCATCCTCCTGACTTTTTTGTCTTCCGGTTAAACATCCTCAGACCCCCTCAGCTGTTCCTCATATGATGTAGTCACCTCACCTTTCCCAGAGCCAAGGCCCATGTTCCAGTGAGGTCTGACCCACACAGAGTTCAGCAGCCTCATTCTGGCTAGACTTGCATTAGTGTACCGTAAGATTACACTGGCTTTTTTTCCCCAGTTGATTTGTATTAACATTTTTTAACTTTTGATTTTGAAATAGTTTCATACTTACGGAAAAGGTGCAAATTGCCACATAACCTTTACCCAGATTCCCCATTTGTTAACATTTTACCACATTGCCTTATCATTCTCTCTTTGTGTATTTCTTTCTGAACCGTTTGAGATTAATTTACAGACTTCTTGCTCCATTACCCCTTAATGCTGCATTGTGTATTTCCTAAAAGCAAGGATACTATTCTCCTAAGTCGGGGGCCCCCAACCCCTGGGCCGCGCACCACAACCGGTCCGCGGCCTGTTTGTTAGGAGCCGGGCTGCACAACAGGAGGTGAGCAGTGGGCGAGCGAGCGAAGCTTCATCTGCCGCTCCCCATCGCTCGCATTCCCCGCCCCCGGCCCCCCACCGCTGTCCGTGGAAAAATTGTCTTCCACGAAACCGGTCCCTGGTGCCAAAAAGGTTGAGGACCGCTGTCCTAAATGACCACAGTACAAGCATCAAAATTAGAAAATTAATAATGATACAAGTCTGCCATCTAATCCACAGGCTCCATTCCAATTTCATTGATTGTCCTAATAAAGTCCTTCATAAGTTCAGGATCATAAGTTGCATTTGGATGTCATGTCTCTTTCATCTCCTGCAAACGGAAACAGTTTCTCAGTCTTTCCTGATCTTTCATGACCTTGACATTTTTTAAGAGTACCGGCCAGTTACTTTGTAACATGAACCTCAACTTCTGTGTGTCTGGTGTTTCCTAATGATTAATTTATGCAGTTTTGGTAGGCACACCACAGAAGAGATGTGTTCTTCTCAGTGCATCATACCAACAAGACAGACAGGGTCAGTTTGTCCCACTGATGGTTAAAGTTAAGACGGTGTCGACCGTATTAGTAATTCATAAGTAATTAGGAAGTGTTTTGTGGAAGACACTTTGAGACCAAATATCCTGTTCCTCATTGAACTCCCACTCACTAGTTTTAGCATCCATTGATGACTCTTGCTGGAATCCCTTTTTACTGTGATGGTTGCTAAATATTGATTTTTAAATTTCCATCATTCCGTCTTCATTTATTAGTTGGCGTTCGTTAGGGAGAGCATTTTCTTCTCCCCTACTTATTTATTTATATTTTAAAAATATGTTTTAGTACAGGCTAATGGATTCCTATCTTATTCAATGAGTTATAATCCACTATTTTGCTGCTCAAAGGTGGCTCCTATGTCCTTTTGACATGTCCCCATCATTCTTTGAACAATTCCTTACTTTGTGACATAGTAAGATGTTCCAGGCTCATCTTGTACTTTCCCTGCTCCTGCACTGGAATCAGTTATTTCTCGAAGGAGCCCTCATTTTTTTTGTTAAGAATTTTATATTAATCTTTTATTTATTTTATTTATTTATTTTTATATTTATTTTTGACTGTGTTGGGTCTTCGTTTCTGTGCGAGGGCTTTCTCTAGTTGCGGCAAGCGGGGGCCACTCTTCATCGCGGTGCGCGGGCCTCTTAACTGTCGTGGCCTCTCTTGTTGCGGAGCACAGGCTCCAGACGTGCAGGCTCAGCAGCTGTGGCTCACGGGCCCAGTCGCTCCGCAGCATGTGGGATCTTCCCAGACCAAGGCTCAAACCCATGTCCCCTGCACTAGCAGGCAGACACTCTCAACCACTGCGCCACCAGGGAAGCCCCCTCATTCCTTTTAATGGAGAATGGTAGTATGCAAGATCTGGGTGCGGGCTTCCCTGGTGGCGCAGTGGTTAAGAATCCGCCTGCCAATGCAGGGGACACGGGTTCGTTTTCAATCCAACACCAGAGGGTTCATTCTAGCCTTCCTCCCTTTCCATATTTGCAGCTATCTCTTCCAACACTGAGAAACCTGGCTCCTATTAACCTCAAGTATTCACTTATTTGCTCAATCATCTCCCTGCTTGAGAATAATCTCCCAGTCGTGCCTCAGTCCTGACCCCACCATCCTGACCATGAGGGCCGCCGCTTCAGCCGAGAAGCGCTGGCAAACACTGGCCAAGTCGTCAGCGGAGCTTCCAGCCCAGGGAGTGAGCAAGCTGAGTCCCTCGCTGAGCCCCCACCAAGGGGAAGGCCAAGGAACCACATTCCATTCAAGCAGGCATTTCATATTGTTGACTCATGGGACTTATTGTTTACTCTCCCCTGCTTTCACCTTGGTGTTTTTCCTATTTAGTTTTGAGAAGTCAGCTCAAGTGTCAGTTGCTCAGAGAAACCTTCCTCCACCAGGTCAGGTTCTCTTGTCGTGTGCTCTCTTAGTGCTCTGTTTTATTCTTAATAGTTTATAAACATTTATGTCCTTGTGGACTAATTTGATTAACATCTGTCTCTCTCAATAGTCCTTAAGCTGCAGAAGGGCAGACAGTATGTTTCCTCACCACTGTATATCCCAGTGTCTAGCACAGTGCCTGGCACTTTCAACAAATATTGGTTAAAAGAATGAATGAAAACTTCGAAGTCTTCTTTTCATACATCCTGCTATTAACTGATGTCTCAGCTTTTACTTCCAGTCTGTTTAAGTGCATTTATCACTATTAAATTGCTCTCGCCAGTTGTTCTTTTTGGATACAGTGTCTGTCTTTATTACAGTGTTATCCTGCTCAGACTCACATTATCTGCATATTTGATCAGCGTGCCATCTAATGTCTTTATCCAAATAGGTGATAAGATGTACTGAATAGGGGAGGGCTGAGACAAAGCTTGGTGACAGACCTTGCAGTCCTACCCATAAGTTCATTCATTCATGCAACAAACAAACACTTTCTGAGCACTTTCTGCTATGTACTGGGCACGGTTATAGGTACTGGGGATAAAGTCATGAGCAAACTAGAGGACGAAGTCTCTCCTTTGAGGAGCTTACATCTGAGTGGGTGTGTCAGATAATAAATTAGTATATAAATAAGCCTTGTTCTTTTAACTAGCAGACTTTGGGATGATCATTCACCCATTCCATAACTGTACTATCTACATTTTCCCAACTTTTTCACAAGGAAAAAGTCACACATGAGTGATTTTGTCAATGCCTTGCTAAGATCCTGATAACACTGTGTCTACAATGTTCCCCTGCTTTACCCACTTATATACACTCACCTCATTTCAGAAAAGAAAATGAGCTTAGTCTGTCTTGCGCTATTCTTAGGTAAAGGGTTTTATATATCCTTTGTGATCACTAGTTCCCTTCCAGGTCTCATGCAAACCATCCTTTCCCATAACGTATAGAAATTTGCCTGGGATTAAGAGGAAATCTACCTGTCTAAAGCTTGTGAAACCTATCATCCTCCCTTCAAAAAGGAGCATATGTCCTTCTCTCTAGGCTTCCAGCATCTTTCTTATTCCCCATGGTTACAAACACCAGTGCAGTGATCTCATCAACAGGTTTTCTCAACATTGTGAAATACAATTTGTCTGGGCCAGGAGACTCAAAATCATTTAAAGCACCCTGATGCTTTCTTACAATTTTCGTATTTACTGTGATTCTCAGGTCCCTCTTACCAATGTCTGCTTGACCCTTTCCAGTCTAATGGACAGAGTTTGTATGGCGGAGAAGACCAGAGCAAAGGAGGAATTAAAGAGGTCCTCTTTATCTTTGTTGTCTGGCAACATTACACCATTTCATTTTTCATTTTATACCCTGTGATACTATTGGAATTCTTTTTACGTGTGCTATATTACGTTTATAACTTTAAAAACTAATTCTTTTTTAAAAATTTATTTATATTTTATTTATTTTTATTTTTGGCTGCGTTGGGTCTTTTTGTTGCTGTGCGCGGGCTTTCTCTAGTTGCAGCGAGCGGGGGCTACTCTTCGTTGTGCGCGGACTTATTGCGGTGACTTCTGTTGCGGAGCATGGGCTCTAGGTGCACGGGCTTCAGTAGTTGCAGTACGTGGGCTTCAGTAGTTGTGGCTTGTGGGCTCTGGAGCACAGGCTCAGTAGTTGTGGCACACGGGCTTAGTTGCTCCATGGCATGTGGGATCTTCCTGGACCAGGTTTCAAACCCGTGTCCCCTGCATTGGCAGGAGGATTCTTAACCTCTGCGCCACCAGGGAAGTCCTTAAAAACTAATTCTAATTAAAAGAAAACATACTATCTGCCCCAACTTGCCGAGTTTTTAAGGCCTCCTTGATCTGCTTCTTGGCGTAAACAAAACTGAAAACAGCCTCTTTTTCTTAGTCTTAGCATTAGCTCATTTGGGGTCAGGCCTCCCCGATATGATTCTGACAGCTCCGTGTTACTACTTTATATTCATCTGTGGTCACATGCCCTCTCTCCACCTTTTTAATGTCTCATCATCAAAGAACTCCCTCATTTACATCATTTTCTTTCCATACTTTTACTTCTTCATTAAAATACTTCACAATTATATGGTCAGAATTTAGTTTCTAAGAGCCTTTCAACCCTTTTGGGAGGGCAGTTAAGTAGAAAGTGCAAGAAAACTAACAGTTGATGCACCCCTACTAAGAGCTGAGCCCTTCATGCATGTGTGCCATCCCATCTAACTGTCGTCACAACCCTGGGAAGGAGGTGGTGTCATTCTATTGTTGCCATTCCTTCCTTCCTTCTTTCCTTTCTTTCTCCCTCCCTCCCCTGTCATTCCTGTGGGAAACTGAGGCTCAGAGAGTTTAAGTCACTTAATCAAGGTCACACAGCAGGTAAATGGCAGAGCCATGATTTAAAGCTAGATCTATGGGACCCCTGCTCTTTCTTTGCCCTCATGATACCTTTCTTTTCTCTGAAACATCTGAAGCCTGCCTTCTTAAATTCTAGGGCAAAATACCTTACTATGTCCAGCCTTATGCTCTCACAAGCCCTGAGCTAATACGGTTGCTCTTTAAGTTTCCACTTCGCCTATCATTTCTTTGTTATTGGTCAGAATTAGGTCATGGAGAGCAGACAGTTCTCTTGTGGATTTCTTTACTTTCTAAGGGGCAATATTGTCAGCAAGACAAGTAAAAAATTTTGAAATGTTCTGCTTTTAAGCAAATGAAGCAAGAGAAGCCCTGGACAAAGTCCCTCATTGCTGCTAGATCTTGCCCAATGCCATTTTTGTGATCTGCATCAGGAATACATCATCCATTTCTCCCATTTTGTAAAGTGCTGTGTGACGTACTTACACGATATTACTCCTGGTCCTTTCTCCTTTCAACTTCACCAAAACTCTGTACAGGACTCTGTCCTCATGTTTGTGGATATCTATGCACACAACACAATACCACCTCCCATTCTCAAGGGCACCTCTCTTCTTTACAATGTGCTCCTCCTGATCCCAAATTCCAGTTGTAAGTTTCATTCCTCCAAGTCTTAATGATATCTCTTAGGTCATATTTACTTCCTTGAGTTAAAACTTCAAGTTTACCTCATAACCTTAGGTTGAACCATATGAAGTTGCCATTTTTGTAGGTCAAAACCATGGAATATTGGCAATTTCATGTGGTTCAACCCAATGCACGTGCTGTGTATTGATACAGAAACAGCTTAAGCCGTAAGTTCTATTTATGACTCTTCCCAGCTGTATTCTCCTATGACTGAACAGGCACCTCTTCCAGTGCTGTTCTTGTTGTCATATCTGATATCATCCATATAGTAATTGATTTTATAATATCATCAGGTCATTTTTCTCCTTTCCCCTCCATTTTCAGTTTACAGTTCTGTGTATCAGATCAGCAAGGCTCTGGGTAAACACATTTTTCCCAGTTATCATAGAGAACTCTGTCCCTAGCCAAGAGCCCAGCAATCCAGTATTTTAAACAATGGTCCAGACAAAGCAAATCCTATTCTACAGTTCCATCTCTACAGGCAACTATTTCACCATCCATCTATTCTTTTCTAAAGTACCAGTTTTCTTTTGCAAGAAAAAAAAAAACCCAAAACACCACCTGGTCTGTCACATCCTTGGATTTTCTGGGCACAACTTCATAGTCCTTGGAGATGGTTTCTATGTCTCCTTTGGTGGGGCCACTCATCCCTACAGGAGGTCCACCTGTTAGATCAAGAGGTGGAGGAAGGTGGAAATGGGCAGCATTTGTTTGATTTGATAGCTTTCCCATGGCTCTCTGCTAAACTGCAATGAAAATACATGATCAAAGAAAATATTCATAATGTCTGCATACTTATGGCCCCCTCCACATTGTCAATCATGAAGCCACCAACTATTCATTCATTCATTCATTCATTCATCTGTCCATCCAGCCAATGAGTAATTGTGGTTTATACCCAGATCCTACCCTCAGTGAGCTTATAGGAAAGGAACTGGTTAGGCTCACATTTATTATATTACAGTGATTATAATATTAAAGACAGAACATGAATGGTATAAAAGTAGGGGAAACGTGCTGAGATTTCAAAGGAGGGGACCAGGAAATGCTTTGTGGAGAAGGTTGAACTGGACTTTAAAGATGTATAGTATTTGAACATAAGGGGACAAGGGGAAGGGTATTCTAGGCAAAAAAACAAACCAAACCAACCAAACAAAAAACCAGCATGGCAAAGACATGTAGTCTTTCCATACAAGGAACGATGAATGTTTATTTGCAGCACAGAGTACTTGAAGGTGAGTATTCGGGGAAAGCTTTAAAAAGGTGGGTTGGAACCAGATTATGGAGCATCTCCAATACCTGGCTAAGGTGTTTGTTTGGACTTTACTCTGTAAGCCATGGAAGGAATTTGAGCTGGGGAGTGGTGTGGTCAGAGACAGACTCTGGGAACATTAATCAGGGCAACAGTGGGTGCAGTGGATTGGAGAAGGGAGAGTCTAGAGGTAGACTAATTTGGAGGTCATTGTAACTTCTCTATTTCACCCTTTTATAAAGCCCCATGCTTTTTGTGAACAGCACCTTATCACTTTGTAAATATCTATTTGCTTGACTGTCTGATGCCTGTCTCCTCCACAGTGAGCTCTATAAGGGCAGAGACTTATCTGCTTTGCTCACCGTTGTATCCCCAGGGCCTGACATGTGGAATTATGTGTTTGTCGAATGAATGAAAATAATGAAGAATCAAATTGGGATAATAGCAGTGAAAACAGTGATAGCGGACGTGAGGATGATTAGAGAGACATAGAGATGATGCAAAGGTTTCAGGTCTGGGTGGAGAGGATGTTTCAACAGCATCAAATATGGCAGAGAGCTTTGTCTACCTCTATGAAGGTATCAAATCTGGTGACTTGGAAGCCACGATGACTTTTGAGAGCAGTTTCGATGGAGTGGTGAGGGCAAAAGCCAGACTGCAAAGAAATACCTAGGCGGGAAGTGGTAAGAAATAGACGAAGCAGCACAGCATGGTGGCGTAACCCGGGACCAAACTGCCCAGGTTCGAATCCTTGCTCTCCCACTTACTAGCTGGACGGCTTTGGGTGAGGTACTTAACCTCTCTCCAGGCCTCAGTTTCTTGTCTATAAAGCTTCCATAACAATCCTAGAGTTGTTGTAAAGAGTAAATAAGTAAATACATGCAAAGCTGGTAGAGCGATGCCTGACACCCAGTAAGTGCTTCTGAAGGTCTGCAATTATTATTCCGCTCTTGCTCTCTAGCAGGGTCACGTGTTTCCCTCCACCCACTAACTCTTGACACCCTCTTGTCATTCTGTTTCTCCAGGAGATCTGAATTTTCCAGCCCCGGGAAAGGCTTCCTACCTTTATGGGGCAGCTAGAGTGATGATGTGGGGTTTTTAACTCTTTTCTGTTGTTTTGCAGTCTTCTTCTGCTCATCAAGAGTCTCGACTCTGGTTTTTATTCCCCTTTACTTTCTCTATTGCCTGTGGTTATTTCTTCTCTAGAAATAGCGGGGTGAACTCTAGCAGACCCCGGTGAGCAAGCACCATTTTTGTCTCCTCTACTTAACAGCAAGGAGGGTGGGTTCCCTCTTGGCTTTTTTAGGATCTTTTTACCTTTACCTTTTGAGTTCTTTTTTTTTTTTTTTTTTTTTTTTTTTGCAGTTTTCCCCTCATTCGGCCTAGGAAACTTCAACCTCTCTGATAAGGCAAAGGCCCGGGAACCTTTTTAATGCCTCGAGAAAAGTTGAAAGTTGATAAGCTCGCATTTAATTTAACAAACACAAAGCCAGCAATTGCTCTGACTAAAAGCCAAACCTGGTGCATCACTGCCTGCAGGGGGCCTCGGAACCAGGAAGTACTTCCTGGTTGGCGTCTCACAGCTGACGGCCCTCATGCTCTCGTGGGAACCACCACTAGGAGCTACTATTTGCCACCGTGGGCCACCTACACTCTCCTTAGGAGGGCATCTAGTGGCACGTTTGACACCTCCATTCCCATATTTCCCTAGCGCCATTTCTTTGTCTAACGGTAAGTAATGAGAAGCAGCGCCCTCTTCTACCACAGTTTTCTATTATTTTAAGATGTCCTGGGATCGTGCGCCTCCACCCAACTGGGAAAAGGAAATTTCCCGTGTCCCAGTCCACACATCTCCTGTGGCTCCTTTTGCCCCCTCCTTTCCAGCAGGCACCTAGCCTCTGTGTGTAACGTGTGATCATGTATAAACCTTGGGCCATGTTCTTTGGCAGCTGTATTTAAGCCGTTCACGTCATCTGCATCACTGTTCATTTGTTTTTTCCAACTGCAAGTCCACACAAGGCATGAACTTTCTTTTTGTGAGGGATTCCGCACAGTACGTGTCCTTTAGAATTCTATTTTATCATTGTCAATAAGCGTTAAGGGCCAGAAGAGGCCGTAGAGATCATCTGTGCAACTTCCTCCTGTTTTAGATTAAGACAGTGAGGCCCAGAGAGGGGGAGCTCATTCAACAGTCCTTTATTGAGCATGTAGCATGTAGTAGCTGCTGTGAGGGATACAAAGATACACCAGGTGCAATCCCAGCCTTCTAGAAGCTTTTTGTCTAGTTGAAGTATGTTATGGACGAGGAAGAACAGAGTAAGTTCGTATAAACTGCTAAAGTGGTGCAAAGGAAGGGAGGGGGAAGCTCTTCTGGAGAGACCAGTGACGTCATCATGAAAAATGCCATTGAAGCTGAAACCCAAAGGGTTTCATAGAGATCGGGACTGGAAACATTCCAGACAGAGGCTTTGCTCACAGGTGAAAAGGCAAGTAGTCTAGATTGGTTTATAGAGAAATACAGGAGATAATGGGGAAAAGCAGATTGGGGCCCACAGAGGGTGTTCAGTACTTCGCTTGCCTACATCCCACACACCTCCACCACCAGGCTAGCCCCGCTGACCTTATAGGTCTAACCTGAACGTCTACCTCCTCAGAGAAGCCGTCTCTAAGCAGGGCCCCTCGCTATATTACCCTCTATTGCTGCATCCCATGTATTTCTTTCACAGCGTTTAGTATAACAGGTAATTATATACTTAGTTACTTGTTTGTTGCCTCCCCCCACTAGACTAGAAGCTCCCTGAGGGCAGGGACTGTCTTTGTGTGATTTGCCACTGTATTTCCAGCACCAAGCACAAGGCCTGTCATGAGGTGCTCGCCGGGTCGTGGCTCTTGTTATTGCAAGGGTAGGGGCAGTGATAATGAAAACAAAGCACTAAATTGAACAGACACTGTAAAGAATCAAGTTTTGGTAGGAGATTGGCTATGATGACCAAAGGAGAGAAATCAGATTTTGAGCTTAGGTGACTAGGAAAATGGTGGCACTTAGGACGGGGGAGAAGAGTGGGTGAAGCAGTCGTCCTTGCAGCCAAAGGGCTCCAGGGAGGAATGGGGTCACCGCGAGGAGCGGGGGACGTGGCATGTTCATCTTTCTCTGACGCTAAGGCTGAGAGAGGAGTCTTTGAAAGTCATGCTTGGGAGGTCCTGGCTGACCCTGAGAGCTTTCGGGCACTGGATAAACTTGTGCTGAACGAACAAATGGTCAGTAAGTGGGAGCAGAGCTGTGGGACTGTTCAGTTCCTGGTGAGCAGGCAGCAGAGTGAAAAGAAGGGGAAGGAGCTAAAGGAGAGGAAGCGGTTGGAGATGGAAAGGAGTCATAATTGGAGCAAGATCCCAGAGGAAGTAGCAGGAACTCCAGAACGGAGGTTCTCCATAAAACAGAAAACAAAATTCACATTCACCACAGGTTTGGGCCTCGTCAAATCTCTTCCCTCCAAGCTTGCGCCAAAGACTAGGACATCTCCTCTTTTACTGAGCACCTGCTATGCGACAGATACTGTGCTGAATGCTGGAAATGGGAAGGCAAATAGGACAGTCTCTGCTCGCAAAGAGGAGTCAGGGAGAGGAAGCCAGATGTCAAGAGACAAGGGCCAGAAAGCGTGTGGCAGAGGGAGAAGCAGCGCAGCGCTTGAGAGCACAGCCACTGCAGCTGGCCTGCGCTTGACTCATTGCCGCGTGTTAGCTGCATGACCTCCGCGTGCCTCAGTTTCAACCGGAAAATAAGGATAAGAGCACCAACCTCACAGGGCTGTTTTTGGCAATAAATGATTTAAAACGCACAAAGCACTGAGCACGGTGCCTGTCACATAGTAAGTGTGAAATAAGTGTTAGCGGTTACGATGATGGCGAAAGTTCTTACAGGGTCTAACAGCACAAAGGAAGGAAGGGTCATTGTGACCCACGGCATGGGGGCAGAAGAGGTGCTTCAGGAAAGGCAGCATAGAACGAGGGGAATTCTTGGAGTCTTAAAATGTTGACAGGAGTCTTGCAGGTGAGCAAGGTGGGGTGGCAGCGAGGGCATTTATGGGCAGAAAAAAAAAAAAAGTCAGCAAAGACACAGGGTTGTGCTGCATTCAGAGAACTCACGGCTGGAGCGGACGGGGCCGCGGCAAAAGACGAGGCAGGAGAGAAAGGGCGGGGCCGCCACGATAAGGAGCTTGGACTCTTCCCTGTAGGCAACAGAGCCCCACGGGAAGGGAGGGCGCTTTAGCAGGCCGATTCTGTCAGCTACAGGGAAGGATGGCTGTGGTGACAGGAAGGCCAGTCAGGAGAGCATCCGCTTGCACATGTTCTTCACCACCAGCAGGCAGGTCTGAATCCGCCTTCTCAAACCACCCACTTTCCAGTCCTCTGCCGTGCGCTAGATGCTTCTGGTGACAGTGTGAGTGCCGGGGAGGGACAGGACGCAGAGGGAGTCCATTAGGTCTAATGTGGAAACCACCAGTGGGTGGTTCCACACCTGCGACAATAGGCTCAGCGCTTCAGATAAAATCTAGTTGGGGCTTCACAGCTGAAACAGACTATCCTCTGCGAAAGCTCTTGCTACCAAGACCCCACTGGTTCGGCAGGAACCAAGGTGTGCGGGGAGTGGGGGGAAGGGGGTTGCCAAGTTCTGCTGTTTCTGGGAAGTGATGAGGAAGAGAGGCTTTGGAGGAAATTGGAATTTGGGCTTCAGAAAGTTACTTGCAGTAATAATAGAATGTCCTAGAGGCGCCACGGAACTGACTGAATGGGTAAGAGGATTAGTGGCATCGAGGCCATGAAACCCTAGTTGGGAACAGGGATGAAGGGCAAAACGTGGGAGCGCTGAGGTGAGCGTCTCCCACAGGCGCTCGCTCGTGGGGTTGCCTTGAGAAAGCTAAGGCTCTCTCAGCAGCCACTGACACCGTGGGCCTCCAGTGGTTGGCACCAGGCAAGTGCTGTCCCCGTGGAGAGGGCTCCGTTGTCCTTTAGTACTGACCTTTCTGCTCAAGGAGCCCAGTGTCCCTTTGCAGTCCCATCCTTTTTAGCTTGACTTGGACCCACTCAGGATACTCCCCCTGTAGTCTCTTCCCAGTCCTGCAGCCCAACCCCTACCTTCCTCTGTATCTGTATTAGCCTCATCCTTGAGCATAACTTCCACACTTGTTTTGGTAAAGATTTTGCCTTCATTAGCTAATTTCTAGAACCACTTTCACCTTAAGACAAAGTTGGTCATTTGCATCTGAACAAATATTTTATGTAGTCATCAGCATCATCCTAGGAATGTTTTAACTTAAGGTCTGTTCGTCAGAGACGCAGAGACTGGGGCGGGACTGGCTGCGTTGTCAGCAGCAGAGCCGGGGAGAGAGCGCGGCGTTGCCTCCCAGTGGAGAAGGCGGCGGTAGAGTTCAGGGTCAGGGTGTCCACCTCTGCTCTTTCCGAGTTGCTCAGCATCTTCCCTCCGGGGTCTGCGTTTCTTCAGCTGCGCTGCCTCTAGGAGGGACAGCAGCTGTGGAGCCAAAGTCTCAGCACAGAGGGATCAGAGGCCAGCTCTTTGTGCCCTTTACACTTAGGAGGTGGATTTCCTTAAAACCCCACAGAACACTTTGGGGACTCCTTTTTGTTAGGCTGCCTTCTAGCAAATGAGAGAACGCGTGAAGAGAAGCACCCTGCAAACAGCTAAGCACTGTTGTCCTTGCTGTGGTTCGGCCCACACACACACTCAGTCATCGCTCTTGAGCTGAACCACAGCAGGACGTCCTCAGGCTTCTCCACACAAGCTACAGGGACATCAGCCACGTCACGGGCACCTGCTCTAAGCGCTCCTCCTCTCGTCACAGGGTCGCCGGGATGACTGCCACCCTGCTCTGCAACCTGGGCCCATCTCACCCCCATTCCCCCTGCGCCCTAATGCTTTCTGGTAGCTGGGAGCCCAGCTTTTTCTTACCATGTTTATTACCCAGTTCTCTGCTCCTGCCTTGGCTCCCGCTTTCTCTAACAAACATCTGTGCTGCATTAGGCACCTCCTGTCTTTGTGTACCTTTGCCATTTTGCCCCGAAGGCCGTGGATGCCCTCCACACACACCCGGCCAGCACTACCTGAGGCCGTTTTTGGGGGGTGGGGTAGAAGACTGAGCGCAAAGCTTTCACAAAGGACCTCTTATGACCACAGGAGTCTAGAGCCATCCAGGGGAACACCTGACTCGGTCAGCTGACGGTCACTAAGCAGAGAGCCTTTTGGCCCCCAAAGGTTTGGGCCATTTTTCCCACTGCTGTGCCCCCACCCTCCCCTCTCAACTACTTCAAGAAGGTCTCTGAGCCACAGTTCATTGCAACTATCATTTATTAAAAAATATATGTCTCCTTGGAAGGAACACTGGTAAACCAACTAGTGTCATGCTTGCTTTGAATCTCTGCTTTTCTTCCCTGGGAGGGGTAGAGGGTTGAGCGTCACTCAGACTACATCACTTAACATCAGAGAAATCAACAACACTCCCAGCTCACCCCCTCCTCCCCAGAGTCATAGTCGGACACCACTTTACCCCTCTTGCCTCCAATCCAGTGTACTGCGCAGGTGAAGCTGCTGCCCTTTCTTTACCCACATTCTGGGCCCCACACTTTACAGTTAGCCTCATCATGCTGGTAGGAGAACTGCTAACAGACTTCCCAAATCTGGCTGGTAGCGCTCAAAGCATCTTCGACATGTATGCTTTGCGCCGGTTGTGACACAGTGGGCTAGGAAACAACAGGCTCAACCCTGGGGCCCAGCATGTCCGCGCTCTTCTCCCCTGGGTCGTGCCTCCAGCGTGGAGCTGAGGGAGGCATGGTGGCTTCAAAGGAGCATGGTGGGGTGGGGTGCGGTGGGGCGGGGCCCGGGCCACACCTGCCGCCTGCATTTGCGGTCAGAGAAAAACCCCCTTGACCACAATCACTGCCGTCTGACTCTGGGAAAAAGCAACAAGGTTTCACATCTCAACAGTAAGTGAATCGTAGCTCTACAGCTCAAATTGACAGCATCAAAGTCTACTTTCTTCTTGAAGAAACAGTAAGCTACCAGCTGTTGGTGAGGGACTGGGGTAGGTAGGGCACATGAAGCAGCTGCGAAAAAAACCCAAATCAAACTTCTCATTACGCGGCTGGCCAAGCTCAGGGCCGTCCCGCTGTCCCAGCGCAGAGCTGGAAGGCACGTGACTCCCCGTCCCTGCCAGTGGGCCCCATGACAGGGCCTCGGCTGAGCCCAGCATGTCCCTGGCAGGTGAGTGAAGGGACACGTTACAGTAGGAGGCCCAGCTCCTGTCGGTTCTCAACTGCCCCCACTTCCCTTTGCGCTGACGGGATGGCCAAGCCCGGGTCACCTAGTCTATCACGAGGCCCGGCTCCTCCAGAACATCATGAGCCTTTAGAACACGGTCAAATTGGATTCTACACATTCACTTAAATAGTAAAAGTAAAATTTGGAGGAATGAAAAGGCTGACACAGTAGCACAACATGGTTTTGGTTTAACAGCAGCTTAAAAATGAACAAAAAGGAAACCTCTCATGCAGACACATCAGGTGGCATAAAACAATCGGCAATTTAATACGGTGGGAGCACCGCTAGCCATTCTCTCGCTCCCCACACGCGGGCCTGACTGTGCCCCAAGGGCAGCATCGGCTCTAGGGTCACAGCTCCAAGCCTCTGGCCCCCAGGCCAAAGCCCTTTCTCACCGTTCTCCGGCTGACCCCTCCTAAAGAAAAGCCCAGCTCTCAAGAGAATGACCAATGCGGGTGCCCTCGGTACAGCACTTACTACCACTTTCACTCCCTCCCCAACCAGTTGGGATATAAGATGCCATCTGATTGGAATATGAAAATTAAAGCATTTCTCTAATAACACAGTACCATTGATGAAGTCTCCATAGATTTTCTAGTCCAAATGCGTGTGAATATATATATATATTATATGAGAGTGTATAATATATATATATATAATAATTTCTATATATTTTATATAAATTACATATATATATCTATATATAAATAAGATACTTTCTGTCGCCATGACCGCGCTGTCCCAAGCCGCGAGGCAGTGTACAGATCGTAGCAAAGCCCGGGAGCCTCTCCTCGCGGGGTGCGCGGGGCTCGCTTCATAAGCCGCGCAGCTGTCCAGTCTGTCTTTCCATCAGTCCTCCTCTCTTCTCTTCGCTTCTGCTTGGTTTTATGAAAACAATGACTCTGATGGATTTGCACCTGTGCTAGTGCTTGGGAAAGGTCCATGCAGGAATGGGCGCAGTCACATGATGAGTGAGATGGCATCATCCCAAAAAATAAACTAAAACAAAACAAAAATTTAAAAAAACAGAACAGGACTAGAAAACTCAATTTTTGGGACATATCTAAAAAGGAGACAAGAACAGTAGTCATCTGTTCTCCCCATGGGGACAGGAATGAAGAGGGAGGAGGGAAGAGGGACTTGATTTCTTCTGTTCACAATAGAATGGTTGGAGGGGATTCTTCAGAGTTTTTCAGGGGATGGGACCCAAATGTAGTGCCCAGACTGGTCCTCAATGATTTGTTTGATTTTGTTATAAATCTCTTCCAGTGAGTCACCCTGTACAATGGCTGAAGAGGAAAACAGAATTATTACTGTGCTCCACAGCAACCCCCTGCCCCAAACCCTGACAGTCTGGCCCATCCCAACTGTCCCACAGCTCAGCCCCGCTCATTCACTAGGCGGCCGTCTGGGAGCCCAGGGCGCTGGGGAAACTGGCGGGCACTGCAGGCCCGGGGCTTGATGTCAACTTGCTAAGACAGTGAGACTGAGCAGCAATTAGTAGGAAAATGTGTTCTTCAATCATGTTTATTGAGCACCCATTAGATGCCAGACCTTGTAGATCATGCCCCTCTTGGCTGCCATGAGGCCGGCAGCTGGTAATTCTAACACGGCCTTACCAGAAGATGTGGAAAATCCTGGTTATCCAGAGCAAGAGCTGAAAAAGCCACAATTTCTGGCAAGGTGCCGTGCTCCTGGGGCCGTCACATCTGCTCCATGTCAGAGGTCAACCCGACAAAAACAAGGACATGGATGCTAACAGAAGAGGGAGCTCCAAGACCCAAGGTATGCGAGGACAGTTATGAATCCTGTCCCCCGGTAACCCTGCAGCACCACCAGCTAGAGTTTACTCAGCACCACCTTGCACACATATGTCCCTGTACTTCAAAAGGTAAGCAACATATTACACAGAAACCTTCCCAACCTTTTAGGAACTGACCCTTCTAAAGTAGGTGACCATATAAACACACACGCACGCGTGTGCACACACCGACAGACAGCCTGAACACCACGCCAGGGAATCATCATCATCAACAAACGTTCACTCAGCACATAAAACATGCAAGGACAAGTGCTGGATGGGGCAGCCTGGGAGGGAGGGAAACAACCTAAAACAGGGAGCCTACAATCTAGGAGGGACATGAAGACGAACAAAAACGATCAAAGGCAGCATTTGGTGATGGTGGTTGATACCAGAAGCTGGCTAAACTCCTCTGGCTGGAGGGCACTTGAGTACTTTGGAAATGCTTGAGCTCAAAAGCACCCAGAAGCTCTGTGCAAGGTGTCTGGGCCTCTTGGAAACACTCACAGAATAGGTGCCCAGCTGCGCCCACGTTACCCCAGCTGTGCAATGGGGAGACTTACCTGTGAAGTATTCTCCAAACTCCTGCTCCAGTTTCATGGCTTTGTCATAGATCTTATTTGCTTGTTCATATGTCTGCCGTCGGTTCATTTCCCTGCCAAAGACACGGAAGAAAACAGTACCCAAAACTAGGTTCTATGTTTTGATTAACATAAAGGACTGTTCCAGGCTCCCTGAAAAGCTGCTCAGCTGCCCTCTGAGAGCAGCAGCGGCCCAAGGCTCAGCACTCCTCAAACCTGGAAGGTTTGAAAGCTCAACCAGTAATACACGCAAGAGCACTCGAATCCAAAGGAGCCCCCAGTGAACAGGGTGGGGCGCAGACATTCCACTGGGCACCCATTGGGTCTTACCCCTGCCCAACAAACCACTTGATTTTTCATTTCCTTTCCAGGGCCCTCTCCTAGCCGAGAGTCTCAGCAAATACTTACATAAGCGCTTCAATAGACTTGGGCTTGATGAAAATGGCAATGGGGTAAAGTTGTGACTGCTGCAGCCTCTTGATAGCATTGCCAGAAACATCTAAGATGCAGTGCTTGCCCTGAAACAGCAAAGACTGGCATCAGTGCACCCAGTCCCTGTCTACGCACGGTGCTAACCCAAACATCCGCCTGCGGGAAACATGGGGCCGCCCAGAGAGGCCCGGAAGATTCTACTTCTGAGGTACCCAGGCCCCACATTTTGCTCCTACTACCCAGACAAGGCCACATCTGCAGCTGCAGGTGGGTGACGCCCTGGGGTGAGTTGCGCAGAGGAGACAGATGCCTCCAACCCGGGGCTGGGAACACGCGGAGCGGGCGTGGCCTTGGTCAGCACTGCCACTCGGCAGGCCATGTGCTGGAAGGATGAGGATCCACGCAGCACCTTGGCTGGAGCATTTCTGTGCTCCCTTTGAGGGTAATTTCGTAGGGCCACCGCCTCCGCCTCTCTCCTTACCCTCTCTGCAACTGCCCTCACTGACTGGATGCTGGTCCCATAGAGATTATCGTTGAATTGGCCTGCCTCGATGAACTTGTTGTCCTGAATATCCTTCTCCATCTGTTCTCGGGAGACCACAAAGTGGTAGTCTTGCCCATCCACTTCATTATCACGCCGAGGCCGGGTAGTATCTGCAGGAAGAGAGGAAACGCTCTGTGGCGCAAGGACAACGACCTGCCCCAAGCCCCCGAGAGCTGACTTGTTCCCCCCAACCACCGCTGGGCCCCAGGGCCACTCCAGTGCTTTTCAGATGAGTCAGGGGAAAGAGGCTGGGAAGAAGTTTGTCTTGCCTACATCTCTTCTAACCGCCAGGTTAGAAGCTGGGAGCTATCTGCTTTAGCTTCAACTGGACCAGAAACGTGGGGTTTCCTGGGCCAAGGTCTGGCAGACAGAGGGTGCCAAACGTGGTACAGGAGCCAGCAAGCCTCACAAGCCGACCAGCGGGCCGCACCCACACCTCGTGGGCGGGGCACCCCCAAGCGTCCAAGCGTCCAATCGTTCCCGACCACCACCACTCAAACTCCTCTCCGAGGGAGTGAGCAGGCCGGCCTGATGTCTTAATCCTCCCCACATCAGCTTTGGGGGAATGCGTTGCTGCCTAATCTCTTCCAGGGTGGGTTTTTTCTTTTTACATTTTTTAAAACTATCTATTTTTTTCAGCTGCGCCGGGTCTTACTTGCGGCACGCGGCATCTTCGTGGCGGCATGTGGGATCTAGTTTCCTGACCAGGGATCGAACCTGGGCTCCCTGCATTGGGAGCATGGAGTCTTAGCCACTGGACCACCAGGGAACTCCCTCTTCCAGGGTGTTAGATGCACCCTGTTCCCAGAGAACCCTAGAACCTGGCTGCAGGCCCTTTCCATAAAACATCAGAGCAACAATTCCCAGGGCACCAACGCCTCCCTCCCAAAGATGCCCTGGGCTTTTACGTGGTACACAGGATCCAAATTTATGCGGGAACTCCGAAATCAGGTCATCGTTGACTCTGTCCTTCATTGGGCCCAGGATGATGACAGGCCTTGCATAGTGAACTGGAGAGCAAGCACGGAGACAGTCAGTGAGGCCCCCACCAGATGGCCTGTTGTCCCTCCCCGTCTGCCTGGAGCACTGAGGCTCTGGAGCCACTGCTCAGATGGGAGAGCACATCTTCGGCCATTCTGCCTTTTAACTACAAAGACATCAAAGAGCCTTTAATTTGAGAATATCTAAGTCCAAGGCAAGTATGAAATCAGAAGCCTCTCCCTTTCCGACAGATTCAGGAGAAATCTCTGCATGGGCACCAACAGCTGAGCAAGGGTTTTCAGAGCAGCCACGGAAGGGAGGGACCGGAGCCTCTCTTTTAGCAGTGGCCACATCCACTGAAATCAACCTCTGCCATCCTTGTCAATCTGTCCTATCCTTCGGAAAGCATCCCAGCAGCAAGCAAAGGTATAGTGAGGGATGCACACTGGGTGGCCTTCCCTGTTCTCTCTAACACTAGGAAGAAGTAGATGAGAAGGAGGCACCCAGGGGCTGGATGCCCTCCTACTCCCCCACCTTCACCCCTCTGCCGCCACGGCCAACCACTGGGCCGGGCCCCATGACCACCAGACTGGCTCAAAGGCAAGGCTCTCAGAAGGGGGCTTACTTTCTTGCCGTGTCACTGGCTCATATGACAAAATAGCATCCTCTTGTCCTTCTGCAACAAAAAAGGGAGACATGTTAGCACTTTATAATCTGCCTCCCTGTGTCCTCATCTCCCTACAACGTTCACTTCACCCCCACCTCTGCCAGAAAACAGCCTTGTCAGCTGGTACTTGCTAACACCTGCCCTTGGGCCTGTCTACTTCCCACTGGCAAGAAAGCACAGGAAGACCTTCACCGCCCCGGGGACAGGAGTCAGGAGTCCTCTTGTTCAGTGAAATATAGCTGAGCAAAGGGACATGACCCAGAAGCCATGAAGCCTCCACCAAAAGCCACCTCAATTTCTCAGAACTCTTCTTATAGGTAATAGTCTACTGTGCTCAGTTGCCTTCTTGCTCTGGTGAGAATCACAGGAAAGCGTCAACTGGTCGAGACACACTGCCTGTGTCCCCTCATCCGTGGGCAAGGGAGTCAGGGCACTCATGCAGGTCCCCAAAGATGCAACTAAACTTTGCCCCTTTTAAGGGTCTACCTATCTCCCCTTCACTGGAAGAAGCAACCAGAAAAGTGGCACAAGGCTGGGCTAAGGTCCTCAGTGCCCTTTAAGAGCAGTGCTTAGCACCGCTCTCCCCTCACGGTAGAGCTCCATCTATCCTAGCAGTGATGAGCTCTTCCTAAAACAGTCACCAAGCGACGTGGTACTGGGCGCTAGGAGGTCCCAAAGTGGCCGACGGCAGTGCCGGGGAAGGCAGCGATATCTGCATCAAGCCCCAGGATGCATTCTCAGGGCCTCCAGCCACAATTCCTGAGAGGCCAGTAGTCTCAAAGTTCATGCAGCTTGAATTGTGGCTTCTCTGGCCTGGTCACAGGATCTCTGAAGGAAAACTGGGCAGTCATCTGGTCATTTAGCCCAGCTAAAAGGTAAGGACACCAAGCCTTAACCCAGGAAGTACTAGTGACCTGGAAAGGCAATTCAGAACAATATCCCACAGGAGCCATTCTTCTTTTGGTCTCTGAGCAAATCTGTAAAACTGGCAGCACCTACAGCCCACAGTGGCTATGGCAGGGATTTGCTCACTGGCTGCTCAGCCTTCCCAGGGCCCAGGGAAGCTTTTAAGTCAGGTCCTGGCCAGAACTGCAGGGCTTATGCTCTCCCCTTTAATCCACAGCCTAAACCCCATCCCATAAGGACAAAATGGCCACAGCATTTCCAGGATCTCCAAGTGTACATGGCTAAAAGAAGCACTAGCCTCTGAACAGAAATGGCAGCCGTGCAACGCTGGAATGAGGATGGCTGGGACACGTGGTAGAGCTACATGACATGGGGGAGAATGACACACACTTACTGGAACTGCTTTCGCTGTCACTGGTGTTGGATGTCACTCCCTCTGCAAGCCAACAAGAAAGAGACTCCGATTCAGAACACACCACTGAGAGGTCACACGCGGCACAAAACTCAAATGCTCCAAGAGCCAGACACTGAGCTGCCAACCAAGTCAGGCCACGGGAGGCCTGCCACATCAGGCTACCAGCTGGGAGGCACAGCTCCAATCCTGAGCCCCGGCCACCTCGCACTTGTCCCCAGGGCCCTCTGGGGCTGCCAAGGCCCTCCCTATAGACTACCAGCTTCCAATCTTTGGCAGCATCCTCTTCATCTGAATCAGAAGAACTGACTTGGACGGTTTCCAAATCCTATCCCAAAATGCACCTCCCAATGCTAGACGGGCAGTGACAGTAGCAAAGGAAGCCCAGCGACCAGGCTGCTCTTGAATTTCCTCCCCACATAGAACCCCTGAAGTACAGAATTGTGCAGGACTAAGAGGCTAAGCACTGGGTTGGCTGAGCAGTCAGCAGGGAATGACGTGTTGGCCAATGGGTGGAACCAACAGCCCTCCTGCCACTGCTACCTGGAAAGAGGGCTTGGCCCCAGCGGTGAAGGGGGATGCTCCTCCGTCCAGGAGAAGACAGACACGTCACAACACAGAGACAACAAATGAAGAAGAACACTGGGAAGACAAGACGATCCTCCTGTCTCAGACTGTTGGGGCCTCCCCGCATCTGAGCGGGCACAGCAGCCGCACTCACAGGAGGCACAGAGCACAGTTTGGCCCAAAGAAAGCCCATCGCTCCCAAGACGACAGGCGAATGAAGATGAAACATGGAAAACAACGAACTATGGAGTGAGACACTGCTCGTTTCAGCCAAGATGACACTGTTCCAGACCGTGATATGCTGTGGCCCCCAGGAAGGACTGGCTGAGTCACCACCCATGCTAGTTCCTGAGCAACCCCCCGATGAAGCTCCTTTACCCTCATGCCTTTATTACTTATGGAAGGAGAGTATCCACTAACAGAACCTGCCCGGCACGGCCGCATGTGTGTGCCCGTGCCTGTGTGCACAGCAGGGAGGCTAAGGCCCTGTCATCTAGGTCCCTTCCTTTTTCAAGTCTAGGATTATTTTCCAGAGGGGAGAGGTTGGTCAGAGTTTTCCCAAGCTAAAGCACTAAATATATATAGTCCAGAAAATGCTGTCGAGGCTCCCACCCGCTCAGCCCCTTAGAGGTGCTCTGTGGGGAGCCAGCCCACAGCCATCTGCTGAGGCCCCTGAACCTTCTGGGACATCCCAGATGTACGCTGGGTAAAGGGCTTCACAGTACTCTTACCCCCTGTTTAGAGAGACTGAAACAACTAATTCTTAAGTCCAATTCTTTAGTGCTGTGTCACTGGAAGAAGAATACAACGGGCGGGTACCCCTCACCTCAACAATAGGTTAGAGATGAGCTGAGTGGTCACCCCTGGAGAAGCACTTCTTGCCCCCCCTCACTTATAAGGTGGGATGCCAAGACGGCTCCACACCATTTCAAGGTACAAAAGGAAAAAAAGAGACATGGATGATAGGCTTTTATTAGGGTACCAGGGATCCAGAGCAAAAGTGTGACATTCAGAGCCACTTCTAATTCCTCCTGCTGTGGTACCAGTTCTCACAAATTCTCTCACTGCCCTCCCCTCCGCCCTTTGCCCTCACCCATGTCCCCTATACCCCAACCCCAGCAACTCCACTCATGCCAGAAATACAGTTAACGGTATGTAAGTTTGACTTACTCAGGTTCTTTGCTCCATAATAATCGTCACTTAACCCAGGGAAGTCCTAATTTCACAGACAGCAGGACAAAGTGGGAGGTAGGGAGGGAGGGAGGGAGGAAGGAAGGGAGGGAGGGAGGGAGGGAAAGAATTGGGGAGAAGACAGAAAATAGAGAAAAAGACAAGGGGAAGGAAGAATACAGAGCCAGGTGAGCATCAGTGACAGAAGTATGAAATACTATGAAGACCTATAAATATAGCCAGGTTAAGAACTTTGCTACAGAAAGAACATCCCAGGTCATATATGATGCCTGGACTTCATGCTGCCCAATTTGCTGCCAAAAGGCCCTGGAGTGGATGACCTTTTTGAGGTGGTCTATATATAGCCTACAGGCCGACAGGCCAGACAGGTGACTTACCAAGGCTTGGAGCACCTGCTTTGACTAAATGTGTAGTTACACAGCCATCTCTGCTTTGCCCCTGAAATCACCATTTCCCTCTGAGGGTGAATGAAAAATCAAACATCTATGTGTGGCAGACAGGCCGGCAGAATTATCATCATCCCAAGGAGCTTTTGTCCAATACTGACTCACTCTGTCCAAACCCTTCAGGGAAAGCTTCATGCAGTCTGAGGTGTGGGCTTCCAAGCTGACCTGAGTTGTGCAGACCACAGGGGATGAGCTCAGCTTCTGGAGAATAAGCACTAGGCAGTTTCAACTCTTATCCAGCCGCCAATCCCCTCCCCCATTCAGCTGGGCCGCCCAACAGTGAAGCCTCCCCAGGCTGGGCTCAGCACGGAAGTTCTGGAACTTGTCTGGTGAACTGTGGTGACCTCACCTCAGGCCTCTGTCTCAGACCGCCTCCTACTGCACCTAGTGCTTCTTACTGAGCTGCCCAGGACTGTGAGCCCTAACCAGCATCTGGATGAGGGCACCCTTGTAATCTACTAGCTGCCACCCCAGACGCTGATGACCTATGTATCCCATGACCATGAAACATGCTGGCCTAGAAAAAGGACATTCCCTATCGGAACTAGTCAGTCTCCTGCTGTCCCAACAGCTCAGGACCCCGAGACCCCTCCTTGTGAGGCAGAAGAGGAGAGGTTTACAATTCACCATGAGCCATGTGAGAAATATTTTAGCAGCCTGACCTGGTATTTAAGGTTAGGGTGAGAGCAGTTAATTTCTGAGGCACATGGTAGAAAGAGAATATTTCTCAGGATGGCAAGTTCATTTAGCCCAGCTTTATGGCCTTTTCTATCAAACCAGCTTTGTGTTTCTCAATAAACCTTTATTTGGACAATGTTTAGTAAACCACGTTCGGTGTCAATTCCTTTAAGCAAGCAGGATTTTATTTTGAAAGCTGGCTCTGTAACACTCTGGGAAGACAGTGAGTCTGTTAGAGCTGTGTGAACATCCCTATGCATTACACACATATGCATGTGCGTGTAATTCAAGAAGGAGGCCCAACTCCAGGTGTCCAGGGAAGAAAAGGCTCTTCTCTTGACATAGATGAGTGACGATAAGGGAAAGAAAACACAAGAGGAAGAAGCCAGGAGAGCAACACTGAGTCCCTAGACTTGGTTTTCTTGAAAAACCGTTTTTCTGAACTGTGGCTGATAACTGCTCATCACCACCACAGCAGAGCTCAGCCCGGCACTCCCAATGCCAGTGCCAGCGACTTCCTGGTGGGCAAGCCCTGGGACCAGTTCTACCTCAGAGCCTTCAACATTCTTTCAGAGCGAGGAGCTGGACAAAAAAGACCCAACATCTCCCTGTGCAGACCAATTTCTACCCTGACTCTGCAAATAAGCAGGTACACACACACACACACACACACACACGCATGCACACATGGCAGATAGACAGGGGGACCAACACACACGGACACACACACACCCACACCCATACCCACACACACTTTCCCAGTCTTCGGTGCAAATGAGGAAGAGAGGGCGGGGCTGTGGGTGGCCTGCTCTCTGTTCCCTGCTGCTACTTACGTTCCTGTACGCTGCTCTCCTGGGCCATGTTTTCTTTGCTCTTGTAAAATGGAAACTTTCGAGAGAGGCGGAAACTCTTTTTACGTTTCGTTTTGATCGACTGTGAAAGAACATGAAGATGGAGGGGAAGGATAGAAGAAAAAAAAAAACAGAACAATGGATTTTAAAGCATGCAAGAAAAACTAAAATGGAGACAATGGTGAGCTAAACAAAAGACCATCTCTCACAAATGGAGTCTATGAGATTAAATGAAAGTTGATGTAAGAGGAAAATTATGTTTACAGGAAAATGTTGTAGGGATGTTAGAGGTTTCTACCTAATCCAGACTCACAGCACTCACTGGTACTTCCTAAAGGATAAAGGTCACTGTAGCCTCCTGGACACATGCCCTAAGGTGCCACTGATACACACAGAGTCATCTACTCCGTGTCTCTCTTCCCTCTACCGCTCCGGAAGTTCTTTGGCCTGTGAAGCTCACAGAAGAAAAGGGGTGAATGGAGAGAGCCCTCATGCCTCGTTTGGTCTGAAGGGCAGTCGGAGCTCTGGGGCTGGCCTTGCTGGCTGGATGATGAGGCCAGGCTCTGTTCAGGGTCCCCACAGCTCCGAAAGGGTCTACAGCCAGGGAGACACCCACAAGTGGTTTCATGTGCCCCAAGAAAGTCAGCCTTCCAAACAGTCCAACTCCAACACATCTTCAAGAGCCAGTTACCCAGGGGGGAGGAGTATATACTGGCTGTAGAGGTTGGGTGCCCGCTCTCTCTGCTTTGTGAAAAGCAGTCAGTATTCTGATAGGACAGAGCCAGCGCCCTGAAAAAGAGATATTCTTTTGTGCTCGCCAGTTCTCTTATCCACCAGACAGACTTCAAGCTTCTTATGCCTCTTCACATATGGCTGACTTCCTTGGGGATCCCCACTTACCCTGTTAGACTCAATCATCCCCGTCCTGGCATGAAACTTCACGGTTTTCAATCGAGCCCTTTCTTTCTTTTCCACCCTGTTTTGGAGTCAGAAAGAAGTCCTGTTACTGCCAGTGCATGGTCTCAGCAGTGGGTTGCAGTGGGCACAGCAGCCATCTTTGACTCACTGAATCGTAACCATGTCCTGAGCACCAACTCTCTACCAAAAAGGAGTAATAAAGCACATCCACTGCTCTCAAGCAACTTATAGTATAATTGGTAAAAAAGAAATCAATACCAGGAACAGGGTAAGGAAAACCTCGCTCATGATCATGACGACTCACCTCTTCTTACTGGGGATCACACCAATTTGCTCACTTTCTCCATGGGGGGTCACCAGTCTCGCCTGCCACCACTCATCATCAGACGCGTTAATGACATGTAGAATGTCACCATAGGAGAAGCTGAGGCCTTGGCTCGGCAGGCAGCTGTCCCGAGTCCGGTCATAATCAAACAAGGCCCTGGAAACAAACAGTGAAAGATGAAATGGTCATCTCAACCCTAAATAGGTGGAAGGATGACAGAGGAAGGCCAACCCAAAGAGTCAGCACACACCCAGCAGCCTTACAGCAGACCAGAAGGAATTCTGTGGGAGACTGCATCCTTCTTTCAGTCTTGACATTGTAAATATCCCACTCTCCCAACAAGGGGCGTAAGGGAAAACAATCTTTCACGAGTCCCATCTCCTCCCAGCTTCTGGACATGAAGTGTGAGTCCGAAGCAGAACACCCTCGCTAGTCTTCTCCCTCAGCCACATCCTAGGGAAACAAGTTAGCTCTGCCAATGGGCTGTCTCAGTTTACAACAAATCTTTAAAAAGTAGTTGAAGATAGGACACAAAAATGTTAACTACAATCCCAAACAATGAATGGTAAATGCTGTAGAAATACAAAAGAGAAAAGGGCCGTGCATCCTGGGGCAGCGAAAGAAAAAGCTAAGGCTGATGTTGACCCGCACAAGGATAAAGTTGAAGGGGCCCCTACAAAGAAGTCTCCCAGTTCAGTCTCTCTCTCTCATATACGGGGAAACGGAGGCTCAAGGAGGAAGAATAATTTGACTGAGGTCACACACCAAAATAACTGGGACAGGAGCCAGGTCCTCTGACAAGACATGCAGAGTAAAGATTAAAGGCGAGGGTAGGAGAAGGTGGGGAGAGAGCTATTCCATCTAGGCTTGAAAAAAAGGAGGAAACCAGCTTGGTTGCAGCTGAGAGTCATGGAAAATGAGGCTGGAAATAAAGGTCTGGGGCCAATTTTGGAAGGTCTTGAATAGACCTGATCTAGTGACCCCTGAAGATTTGGGAGTAAGGAAGTGACACATCAAAAGAGACTTAGGAACATTAATCTGACCTCACATATGATGAGATAGCAGGGAAAGGGGGTGGATTTGAAGGAACATTTAAACCAAAGCTACAAGCTCAATCCTTCAGGACACACCGCTGACTTCGGCTCTGGTGAAGCTGGTGGTACTTGACAGCAGAGCTCCCCTGCTCAAGGAACAAACACATCTACATGAAAGTGTCTACTTTTCTCATCCACTGGATCTCTCCTCATACGCAGTCACCACAAATGGGTGATTTCAGTGAGAAGTCTGTATTTTTCTACTTGCAATCTAGGCTCTGTCTTCTTCATATTCTCTGTTAACACCTTTGCACATACAGCCCAGCAGATTTCCCAGAACTAGTTCCAAGACTTAGACTTCTACCTGCAATACAGTGGTCTGTGGCTCGGAGGGAAGCCGCAAAGTAAAACATACTATTTCCCCATGTGCAGGCCGGCCCAAATGAAATGCAGAAGGTCATAAAACTGTGGAGCGTGAAACACCCATCTACATCTTAAACTTCTTAAAATGGAATCCTTAAGAAGTCACTGTCAGAGTATTTGAAAATGAAAATACCCAAATTCTGACAAAAAGCCCTTTATCTCCCTCAATTTACACACTCAAAGCAATAAGGAGAGAGGCTGAGGTCAGCAGATTAAGGAGGCCCTCCATCCCCAAGGTTCTTTCTGGGCTTTGTGTGATAGAATCAAATCTGAACACGTTTGCACTGCATTCGAAACTGAGTGTCCTAAAGCAAGGAAGCTATTCTGTCAGAGCTTCCTACGAACACGTACATGGTGAAGACCTTATCCTAAGTGACAATGAGAAACACTAAATGTCATTATGGGCTTCAAAGATTAAAACAAATATAGTAAGGAAAAGAAAAGAGCTTGGATTCTGTACAAATTAGTTTGGGGAGGGAAGGAAGAAGATGTTTAAATGAGTTAGGAGAGATTAGGATGAGGCTGTAGAAGATTAGAAGGGAGCGTTTGCTGGTTACAAGTTTAAAACATAAAAGGGACAATCCAATATATATTTTAGCACCTCACAGAACCATATTGACCTGTGGCAACAGCAGTAAGAAGCTGGAGTACATATAGTAAAGTTGATGTAAACATTTTCTGCATGAGGAATCCAATTATTGGTAATTGATTAAACATCTGAGATTTAAATAAAACTAATAGGTCACTTTACTTCCAAGATGAATTTTGGATACTTTACAATATTAAAACACATAACACGAGCTAAGTAAAAACAAAATAAGCACAGATCCAAGGCAACAAGAATGCCAGCAGTTCCCACTGCGTGTCAGGAATGGAACTGTTTGGTTTGTTTTTAAACCACAGGCATGTGTTCCTTTTACGACTTTCAAAAAATGTAACTCAATTTAAAAAGGAACTGCTTTCAAATATTTTAGCTGTTTCTTTTTCTTTTCTAACATATTTCTAAACAACTGCTTCTTCTTGCTTTGTTTTTTACATTTTAGACATTATGTATTGGTCTTCTATAGCACTCACCCATTTTTTTCCCCCTGCCCTCCCAATTTAGTTACATCACATTTTTTTGGTTAAACAATATTTAATTTTACATCATTATGTAAGTGGTGTTCATAGATGACTACCCCGCCTTTCCTATAAACTTTTTCTATTGTTGTTTTTTTCTTAACAAATTTATTTGTTTATTTATTTTTGGCTGTGTTGGGTCTTCGTTGCTGCGCATGGGCTCTCTCTAGTTGCCATGAGCGGGGGGGGCTACTCTTCGTGGTGGTATGTGGGCTCCTCATTGCGGTGGCTTCTCTTGTTGCGGAGCATGAGCTCTAGGTGCGTGAGCTTCAGTAGCTGTGGCACATGGGCTCAGTAGTTGTGGCTCGCAGGCTCTAGAGCGCAGGCTCAGTAGTTGTGGTGCACGGGCTTAGTTGCGCCGCAGTATGTGGAATCTTCCCAGACCAGAGCTTGAATCCGTGTCCCCTGCATTGGCAGGCGGATTCTTAACCACTGCACCACCAGGGAAGTCCTCTATTGTTTTTTTTCCTGGTGGAAGTAAATGCCTGATTTTTCATTTGACTATATTTCTACATCCCTATTATTTTGTAACTCCCTTATTTAACACATAGAAGGCTATTTAGATTTACTATTTCTTTTTGCTACAGTTAAAATATTTGAAAGCAGTTACCTTTGTGTAGCAAGAAAGGGGGTGAATAGGCAAGGGGTCAAATTTTTTGCATATGCTATTGTAATATTTGACATTTTAAACTATCCATATGCATTAATTTCATTAAAAATTAAATTAAAATAATATAAGCTCATTATAGAATATCTGAAAAATATAAAGCCTAAAAATAGAAAAATCACATTTAATGTAACTTAGAAGTAACTCTTCATACTGTTGTGGTATTGTATAATATTGCATAATAAACACACAAATCAAAAAATATATATTTCTCTAAGTTACAAACATGGTGTGTATACACAATTTTGCAACCTTACTTGTCACTTGAAATTGTATCATTAATATTTCCCATGTCATTGACTATTCTTCAAAACTAATATTTTAAATGATGATACAATAGTCTATTCTTAAGGATATTCATTAATTAAGCAAATATTTCTCAGCATCTAATATGAACAGACACCACTCTTCTAGGCACTTTAAAAAAAGAAAAAAAAAAACGGCTGGGGGAGTCAATAAACCAGGCACCTGACTTGAGTCATTTACTTCAGATGAGGAACCTGTTTGGCTCTAAGTTCCCTGGCAAAAAAGGTAAAAAAGGCAATTTCCCAATAAAATGTAGTACCTAAGTTTATCTACATTCTATCTGATGAATTTGTGAATGAGCAATAGTGAACAACAGAATGGACAACGCTTTTTTTTTAAACCATGATTTTGTTAAAAACATAGCAGCCTAAAATTTGAATTTGAAATTCTGAACTACAATATCATTCTCAGTTGAGAACGTAAAAGGTGAATTGACAAGAATTTCCTTTTCTATCAATCGGAACAGCAAATGAGAAGAGCTCTGCAGAACACTGAAACCTCAAGGGTCATTTCATCCCACTTCCTATCTAATAAAGGAAATTCCTTTGATATTCTCTGAGTTTCTTTCCAGTGCAAACATTTAATGAGTCTGAGTCCTTCCTAGGTCTTCTCTACCAGGCTAAACATTCCTAATTCCTTCAACAGTCCTTCCATTGTCATGATCTTGATTTGTTTTCCAAAGCCTTCAGAGGGAGCATAGGTCATAGCGAGCTTGGGGAATCTATGGGGAGGTGTTAACTTTGAACTGGGCCTCGATGACGGTTCAGATTTCAAAGACAGAGATGGGGAGAGGCCCATCCGGCTAGAAGGAACAGCATGAGCAGAAGCTCGGAGGCAAGCAGCCCAGGGCCTGCCTGTGGACAGCCTGGAGTCCAGCTAAGGAGTCTGGCATTCATTTAGGAGGCCTTGTGTGACCGACTTCATTGCCTCGCTTTTTTTTTTTTTAAATCATTACCAGGCTGGTGGCACAGTGGTTAAGACTTCGCGCTCCCAATGCAGGGGGCCCGAGTTCGATCCCTGGTCAGGGAACTAGATCCCACATACATGCTGCAACTAAGAGTTCCCGTGCCACAACTAAGAAGCCCACATGCCGCAACTAAGGAGCCTGTGAGCCACAACTAAGGAGCCCACGTGCTGCAACTAAGAGCTGGTGCAACCAAATAAATTTTAAAAAAAAATCATTACCAGGCTAAACTTTCACGTGGGAAGTAATCCAGTAAAAGTGAACAGGCCTGAGTAGTAAAGTCAAACCACCTTTCAAATGACATGTATTTCATGTAATAGGAAAAAGTATGCAAATTAGACCTTAATAAATTTTGAAAAAATATTGACTACCTACCTAAGATCTTTACGAGGCATGCTAAACTGTGGCCTTCTAGCAATGACAGTCTCTCTTAGGAACAACCTAGAAACCTAAGGAAGTGACAGGGATTGGCACCTTGTTACAAATGCCTCTGGTCAGGCTTGGTAAGAGGATCAAAGAACACCTTTCTCCACAACATGAATATATCCTCCTGCCCGCCCCTTTTTATCCTTAGGGCAAGCACTAAGGAAAGTCAAGGCAGTAACATACCGCCCCTTTTAAATCAGACTGAACAACTGTCCTGGAGCCAAAATCCTACACAAGCAGGGGCCAGATGACACAGCAACCAACCTTTTCAACCTCTGACTCAAACCAAGAGTGAGCAGAAAAAAAAAGGAACACCTATTTGTCTCCGGACACCTAAAGAAAGACCATAATTAACTACTCTGTCACCTTGGTCCCATCTCATGCATGTGAGCTTATTGACAAGATGGTGTGTTGGGAGACTAGAAGCCTCAGAAACTCCTTATCCTTCCTGGGTGTAAATATAAAGAATCTCATGGGGGTCTCCAAGTTAAGGACTGGTCAGGTCAGAAGGAAACTCTATGTCGGGAAACAACAAAGCTTATGGAAATATTACCATCCACAGCCTAAGATCACAGTGAGTGGTCTACATAAAAGATTATTGACTTCAACCCTGAATATGTTCTCCTTGGTTATGGCCATGTACCTCTGTGAAGCAAAAAGGAGAGCCAGATCTTGGGTTTTCCCACAACTTCTCAAACATCATGGCTAGGCCAGAAAATACTGATTTATCTTGAGAGCAGGGTAAAGAGCATGTCCCAGGTAAAATGTGGCAGGTAAAAACAGAAAGTGGGCGATGAAGCCACCTTCCGGAGCAAAGTCACAGCAGCACGAAAAGCAGATGCTCACTTCCCAGGGTCTGCAGGTTGGAGTTCCCAAGCTAAGTTTCAGCGCGGCAGCTTTAAATGCCGCTGCCTGTCTTTCTTAAGGAGAAAGTGTTGTCAAAGGTCTTGAAAGATATGTTGTTTAAGTGGTGACCTTTCAAATAGTATCCCCTAAGAGCTGCCCACAGGGATGATGCACACGCTCCAGAGGACTCTGCCTAATCTTCCTTTCAGCTGGGACCTCACTGCCAAGTGGGAAAGCAGGAATATAATCAGCTCAAAGTAAACAGATTACCAGGCCCAAAGTCTCTGCAGTACAGGTCCTAAATTTTAAAGTTTAGGGTCTGAAAGATCCAGAGGAATCATAAGCATCTGGCCCAGCCACCCTGGTGTCTGAGTGAACAGGAATGCAAAGAAAATGGCAACTACGGAGGAAACTGGTCAGGCAGGTTTCTCAAAGCAAAGTAAACAACAGCACGTCAGCACTACAGCCTCAAAGGCAAGTAGCTGCTTCCATGTGCTCACCTAGTAGTGTGCCCACCTCTTTGCCTGTGGCCCCAGCCATCTGTCTGGCCTGGGAGGCTCTGCCTGTCCCCTTGCGCCATCAGCAGCTCCTCTGAGGCCCAACCCAAGTCCCACCCTTCTCTGTGACCCTGCCCACTCCAAATTTCCTTCTTCCAAATTCATACTACGTATTTAGCAGTGATCTTTCTTTATATTTTCTGTTTATTGCTATTTAACTCTTGCAGTTTTCTAATCTTTCATATTATATCCCTTTGGGGAAAGCCCTTTGAGGACTGAGGCCACGTATGATGCTCGTGAATGGTGGATGAGACCAAGCTGGGGCAGGGAGCACAGAACACCCTCCCAGTTACTATCCTGCAGTGTCCTTCCACTGTATATCCCTCCCATACCAGTTGGGAGACATTGATTTCTTCCTTTGGTCAGTGTTATGGGCTGAATGTTTGGGTTCCCCCCTCCCAAGTTCATTTGTTGAAGCCCTAACCCCCAATGTAATGGTAATTGGAGGTGGGGCCTTTGGGAGGCAATTAGGTTTAGATTAGGTCATGAGGGAGGGCCCCTCATCCTAACATCAGTCCTTTACGAGAAGAGGAAGAGACAGAGAGACCTGTCTCTCCTCAGAACACACCCAGGAAAGGCCACATGAGGACACAGCAAGAAGGTGGTCATCTACAAGCCAGGAAGCGGGGAGGGGGCTCACCATAACCTGAATTTGCCAGCACCTAGAACTTGGACTTCCCAGCCTCCAGAACTGTGAGGAATAAATGTCTATTGTTCAAGCCACTCAGCCTATAGTATTTTGTTACAGCAGCCCAAGCTGCCTGAGACAGAAAGTACCAGATAAAGGGCACATATTACTTAAAAATTCAGCAGCCCCTCCCTTGCCTGGTCCATCTAAAGGATGCACAGAGAGCTATAAAGCAGCAGTCATTCATCAGCCCTTGACCTTAGTGCGAGAGTTAAAATTTCTAGCAGCTCCTGAAGAGCAACTCAAAAGTCCAAACTTGAGTACTCAGGTAGACACAAGGTGGGTCATCACAGGAGGAGCAAGTGCAGCTGGCAGCAAGTCAGGAGCCCCTTGCACACCTTGAAGAAGGGAACACGGAGAACAGGGGAGGGCACTCTTCTCCTTAGTCTACCTCAGAGTCTCAGGCCTTAGAGAGCAATTATGAAGTTAGAGGGGCATTCACAGACCCACAATGTGTGAATATTCGGGGTTCACAGCACCTGTTGGATCAGCTGAGGGGATTACAAGTCCAGGACTGGTGTCTGTAATATGATCTAGCAACAGGCAGTTCCAGAATCACTGATACAGGAAACTGTCCCATCCTCTGGTAGCCCTGAACACTACATAAATTGTGGTTGCTTTTTAAGATGCGGATTACCATCACTCCCAAATTCTGTCAGATAGTGAAGCCTGCCAATATTACCTCGTTGGCATCTTAATCCACTACTGAAACTCACTAATGAGCAAGACAAAGTTGGGCTCCCCCGGGCACCACCCTGGGCTAAGCACAGAGCAGTGTACAATTAATGTCTGCTTGTTAAGAAGAAGGAGCATCTTCCAGCCTTCTTTGATGACCAAGCCAATATTTCTGACATTTTTTTTTTTGACATTGTTTCTTGAATCAGGACTACAGATGGGGCATGATTTCCTTCCTAGAGTGGGAAGAAAACTGGGATGGCAGATGGCCAGCCAGAAGGCCAGGACTCCCAAAATGCCTGATGCTGTCCTGTGACTGCAAAGAATATAGCCAGGCTAGCCGGAACAGACTTTCAAAAGCTATTTCTACAAATGTACTATCAAGCCTCTTGGCAAGCTTTGGAGGATAAGGTCTTTTGTTCATTCATGAAATAAATAAATAAACTAAATTAAATACAAGTGTAGAACTTGGAGGTCTCTGGAACTCTAACCTACCCTGTGTCTTTTTACTACCTTCACATCAGAATGGCCTGAGTTAAACATCTAATCACCCTGACCCTGAGCAAAAGGCTCAAGAGAGGCATATTTTGTGGACTTTTCTAGTGTGGAAGGCAAATTAACCAGCAGAGCAAAGGCCCTAGACTGGGCAGAAAGAGGGGCTCTGTTCACCCTGCCTATACTATTTAAGAGATGTTTCTATAGTATGGTGAAGGGTGGGGAAGGCCTTTCCATTAAGTCACTAGTGACTTTAAAACCAAGTTTCATTGTCCAAACACTGTTATCTTTCCTTCTTCCTCCTGCTCCCCACTCCACAAATCCCATCCCCCCTGTGGTTAGTGCGGCTGCAGCTCCCTAAGGCTTCACCTGCTACAGCCTCGGTGCAGCTGCAAGACGGTGTTATTTGCTTCAAAACAGCTTTGCAACCCCATGCACACCAGAGGAGGACAGAGATTCAGGGGAAGGGAAGGGAGGAGGAGCATGCCAGAAGGGGAAACAACAGCAAAAACAGAATTAGAGGTGAAATCCCACTGTGAAGGGTTCCTTCACTTTAACCACCTGCTGCGCAGTATCTTCTGTGTGGATGGCAAGCTGCTGGAGGGCGGGAACCACGTCTACCGCTTCCTTGAATCTACCGCCACAACCACGCCCAATTTCTCAGGCCCGTGCTTTACTGCTTTCCACGCAGCAGGAACTAAAGTAAGTGTAATGTTCAGTTGTTCGAGTGAAACAGAAATAAATGTCTATTGTGACAAACAAGTGGTCATTCCTAAGCATTATGACTGCTTGTTAAAAACATACATTTCCCCAAACCTGGTGAATCTAAATCGATAGAAGAGGAGCCTGGGAATCTGTACTTTTACTAGCATGCCAGCTGATTCCTATCAGCAAGTTTGGGAAATGATGAGAGAGCCACACTCTAGTCAGAACCAGGTTCAAATTCCAGCTTTGGAACTTCTTAGCTGTCTAACTGGAATCTGTTTTCTCACCTGAAAAATAAGAATAATAATGCCTACTTCGTAGCATTATTAAAAGGATTTTAAAAGCAATTTAAAGAGAATGTTTAAATGTTTGTTCCCCTAAATGTTTATTTGTTCCCCTTCATCCTGAAGACACTGGGAACTACTAAAAGCCTCTGCGCAGATCTTTAGCTTCAACCCGCTCTGCAACACTCAGACACATGGTTGCCCAGCCTCTTCGGTAACACCTCCGGTGACAAAGAATCAAATTTACTATCTCCAGAAGCAGTTCATTCCACTTTCAGACAGTTTTAATCATGAGCTCTTTCTTCCTTATGTTGAGTTGAGATCTGCCTTGGGTGACAGAACAAATCTAATCCCTTTTCCACATGATAGGGTGACGCAATTAATTTAGATAAGGAAAGTAAGGAGGAGGAGTAGGTGTGGGGGTCCATTTGGAACACACTGCTTGTTTGAGGCACTGGGAGGGCAGCTCCAGTCACGTGTGCAACAAGTGGTTGATATGTGGGTCTGGAGTTCAGTAGAGATCAGAGTTGTCATTTACACGACAGGATTTGAAGCTGTGAACATAAATGACATTGCCATTTATGGGGCAGAGCTAATGAAACGTATTGAGGAATGGTCAGCAAGGTAGAAAGAGAGCCTTTAAAGAAGAAAGCCGGTAATTCGTGGAAACAAATGTGACGAGGTCAGACCAATGGCAGAGAATCAGCGAACCAGTCACTACTGACAGAGTTGGGCTTCTGCCCCTCTGGAGCCTTCCAGAGTTGCTTGGAACCATACCACCATGCTGATAAGCAGATGTACACTTCCTTTCCTACTGAAAGAGAGGCAATTTGAAGAAATAGCAGCAGCAAGTACAGACGACTGCAATATTTCCCAGCCTGGATGCTAAGACCAGTTTCTCCAAATAAGGCTCCCATGCTCCTATCTTTGGGGGAAACACTGCCTAGTACAGTCCCTCCTGGAGATTGATCACAGTAAAGAACCCTATTTTCCTCTGTTTAATCCTGCATTTGCCCAACTTACTGAACCACTGATTTTTCACACAATACTTAACATCTTGAGGAGCTAGTGTTTCCTGGCACATAATGTGGCAAATGTGGTGAGCAGAAGAAGAGAAACAAGACAATAGTTTAAGGGACTATTGGTATCAAGGGAATTTTTTTCTTTCCTTTTTAAGAATGGAAGAACCTTGAATATACTTAAATGCTGAACAAAAGGAAGCTACTGCAGAGTAAAACAAAGGCCAAAAACAGGCACAAAAAGCAATAGAGCGAGCCAGGCTTCAGGCTTTGGTAGAGGGTTAGCTTAGCGAAATACCTCAGCTCGCTAATCTAGCCATAAAATATTATTTCCCTTGATGAACTCTAGTGATTACAAATGTTCACTATTCTAAACCATATTTACTTTCCTCTGAGGATACAGATGTTATCTACATAAGGTTAAGGGCAGATGATATAAACTGTATAAACTGATTCACTAGAAAGAGTGCAGTCTCCACCCTCCTCCCCAGAGGTAGACGGAATGTGTCCCTTGCCAGGACCAGAGAAGGGTGTTCCAGGTCTTCCAGGTTGAGAGCTGATGCCCCACTCCCCCTGCCCAGGCAGGGAGAGCTCTAGCACAGGATAGGCGGAGAGGGGAAATTTAGAAATAAAGCTCTCCAAAGAAACTGTCTTGCCTAAAGATCAGCTTCCCACACACACTGGAGTGCCACATCTGCGGGGGCTGGAAGCACGAGAATGGAAGAGTCCTGACCAAGTCACATAAGTATTACCCTTTTGCGGGAGGCGACAGCATATTTCTGAGTCCCCCCATTGGCACCCCAGTGTCTAGGCTGCAGATCCAGAGCAAGGGCTTAGGGACAGAAAACAGGAGACTGAAAAGATCACCAGTGACTAGTCCAGCCTTCCTCCTGCTCTCCTCTCTTCACAGCAAATGTGAAGAAAGCTGCTCTCAACACAGAGGGAGTCGAGCTGAGGGTTCATTTTAGAAAAGAACCATGAAGGGTTCTAGTGGGCTTGAGGCTCAAATCTGGGCTCCCTTGGCTCTTCTCCCTGCAGGAGGGTCAGGAACTAGCAACTGAGGAAAAAGAAAATCAAGCACCGAGAGAAAAACTGCAATTAGCATTTATATCGGTTGGCTATTGGCTATCGTCATCTCAAACCCCAAGGACAGAGTAGATGTCACGTTGCCAGGCAACTAGCAACTGTAGCCTCCCCTCCCCCACCCCCTAGCTGGTATCAGAGACCACTAGAAAAAGTTTAACCCAAGAGTCTGATACAAGCATTAAACACACACACACACACACACACACACACACACACACACACACACACACACACGGCTCAGAGGAGTAATCCTACGACCTCTTTCTCTGAGGATTTTACCCTTGGAGAGGTACAATGTACTTGCCCCAGACTGTTGGAGTTTTGCCAAGAAGCCCAAGCAGGAAGAAGGAAACTATCCCTAATTCTAGGAGGAGTCCATAGTGTTCATTTAGCAATCCAACTCTCTAAGAGGTTTGTACTTTGACCTGACAAAGTATTATAATGTGCCTCAAGGGTCAGAAGCTCAGCCTTGGACAGTATCTCAGAACAGCTTTCAGCAGCAATACACTCAATGCTATATATCCGTTCCACCCACCCTTCCTGTGGAAGATACACCATCCCATCCCATGTCCCATGATTCAGATACAGCAGACCAGTGCACAGGGAGTGAGGGAACACAAAAAAAAAAAAAAAAAAAAAAACAGAAAGCAGCAACCTGTCAGTTCTTTGGTTTCTTAAAAGAGACCCTGTACCAGAACACAGTGGTAGCTGATATGCTCAGATACAAATTCTGATGTCTATTATGCATATGTGGAAGGGGGGAATGCCAAGTTTCCCCTCAAATCACAGATTGCAAGCAAAGTACTTTGAACATTTGAGTGCTCTCTGAATGCTGACTAGCAACAATCACCCAACAGTCTTTTACAATTAGAGCAAACTGAAAATTTCCCATACTGAGTCATTCAGGAGCAAAAAGGAAGAAGCCAGCTCACAAAAGGGAGGAGATACTGACCATAAAGTACACAACCTGAGCATACAGTGCAAAGTGTTGTTTTAGTACTGGGAGTACACACTCCCTACCCCACTAGTTAAACAAGAAGGGCTGGGTTGGCACGGAGCTCCCCCCATGCAGCACAAGGCCTGGTGCTCAGAGGTGAGACTTACCTGACATACAAGGACCTCTTCTCACTCGTTCGCAGGGACCCAGACCCAGAGCTCATACTGCTGTTCATCATTTGTTCTCGCAAGTCATGTATCTTCGATTCAAAGCGACTGTATTCTGTCAGAGAGACAAGGGAAAGGACAAGAAAAGAATGAACCCAAGGAGCTGCACCAAGCCTGTGTGCCAGCGGCCAAAGAGCCAGGAGGACCCTTGGCTTCAAAGCAGCCAGAGCCAGCCCAGTCAATCTTTGCTTTGATAAGCAGAGTACCCCCTCCATGCACAGAAAGATTTCTCTCCACCCCCAGACTAGTAGAATGAAAGAATACACCTGAAAAAGGAGTAACATTTGGACATATCAAATGGAAAAAAGCTCACTGATCCTTAAAAAAAAATAACAACTGGAAAGAGGTTCCAGTGCAGCCTTCATTAATCTTTAGAGCAGGCACTAAGGCCCAAGGAGAGCAGATGGGAAAAGAGACTTTCCCGAAAAGTGGATTGCAGAGAACAGATGGCCCTGAGGTGCAGGGTGGTGGGGCAGGGAAGGACCTGAGGCCATTATATCACTGTTAGGCAAAGAAGATGATCTGTTTCTAGATGACTTTTTTTTTGAGGGGGGACGTTGGAATGCAGTACAAAGGTAAAAACAAACCTCACAATCAGAAGAGAAGATCACAAAGCTCTCCTGAATTATTTCCCTTCTAACAAACAGGGTCTTTGGCTTCAGTAACAATTGAACATTACAATAGAAATTCTCCCAAACCCAGAAGTCTGCTGACATCTCTCTCCTCCAAAACCATCTAGTCAGGGGGGTCATAAGTCCATGCCCAACTTTGTAGCCCACTGACACCATTACAACAGTCTGAAAAAGCCTCATCATTCTGGAAAGGTGACTACAGGTTTATACCCAATTTAAGAAAACCTGACATAGGAAAATTAACTCTATCCATACAATTATTATAAAAGGCTTTTTACAGGGCTACTTTGCTGTGACACTCTCCTAGCACATTTTAAATATGATATTCACATTTACCACAAACACACACACACACCACACATTTTTCAGGTCTATAATTGCCAGTCTATAATTGCCACATAAAATGGGATATATCTAAGGCACAGACTGTGAAAACGGTAGAAAACAGGCATACTTCATTATGACAAGCTGATTTTAAAGGAAGTCACAATTTATACTGGGGGTTGAAGGCTGGGGAACTGCTTTAAAAAACAAACACATTTCCAGGAAAAAAGAATTCCACAAAAGCATTTTCATGCACCACAGAGGGCTGGCAAGAAGCATCCCCATCTAGTGTGCATGACTCTACAGGCAGAAAACAAAACACCTGTTCTAACACCTGACACTCCCCTTCCCTCAGCAAAGCAACCTGACCTTCAGCTGGGTATAAAGGGAAACAGTAAAAAGCCTAAACAGGAGGGAATAGAGTTCTAACTCATACAAATATCCTCTTCTCAACAAAGTTTCTTTTTGTTCACTCTGGTACCAACGAAGCCAACTGGTTAATAAACTCATGTGCTCTTTCATTCATCACGCACTGGTGTTATGGTGATTTGTCCTCATTACTTACTCCTGTCCCTGAAATCCTGCAGGAAGCAGTTAAGTCACTGACTCACCCATTAAATGTTGGGGAAAGAAAAAAAGAGAGACAGCAGCTGGACAATGTCCCTATTCTGAGGGTTACAAGGCAACACATCAATATCAATGAGGCTTCCCAATCTAAAGGTAGAAGGTGGTGACCGATCTGTCATGGCAGCCCTGGACAGCCCAAGCGCACAGCAGCAGGGCTATCTACCTCTAGAGCTGCCCAGGCGCAGGTCCCGCCCCAAGGCTCAGCCCTCCAGCCCAGCCCTCTCCAGTTGGCTCCTTTCTGGCCCTCCTCCCCACTCACCGGCTAAAAGGAGACTGGGTGAGACAAAGAGATTTCTGACCAAGCAACCATTTCTTGAGCAAGATAAGTAAAAGGCAGAAATATGCATTGAGCACAGAAAAAAAAAAGAAAAAAGAAAACCCACCACCCAATCTATCCTTAAGCCATTTTCCCCCTCTCCCAACTTGTTTATATATTCTCTTCTTTGGAATTGGCTTGCCCACTGAACTCCAACTTAGCAGCCGGTCACGGTAGTTGCTTAGTAACTACATTTCTTAAAAAACCCTTTAAAAACAACCACCAAACCACCATTTCCTCAAAGCTCCTAATCCAAGGTTGATAACGCTGGGCCAGAGGGCCCACTTAAAATAGACTATAGCAAGAGAACAAGGCTATTGCTTTATGGAAGCCACTTTCTGTTTTCTACGCGCTACTAAGCTTTCAAGTCTATTAAATAGTGTTTTATTCACTTTTCCCTCATTCAGATGATCCCCTTAGAGTTCTAGCTGCTCATCGGTCTCTGCCTTTTATTTGTAGTTATCTAATGTCCAGTAGGCACAAAGTAGGCTCTGAATAAATGATTGTTGGGTAAACGAGGAGCAGATTAAAAAACTCTGCCCAAGTCGATGCTTCTGTTCTCAAACTAATAAAACTAATGGTTTATTTAACTGATGGCTGCCAGCTTCACTGAGGGCTTGGAAAAGTAGTTAAGAAGTATTCCCATTTGCTTTTGTTCCCAAGGTTAATTGTTGGGAGCAATTGGAGTATATGTTTTTTAAACACCTTTTTCAGATGTTAATAACCCACAGTGGGCATGTGATTAACAAACTTTGTTTATAACAAAGAAAAAATAATTCTAACAAAAAGCTGTTTAGAATAGTCTTTAGATAGTACCTCATCTTAATATTAGAGGACTCATTTTCCAAGGACAAAAGCTTCACCTAAAAAGCATCTGAATTCTAAGACCTCACAATTTGCCAAGGTCCCTCTTTTCCCCTTCCACTCATAACAAAGCCGTTGCTGGAAGGCATCTCCTAGGCCTAAGTCTTTGCCTAAGAAGCCCACCAGACCAGCCTCTATAATTCAAAAGGCCTACTTCAAACAGGCTATTTTAAAGAAACAACACTTATTACTAAAATCTCAAGTCTACTAAACTGTGTTATATTCACTTTTTTCCCATTCATATGAACCCAACCATTTGTGATCCACAAAGATATCCACGGTGAGTCAGTCATTGCTCCCTCATTCTCTTTACTAATCACAGAGAGAAAAGGGGGTGGGGGTGGGGGACAATCAGGCATCATTCCCCCAAACAGGATTTCTCACTGACCATCTGGGGTGCCTCTGAAAGATCAGGATTTGGGACCCTACCCCCTGATACACTGACTCAGAACCTACTGAGTGGGCCCAGGAATCTGTATTTTTAACAAGCATCAAGGTAATTCTGATGCCAAATAAAATTTGAAACTGCTGGTCTTGATTACAAAATTGAGTTTTGTTTTATTTTGTTTTGTTAGTTCAGGGAAAAGATAAGGTAAGTATCCTGCAGCCTGTCTCAAAAGGAAGTTAGGACAAGAGGGTTGGAAAGCTCTCCAAAAAAAAAAAAAATTGGCAATACAACTGCAAATTCCACGGGAAAGGAAAGTGCTAAAGAAGCCTCTGTCCAATATATACACTACCAAACGTAAAATAGATAGCTAGTGGGAAGCAGCCGCATAGCACAGGGAGATCAGCTCGGTGCTTTGTGACCACCTAGAGGGGTAGGATAGGGAGGGTGGGAGGGAGGGAGACGCCAAGAGGGAAGAGATATGGGGACATATGTATATGTATAACTGATTCACTTTGTCATAAAGCAGAAACTAACACACCATTGTAAAGCAATTATACTCCAATAAAGATGTTTAAAAAAAAAAAGAAAAAGAAAAAAAAGAAGCCTCTGTCCAATGTGCCTGCAAAGAAAGCTAATGAGTTTACACTTTTTTAAATTATAAAAGTAGCACATGATTTTTTAAAATCTTTAACTGTTTTCTTTGGACATTCCTGTATCATTTCCCCATCCCACTACCCAGAAGTAACCAGTTAGGATTTTTAGTATGTATCCTTCCAGACTTACTTCCATGTATATATCGTTTATATACATACACTCACAACTCACATAGATTCACATGCTTTTTTCATTCTCTGATATATAATGGAAACCTATTCATGTCAGTACACAGTGATCTACCTCGTCCTTTATAATAGCTGCACAGTACTGCATATTATGGACAGACCATAATTTATTCAGTCATATCCCAACAGACATACATTTAAATTGTTTATAATTTTTTTATATTACAATCAATGCTGCACTGTATATTTGTATGAGCATTTCGATAGCATAGATTCCTAGAAGTGAAAATGGAGGGTCAAATTACATGCACATGAAAAAATTTGATTGGCACTACCAAACTGAACCCCAATATTCTGAAACCTTCATGACTGGAAGTGAGGATAAACTGCTAGTCTAAAGCTTCCAGCAGCTCTTCTGTTCCTGAAGAAGTAGAGGCAGAATTTACCTTTAAGGACAGATTGATCTTTTTGTTTGGGGGAAAAAACTCTAATAAGCCTTTTGGTTATGAAAAAGTAAAGCCAAGACTGCATTCTGGAATAGACAAAGAGGAACCTCAAATGTTCTCTCTGCATAATCACAGAAAAGGTCCTCCTGTGGGTGGAGATGCTGATTCAAAGGGCTTGTCCTAACACCTATATGATACTTTATCTACCTCTAGAAACATCTACCTCTAGACTTGACCACTCTGCCTCCCCCTACTTAGTAATTTCATGCCAAACCTCCCTGGTACAGTAAATGACAGCCCCCTTCCTCCTGTGCACAACCAGTGTTTCCTCCTGCGCACAACCAGCGTTTCCTCAGTGTTTTGCTGATGTTCTTCCTAACTGCTTCCTCAATCCATCTCCTTCTTTCTAACTTCCATTGTCATTGCCTTTTCCTTTTCTCATGATTATTTTTATCTCTTGCCTGGATTTAGGTCACACTGTGTTATCTCTTCTCTGGACCACTGCTGTATTGCTCTAGCTGGTAGTCTGCCCCCAGGATCTCCAAACTCCAATCCAGCTTAAGATTCTATTTGAAAAGCCTTCCTAAAACGCCAACTTGTAGCCCTCTGTCCGGGTATCTATAATAACTCAACAGCAACTAAAGAACTTTAATATCTCAACTAAAATTTCAAAGACTGCTAAAACCATCATCCTGTCACTCTCAGCCGATCTATCCCATGTCTCATTAGACAGATCCTCTTTTGATCTAACCTGCCTGGAACTCCTGAACACAATTTGTTCATTCCTACCTATTATTCCCTTGTCCTGAAATTTTCCTCCCTGCCTGACACTGAACATCCTTTATGTCCTTCACCACCCAGAAGTTTTACTCATTCATTTATTTATTCAAATATTAACTAAATGTCTACAGTGTGCCAGGCATTATGAGAGCTGATGGGGATATAATGGTAATCAAACAGTTCCTAGAAATTACAATAATGAAAAAAACAACTATTTAATTACAATTTTAATTACGATTGTGACTACTGCTATGAAGAAAATGCTACGAGAAGAACAGGGTGACCCAATCTACTGAGGGGGGGGATGGGAGGTTAACAAAGGTTTCCATGAGGAAGTGACATTTAAGCTAAGCCTTTAAGGATGAAGAGTTAGCCCGGGGAAAAGGGGTAGATAAAGAAAGCATTCCAGACAGAAGGAACAGCATATGTGAGGGTATAAAATATCTGGATCACAGGGAAGTAAGGGAATACTGGCAGGAGATCAGACTTGTAAGGTAGACAGAGGTCAGATTATACATGACCTTGTGGACTACAGTAAAGATTTCTGCTTTCATCCTAAGAGTAACAGAAAGAAGTCACTGAAAGATTTTAAGTAAAGGAATGACATGAACATGTGTGTATGTGTATCACTATGGCCATTGTGGGGAGAATAATTGTGGTGCCTCACATGTAGATTTAAGTTTCTTGACAGCAGAGGACCATGCTTTCTCTTTTTGTCTAGGCCCTACAGCCTCTAGGGGGGCCTGCTTTACAGCATCCAAACCAGCTAGCCCCCTAGCCTCTGCTCAAATATATCCAATGTTGGGAAGCTCTGTATTCCTTAATTATTAGACAACACTATTCAAGAGAAAATTCTTGGATTGAGGGCCATCTCTTTTGCTAGCTGGTCCTATTTTGGTGTCTAAAACAGTATAAAACATGATGGATTCTCTTCTGCATAACTGCATGAAGGAACAGTTTAAAGAAAATCAAAGAGCTGGGAAAGCCTGGAGCAGGTTCCAAGACTACTGAATAAGACTGAAGAGAAGGTAGAGTGTGAACAGGGGAAGGGGAAGTGATGGAAGGTTAGGGGGCCAGATTATAAGAGTTTGAGATAGGACTTTTCTTACTAGGCTTTGGGAACCACTGTTAAGTGTTTAAATAGGAAAGTGATACAATTAGAACTAGGTTTGGGGGAAGATTATTCTGAGAACATAATACAGAAGGGAAAGCAGTGACAAAGATAACAGAGACCTGTTCTACTAGTATAGACAGTGACTTCAAAGGCTTGACATAGTGTGGGGGCAACTGAGGACAGAAAGAAGAGGCAAGAATCAGGAAATATGCTGGAGCTAGAGGAGAGAAAATCTGACATCTGACTGGATGTAGGGTGAGAAAGGATCAAAGGCAGCTTCTGAGTTCCTTCCTGAAAGACCAGGAAAAGGTGGGATAATATCAGCCATAATAGAAAATGGCCATCATGTCCTCCAAATAAGTTCTCTATTCTCCAGGCTAAATGTTGTTACTTCCTTAACCATTCTTCATCTCACATGGTTTCCAGGCCCTCCACTACCTCTCCCTTTTTAAAATCTAGTGCCCAGAATTTGTGGTGATGTCATTTTCTTTACAAAACTGTAAGCTCCTTGATGCGGTTTTTGTTTCCTACTCAAAGTTTAGCATGGCAATCTGCACCCTTGTTGAGTCAACGATCTTTACTGAATGTGCTAACTCACTATAAAGATCCAACAGGACAAACCTGGACACTGTAATTCTCAAATTCTGACTCCTCAGGAACTAATGTAAGAAAAAAGAATACAAAACTTTCTCCTTCCACTGACCCCAAAATGGTAAAAACTGAACAAGAAAACCACAAACCACTTCTGCAAAACACTAACATATCAGAGGTTTCAAGACCTACTTAATAGCCTAATAAAGCATCAAAGAGGACTGAAACTACAATATTCACTAATATGAAATGGACACATAACCAAGCCTCCAAATCCATCTCCCCTATAAGACTTTGATCTCAAATGCATCTACATTCCTAATGACAGAAAAACTGTCTTCTCAGGATAAAAAATGACATTTGTCAGTAATTTGGAAAAGCAGAAAGGGGCTCAGTTTCTCAACCCATAGAAGATTTATGTGGTTCTATTTGATTATGGGTAGGAAAATGTTGTAGAGACAGGAAACAATGGGAAGCAAAAAAGGGTACTTACTCTGCATGAAGCACTGACTACCTATGGTTTGAATGAAGATATAAAAGGTAAATGCTCCAAAATAAAATAAAAACCATGCCTACCAAATTTGGAAGTGACAATGAAGCTGGGGAGACAACTGGATGACAGACTTCAGACACACAGATTGTGACAGGTAGGAACAATGGAAAGATGTGAATACAAGTAGAATGCAAAAGAGAAATGTAACTTCCTGACCTTGAGTCCCCACACAAATACTGAGTAGGGAAGACAGGGCTGAATAACAGCATGTGTCTTGGTTGGCTATCAACACAAAACAAGTCAATAGCTGCCCAAAGGCTCGTTTGTTCCTATGGAAGTGAAGGTGTTCCAATCTCAAACTCATACAGCCCTCATTTGCCATTGCTGAGCTGCCCTGAGCTCAGAGGAATCACCCGTTGTGCAAATGTACAGAACTCATGAGAGAGTCACAGATTTTGATGAGTATGAATTGTGTTTCAGGTTTCTACAGTTACCTTTGGAGTGCAAACCCTCAGGATTTGTATGAATTACAAGCATCTGTCCCAACAACATAGCTCATGTTTTCAAAAGAAACGGATGGAGCCAAAAGTAAAATAAGCCCATCAAGAAGATACCTGTCAGTGTGGTGATAAGTACATGAATCGTCAAACAGCACAACATTTCTTGGAATCACAAACTTGTCTCTATAAAATAATATGAAGCCTATTACTTGGGTTAGTTTCTAATTATGGGGCCTACTATTTAAAGAATCTGACACCTCTAAGAGACGCCGCAGACCCGGACCGGAGCAGCTTGGAGGCGGTGAATAATAGCTCTTCAAGTCTGCAACAAAAAATGGTCTCCAATAAAACTACATTGCAAAAAATGGGAAAGAAACAGAATGGAAAGAGTAAAAAGTCGAAGAGGCAGAAGCTGAAGAATTTGTGGTAGAAAAAGTACCGGACCGATGTGTAGTGAATGGGAAGGTGGAGTATTTCCTGAAGTGGAAGGGATTTACAGATGCAGACAATACTTGGGAACCCGAAGAAAATTTAGATTGTCCAGAGTTAATTGAAGCATTTCTTAATTCTCAAAAAGCTGGTAAAGAAAAAGATGGAACAAAAAGAAAATCTTTATCTGACAGTGAATCTGATGATAGCAAATCAAAGAAGAAAAGAGATGCTGCTGATAAACCAAGAGGTTTTGCCAGAGGTCTCAACCCAGAGCGAATAATTGGTGCCACAGACAGCAGTGGAGAATTAATGTTTCTCATGAAATGGAAATATTCAGATGAGGCGGACTTGGTGCTGGCAAAAGAGGCAAATATGAAGTGTCCTCAAATTGTAATTGCTTTTTATGAAGAGAGACTAACTTGGCATTCTTGTCCAGAAGATGAAGCTCAATAATCGTTTGCATTGCTTTATATATATATATATTTTTTTTTTTTAATCAAAAATCTGGGTCTTGGTTTTTTGATTTATTAGTGTGAAGAAATAACTACATTCTAATGAAAATCAAGTTTGATATGTTCGTTTCGAAGTAGTATTGGGGAAGTTGTTGGGTTTTAGGGGGTTTTTTTGGGGGTTTCGTTTTTGTTTTTTTTGCATCTGTATCACTGGTTACTTTTAACAAATAAAAGCTTTCTGTAGTTGCTTCCTTTAGCAGAAAAGAACGTTTGATACCACGGTGTATTATTTCCTCTGCATTAGAGAACAGCTTTTCTAAATGTTGGGGAAAATCTCCATATTCATTACTCAATCAGAATTTAGAATTTGCATTTAACTCATATATGCCTAAGGACCATTCTGGGTTTTTTGTATGTGTATACATAAAATACATATGTAAATGGTTTGGGGGTTTTCTGGTTATTGTTTAAATACATTTACCAAAACAAAAACAGCCTTTCACAACCATGGATGAGCCCATGTTTCTGGGATTCTATCATTTTGAGCAATATAAGAAATCACTTCAACTTAAATTGAAAATTTAAGTCTTAACCTTTCAAATTAAATAATTTTGTAATTAGACAAATTAATGTAAACAATTTAAATTGGATAATTTTTTAAAGCAGCCCTACTAGAATCTGCATCCATATCTACCATCATATAAATGCAGTTTTATATGTAAAACCCCTGAAAGGAAAATTTTATCTCTGTCAACCCAAATGAAAAAACTAGAAAAATTCTGGTATGTTTTAGTTAGCCAAGCAAGACTTAGTTAAATGGACATTTAAAGCTTCCTTTTGGCAAACCATTCTTTTATAAGAAGTTGAAATCTCTGTGCTGTATTTACTGAAAGACTGTGATACATGGAATGTCTCAGACTTGTTAATGGAAATCTAATCAGATGGTTAGAGATGTTGGCAATTTAGGATCTGCAGGAATAAATGAGTGAACAAACTTTACTAATCTAAACTTGACCTGCATGTTTTTTCAAACTTTACCCCAACCCATTCCTTACATGTAGGCTCAATCTTCTCAGTATTCTGGGTTACTGGTTCAGCAGAAGCCAGGAAAAACAATAACTTTGTAGTAATCAGAATGTTATTCAATTGTATATTGTTTACTTTATTGTAAATACTGGTGAACAGTGGTCAATAAATAGTTTTATATTCAAAAAAAAAGAATCTGACACCTCTAAAACTAGACAATTTCTCAGGTCCCTTCTAATTTTGACATAATTATGATTTTAGAACCAAATCAATGAGGTGCATAAGAAATCAAACCTAGGGCTTCCCTGGTGGCGCAGTGGTTGAGAGTCTGCCTGCCAATGCAGGGGACACGGGTTCGCGCCCTGGTCTGGGAAGATCCCACATGCCGCGGAGCAACTAGGCCCGTGAGCCACAACTACTGAGCCTGCGCGTCTGGAGCCTGTGCTCCGCAACAAGAGAGGCCGCGATAGTGAGAGGCCCGCGCACCGCGATGAAGAATGGCCCCTGCTTGCCACAACTAGAGAAAGCCCTCGCACAGAAACGAGGACCCAACACAGCCAAAAATAAATAAATAAATAAAATTTAAAAAAAAAAAAAAAAAAAAAAAAAAAGAAATCAAACCTAGGACTAGTCTAATAAAAAATTTTAATATGATCTACAAGAAGGAAATCTTCACGTCTGCAAATAATCCTAAACTCTTTGGGTCAAAAAAATACCAATTTAAGGAGTATAAATTGCAAGAAAAAGAATTTAAGGCTATATGAGAGGGCAGAAAAGTTGCAAACAGACCTCCATATGGGCAAATGCTGCTTTAAGAAAAATAATTTCAGCTCTACTTTTAGAACAATGGGCTCGGAACTATGACTAACCCAGAACAGAAACTTCAGTGTCATTGTATTCTGGTCCCTGCACTGTCACAATGTGCTTCCTCACCCATACACACACATTACCAGGGTCCTGATACTGGGAATAAAACAGAAAACAAGACAAGCCATAAAAAAATCCAGATTATCCCTACTGACTGGATGTTTCTGTCCCCTAAAGAGCTTAGTGAGGATGCAGGAAGGGCCACTGAGCAAAAGTGCTATACTATATAAAGGTGCCATGACATTCAGCCACCTGGTCTGAAATGAGTAGAATGAAAAATGCTTTGATCTCACATCAAGCTAAGAAAAAGTTTTTCATAGGACCTGGCCATTGGCTCTCCTCACCCTGTTCTGGATCACCCAACAGATCAGGGTAAAAGCTTCAAATAGGGCCTTTTCTCTAAATCAAAAGAATTTCATATAGCATATTCAAATGCAACAGTAACAAAGCCTTTAGCTCCTTTAACCCGTAAGTCAAAGTCTATGCAAGAACTACCCCAAGACAAAACACCTCATCTAGAAAAACATGAGCATGAATACCTTGCCCTGAAGGTAGCAGGTACTCTTGTTCACAACAATCTTTTCCACTTAACAGAAATGCTGCAACACAGTGACCGAAACACACAACATTTTATGACTAAGCTTGCTAACTTGAGATAATGTAACTGATTTCTATGTTTTGTTTTGTTTTTTGTTTTTTTTTGGCCACAGCCGGCGGCTTTCCCCCCACCAGGGATCGAACCGGGGCCCCCTGCAGTGGAAGTGCGGAATCGTAACCACTGGACCACCAGGGAATTAATTCCCTGATTTCTATGTTTTACTATGTCAATTGAGAATCTAGATTCAAATGTTCTTCACAGTAGTCACTCCAATAGGATCACAAATTCTCTCACAATAGTTATTGGGGTATCAACTGAATCTCTTTTGGGTCAAGTTTCTGTGGAAGGAACCCAGAAACTGAGACCTAGAGAAAGACCCTTCTGGTTATTTGTCAAAACATCTGTGGTCATTTTTCATATTTTACTCTGATAATCCCAGAGTAAAATATTACAGAGGAGAATTAAGAAACCCCAAATCCAAATTATGAGCATGTGTGTGTGGTTGTGTGTGTGTGTGCGTAATAAAGGTGGTACTTCAAAACAGCAGGAAAATGATGGATTATCTAATAAATGGTACCAAGGTATTCCTTAAATATTTGGAGCAAAAATAAGGTAGTGTCCTATCTTACATCATAAATAAAGTCCAGGCAGGTTAAAGTTTTAAACGCAAAAAGAAAAACATTAAATAACTACAATAAAACAAAGGCGGACATTTATTTTCTATCAGGGTAGGAAAGGCCCTTCCAAACCTAGGGGCAGAGGTGAAATACACAAAAGAAAACACTGATAGATTTGACTACATAAAAACAAAACATCTGTACATCAAAATAAAATAAAATAATAAAGCAAAAAGGGAAAAACCGCTGCAATATATGTGACAAAGAACTAATATTCTAACTACTTTAAAGCTTTTACGTATCAGTAAGAACTAATGAACATACGTCAACAGGGAAATGGGGAAAGGGTATGAACAGGCAATCCACACACAAAAAAAGAAAATGATGAACACACAAACACACACACAAATGTTCAATTCTATTATGAAAAAGAAATACAAATTAAGATATAAATTAAGTAACATTTTTACCTATCCAATTTGCAGAGATTTTTAAAAAATAATACTCCATGTTAGCAAGGTTGGTGGAGGTGGAAAAATATACCAAAATATATCAAATATATCAAAAGTCTTAAACATGTTTATATCCTTTGGCCCAATAATTCCACTCCAAAGAATTCATTCTGAAGACACAATCACAGATTCACAAAAAGCCTCATACAAGGATATCCATCAAAGTGTTATTTATAAGATCAAAAAATTGCAAATAACCTACAAGTCCTCCAATAAGGGAATGATTACATGAATTATGGCACACACATGATGGAATATTGTTTAATTATTAAAAACCATTTTAAAATATGCATGACATATGCTAAGTTAAAAGAATGGATATAAGACTGCTTAAATACAATGATCCGAGTCTTGAAAGAGATACATACATACTATATGATATATAAAAGTTTGGAGGGAAATATACACAAACACAAGGTTATTTCTGGAGGTAGTTTTACAGGTGATTTGAACTTTTTTTACTTTGTATTTTGTTATGTTCCAATTTTCTACAAATCTGAATGTAATATTTATATATCCAGGAAAAATATAATTTTAAAAATTATATATTTTAAAATTATATATATTATAATATAAAATATAATTTGAGGGGGATGGGGAGGCAGACTGAAAAAGACAGTCCCAAGGATGAAGCCAGGACACACGTGCACTAGAAATTCCCCTCCTCACTGCTCTTGACTCCATCATTTTCCTCTGGGACGGATCACCCAACCAGTTACAGACAAATCCACTTAAGTGTATTATCACTATTATCACCTTGCCATCTTATCCAAGAGTAGACCAAAGAAGTCCTGCCAATGCATTGCTAAAATCTAGATATACCACATTTACCCTATTTCCTTGGTCCACCAGTCCAGTAACCCTGTCCATCAAGGCAATTTGGCAGTCTGACATGATTCGTTTGACTTTGGTGAACCAATACTGGTTCCAGTGCTCACCACTTCTTTTTTCTGAGTGTTTACAAAACAACTCTTAATAATCTAGTTTGGAATTTAACCCAAGATTTACAAAATTCTCTTTCTCCTTTTTGAAAATCTGAAGGACACCTGTGTATCCATATCCCCAATGCACATATTTATACAAAATGTGTTAATTTCATCAAGTTGAAAAATCCCCAAATCTCTAGGGTCTTTGTTTTTTTAAGATATCTAAATTCAGTGAAAAGTAAACAAAGATCTATTTCAAGAGGATGAAAGCCTTATCACAGGAAAGAAGAGGGGAAGACAAGACCTTTATTAAAGCAAGACTGTTATTAACTCAAGACTGTGATTCAATAACAGTCTAGGTACAAACAGGAACTTGTGAATTGAATTCACAACTCACACTTATCTAACACAGAATTTGAGTTAGAAGAAACATGTGAGATCATTTTGCACAGTCCCCTCATTTTACAGATCAGAAAACTGGGGCCCATGGGGACTTCCCTGGTGGCACAGTGGTTAAGAATCCGCCTGCCAATGCAGGGGACACGGGTTCGAGCCCTGGTCCGGGAAGACCCCACATGCCGCCGAGCAACTAAGCCTGTGCACCATAACTACTGAAGCCCGTGCTCCGTAACAAGGGAAGCCACTGCAATGAGAAGCCCGTGCACCACAACGAAGAGTAGCCCCCCCGCCCGCTGCAACTAGAGAAAGCCCACGTGCAGCAACGAAAACCCAACACACCCAAAAATAAAATATAATAAAATAAATTTTTAAAAACCCAATAAAACAATTACTCTATTGTGGAATATAAGTCTAAAGCGTCAAACAAACAAAGCAACAGTGTAAATATCAGGGTCAAGATTTCAACAAGCAACACATTAAATTAAAAAGAAATCCTAAAAAGCTATAAATAAATAAGAACTAATTCATTCTCTGTATCATTCTAATCACTCTACCCCATCAGAAGAACCGATGTTTTACAGACACCAAAGCTCCTAGGATTTTGCCTCAAACCATGTAACAAGGACAAGAAAGCACCTGTCTAGCTAGGTTCAGAATTCTTTGCCAACTCTAGCTACCATGTCCTTAGGCTACATGGAAGACAAAAAAGCACAGTGCACACGAGTACACACACAAACACACACACACACACACACCTGTATATAAAGTTCAGCCCCAGGAGGCAAAACTGAAAAGAAAGCTAACATTTTTCTCTCTTCTAAGTTTGCAAAACAGGGTGGGCCTAAAAGGGCGCAGCCACTTTGGGAAAGTCTGGCAGTTCCTCAAAAATGTTCAATGTTGTTACCTTATGACCCAGCAATTCCACTCCTAGGCATATATACCCAAAAGAATTGAAAACATATGACCGCACAAAAACCTCCCATGAAGTTCATAGCAGCAGTATTCACAATAGATGAAAGGTGGAAACAACCCAAAAGTCCATCAACAGAAGAATGGATAAACAATTTGTGGTATAACCATAGGATGGAATATCATTCAGCCTTAAAAAGGAATGAAGTGTTACATGCTACAACATGATGAACCTTGAAAGCACTATGCTGAAAGAAAGAAGACAGACACGAAAGACTACATGTTGTATGATTCCATTTATATGAACCAGCCAGAAAATGACACTTTACAGAAACAGAAAGTAGATCAGTGGTTGCCTTGGGTGAGGGGAGGCGAGGGGAGGAGTTTGGGGGAAATGGGCAGTGACTGCTAATGGGACAGGACTTCTTTTTGGGGTGAGGAAAATGTTCTAAAATTGACTGTTGCACCACTCTGAACATTCTAAAAACCACTGAGTTGTACACTTTAAATGGGTGAATTGTACGGTATGTGAATAAGCTGGAGGGTTTTCTGTTTGTTTTTTTTTAAAGGTGGGCCCTATCATTTTTATCATGTCAGCATTCCTAGATAAAATTATCCGTACCCACGCCCTCCAGCACACAGTGATAAGAGTGGAAAGGTAGTCCCTTATCCTCCTGGTTCCCTCTAATCACCTGAGTAATAACAGTTGGCTTGCTCTGGTCTCAAGTCAATTTATAAACAACGTGAGAATCAGGGGACTAAGCAAAGCAAAACAATAAGCACATGAAAAGATGCTCAACATCATTAGCCATTGGGTAAATGCAATGAAAAGCACAATGAGGACTTCCCTGGTGGTGCAGTGGTTGAGAATCTGCCTGTCAATGCAGGGACACGGGTTTGAGCCCTGGTCCGGGAAGACTCCACATGCCGCGGAGCAACTAAGCCAGTGCGCCACAACTACTGAGCCTGCGCTCTAGAGCCTGCGAGCCACAACTACTGAAGCCCGCGCACCTAGGGCCCGTGCTCCACAACAAGGGAAGCCACCACAATGAGAAGCCCGTGCACCGCAATGAAGAGTAGCCCCCACTCGCCGCAGCTAGAGAAAGCCTGCACGCAGCAACAAAGACCCGACGCAGCCAAAAATAAATAAATAAATAAATAAAAATTTAAAAAAAAAGAAAGAAAAGAAAACCACAATGAGATATCACTTCACACCCACCAGAATGGCTAGAATCAAAAAAACTGACATTAACAAGGGTTGGCGAGGATGTGGAGAAACTGTAACCCTCACACTGCTGGTGGGAATGTGAAATGGTGCAGCCACTATGGAAAACAGCCTGGCCATTCCTCAAAAGGTTAAATATAGAGTTGCCATATGATCCAGTAGGTATATATAACCAAGAGAAATAAAAACACATGCCCATGCAGAAAACTGCATACAGATGTTCAAAGATAGTATTCATAATAGCCAAAAGAGTGGAAATAACCCAAATGCCCATCAACTCATGAATGGATAAACAAATTGTGATATATTCATATAATAGAATAGTATTCAGTCCTGAAAAGAAATAAAGTACTGATACATGCTACAACACAGATGAACCTTGAAAACACTATGTCAAGTGAGAGTAGCCAGTCATAAAAGACCATATATGAATCCATTTACACAAAATGTCCAGAACAGGCAAATCCATAGAAGCAGGAAGCAGATTAGTAGCACTGAGGGGGATGGGGAGGTTGGTGGGGCAGTGGGGTGGGGAGGGGGCTGGGGGGACAGCTAAAGGATTCAGTTTCTTTTTGAGGTGGTGAAATGTTCTAAAATTGACTGCTGTGATGGTTGCACAACTCTGTGAATTTTACACCATTGAATTACACCCTTAAATGAGTGAATTGTAAGTTCATAAAAAAATGAATGACAAATACAACTCTATTTCACTTGAAGAAATGGGAAATTCCTCTTTACTGCATTAGTATTCTTAGGCCTGCACACATTTGCTGTTAAGTCAAGCCAACCAATTCCCATCTTTTGGCTCCTCCTGAGGTTCCCCCCACAATATCATTCTATGGTAGTCTTCCCAAGTCCACATTCCTTTTGCAGGAGGGGGGGGTCTCCTTCAGGCTTCCAGCAGTCCCTCTACCCCCAGGTTACCTCCTCCTTTGGTACAGGAGTTTGTGGTCATCAAGACTTAAAAAGCTGACATTTGGGGCCTTACCTGCTGGCGCAGTGGTTAAGAATCCGCCTGCCAATGCAGGGGACACGGGTTCAATCCCTGGTCCAGGAAGATCCCACATGCCACGGAGCAACTAAGCCTGTGCTCCTCAACAAGAGAAGCCACCGCAATGAGAAGCCCGTGCACCGCAACGAAGAGTAGCCCCCGCTCGCCACAACTAGAGAAAGCCTGCACACAGCAACGAAGACCCGACGCGGCCAAAAATAAATAAATGTATTAAAAAAAAAAAGATGACATTTGGGAGTTGGCTTTAGTCCATTTTTTAACAGCTTCTGGCACCTGAAGAGTCTCAGAGCAGTATCTTCTGGGTAGAGAGAGGGGGCTCACAGCTTCTCTGCTGTGGAGAGAGGTCGTTGTGGTCTCTTGGCAAAAGCCCTGGACACGAAGTTCTCAGGAAATCTGACTTCAAATTGTGATTCTGCCCCTTACTGGCCGTGGGACCTTGAGCAAGTCACTCAACCTCTCTGATCCTCACTTTCCTCATCTGTAAAATAGGGATAATATCACCTATCCCACAGGGATATCCTGAAGATTAATGCTTACAAAAGCCATCTAGAACATAGACATACTCAATAATTCAACAAAACATGTGCCAGGCTCTGGACTAGGTGCTGGGGCACAAAGAAAAATACAATAGTAGCTGCCTTCAAATTGTTCAGTGTAGAAATGCTGTTAACAGGAATTCATTTTCTTCCCTCCCTACATTAGCCTTCTTTTAGGATGGCAACAGGAGTTTCAGAACTTTGATTCTTTGCCTTGTTAAACTTTCACCTCTGTGCTCTCAAAAGAGATCATGCTGATGGGGTGGCAGCTATGTTTACATCCCTCACTCTCAAACAGGGGAGATGGGGTGGTAAACTTAAATGTTATGGGGAAAATATCCCTTTTATGCTTTCAAGTTATTACCAACACTGATCCTTACACTCTTCCAGGCCTTACCTGAAGGTGTTTCCATGGTGAAAAGTGTGCTTCTTCAGCACTTTAAAGTAAGTATGGAAAACCCTAGTTCTTTCTCATTCCCTGTACCCCCAGCCTGTCTGGATTTATATTCCAGTTGAAAAGACTAGTCACAAAGGATCAGTTCCCAGTTTAGCTACCTTAGTGACCAATTTCTGGCTCACCTCCTGATTTGGGGTTCAGAATCTATGCTAAAAACAAAAGGGCTTTCCAGAAAAATACTAGCTGAGTTTATAAACAGAGGCTGACACAAAGCAACTAGGGAGGAAAATGTAGGAGATAGTTTCTAAATCAAAATGTTATAACATGAAAACCATCCTTCCCTTGGTGGAGCAATTCCACAAGTCACAGAAAAATATTTTTCATTTTAGAATAGATTGGAGGAGAGCCTCTGCCAAGAGCCAGTTGTTTAAATTTTCAATTTGAATTTTAAGCAGGATTATACATGCCCAAGAACATCATGCTATTTTTAGCTAAATAGGTAGGATTGCTGTGTCCACAACTGTTTGGAGCAATGAGGAGTGAAACTATTAAACAGCATCTCTCACTGTAGTACCTTATCATTTGGCACTTCTATATCTATTTTAATATTTTCCAAAGCTTCATCATACAAATATTTGTAAAGCACCCATGCTTAGGCACAATACAAAGTTTAAATAGATAGACAAGGTTCCTATCTTCATTATGGTTCAACCTATTAAGCAACCAGATATATGAAAGCATCTCACAATTAGAGCAAAGTCAGAGCTGCCATCCAGCCCCTAAGTGCCCAGATGAGATACATCAGGAAGCCACTGTCCTACACCTATCACCCTTCCAATGCTTGCACCATCTCTATGTATTCAAAAGAGAGGGGTAATGAAAATGTTCTAAAATCGACTGTGAGGATGAATGCACAATTCTGTGAATACACTAAAAGCCACTGAATTGTACACCTAAATGGATGCATTGTATGGTGTATGAATCATACCTCAATTAGGCTGTTTAAAAAAAGGAGAAAAATTGTTCTTACTCTGATTGTTCTAATTAGTGAAAGCTAATTTTTTTTAAGCTCTCGTACTAAAGGATATCTAGCTAAAGGCTGCACTGGTTTGGCAATGGTGCCTCAAGGGCCACCATGGAGACCACTCTAATCTTTCCCTCACCCCCTCTTCCATTATTTTCCCAGTTCCCTTCCTCTGCTCCAACTAGGTCTTAGGTTTCTCAGGTATTCCCAAGCACGATTTGTCCCAGCTGGTGGACTTCAGGATTAAACTGATTGCTGACCCTCAGCAACTTTCCCTTCATGACCTTAGGCAAGTCATGTCCCTGCTCTCCTGTCGCTGTTCTGGTTTGCACAATGAGGGACTGGACTACGTGATCCTTTCCAGCTCCCACATTCCATGTGAAAAAAATACAAATGATGAACACTTACTTGGCCAATAACATACAAAGTCTCTGCCATTTTAGCCAACAAACATATATTTGGATTATTCATTTTGTAAATGCCTATGCGATGCAATCCTCCAAAAAACAGTATTTAACATAATTATAAAACGATCAACATGGAGTCTTTATTCTTAAAAACTATCCCTTTATCAAAGAAAATTCAGAGCCCAACACGGAATGCTTGATAGTCTCTCCGGACCTGTTTCCAAGGGTCCATTTTTGAATGGAAAAAAAAAAAGCTTTTGCATGTTGGGGCCCTGTTGGATTTTCCAAACCAAAGGAAGAAATGAGATTGGGGTGGCAGAGCCTTAACAACAGTAGCTCAACTAAATCCTAAGAGAAGAAAGGCTTTGTTTGGCAAATGGCAGAGAAACCTAGCATAAGACAGCACCTCGACAGACATCAAAAATGCTCAGAAATATGCCCAGAGAGCAATGAACACTGAAGGAATCCCTTTAGCCAGGACAACTTGCAGCTTTTTATGCAAATCAATTACACTCTCCTAACAAAACTCGGAGAAACATGTAGTCACCAGTTTCCAACATACTAGCACCAGACAAATTCACAGTATTATTTCCATGTGCCCAGCATCAGTGAGCAAAACCGAAAGAAACACATCAATTTCTCCTACACACACACACACACACACAAATATGCAAGAGAAACCATTTTCTTTGCAGAACCTACGTTGCCTAAGTTGTGGGCATGAAATGGATAAATATTGGTTGCTAATAAAAATCAGATGGTGAGCTCTACACTGAGAAGCAAACAGCACGCGCAGGCATCATAAAAACAATAACCCTAATGTGTGTTTCTTGTCATTAAGCTGGACACCCAACATGGAAAGAAATGACTCAAAGTGTCCATTTGCATCCCTCTTTCCCACTAGCTCGGACCAACAAGCTCTCCTGTTAGTCACCTCCCTACACTTGTCCCCATCAAAAGAGCCTAGTGCAGAAGGTTGCAGGCCCCTCTCTTGTTGGCCTTCAGGCTCCTGGCTTGAGGCGCTGAACAAGGGGTAGGGAGGGGGGCGGCGGAAAGGACAAAGGTAGGCGCTTTCGATCCCTCACGGCTTTGCAGCAGGGCTGCCAGCCTCTCCCCATTCTCATCACGGAACAGAGCACCTGCCCAGGAGAGGGCCCTTCCTCCACCTTAGTAACCAGCCCTGGGGCCTAGGTGTCCCAGGAGCCCAGGCGCTGCAGCCCTAAGGGACAAAGGCCGGCCTTACAAAGAGGAGGGGGAGGCGAAAGGGGTCGGCGACAGTCGCAAACGCTGGCAAACAAAAGCGGGCGCGGGGGGGCCCGAGAACACCAAGCCCACCTCGGGGGTTCCCAGAGGTCGCCAGGTTGGGGTGGGGGGGAAAGGAGGCGTAGTAACGGATGTGGGGGAGGGGAAGACGGAGAAAATTCCTCTGAGGACCGAGATTAGGGAGCTGCTGGGGGCGCAGCCGCCGGCAGGAAGGAGACTGGGGGGCGGACAGAGGTTCCAGGCGAGAAGGGGCAGAGTTCGTGGGTGGGGAGAGGTGATGGCCAAGAGGTGGAGGCCGGCCGGGGCTCAGCCGCGCGCGTTGCTCTGCGGGGCCGCGAGGGGCCCTCGGGAGGGGCTCCAAAGCCGCGCGCCGCGCGGGGCTGGGGACACGCGGCCCAGGGATTCCGGGGAGAGCTCAGAGTTGGGGGCGCAGTGTGGGAAAAGAGAGAGTCTGAGAACAGAACCGTAGAGAGGCTAGGGGGGACTGTGAGGGGGCCTGACCCCCGTCCGCCCCACCTCACCTGGCGCCGGGTCGGAGTCCAGGTCTAGTGCTGAGAAAGCGCCAGCTCCGGCCGGCCCCTCTGTCCCGCGCGGGAGACCACGGACACAAAGCGGGGCACGCGGGAGGAGGGGGGGAGGAGGGGGAGGAGGAGGAGGAGGAGGGGGCAGGGGAGGGAGGAGGAGGAGACGCCTGAGGCGCCCGAGGCGGGGAGGGGGGGGGAAGGAGGGGGGCCCGCCGCCCTCCGCCTGGGTCAGGGGGCGGGGCGTGAGGCTGGAGGCCGCGCTCGGCCGGCCAATGGCCACCCCGCCGGCCGGCTGGCTCAGGCGCGCTATCCCGCAGCTCACCTCGGCACCTGGGCCTTGGCTGGCCCCAGCCAATCAAACGCTTTCGTTTGCATAACCGGCCCCGCCCACTCGCCCAAGCCGGGGGACTGCTCCCGCAGAACACAAAGAAGGCCCCCAGCAGGGAAAGGGGGTCCACTTACGATTCCCTACCTGGAGAGCCTAGCATCACCTTTTCAGCGCGTTTATGGCTGTTTCACGGTCACCCTGATGAGGGGAGAAGTGGGGGTCATAGAGGTTTGGCCCAAGCACTCAAGAGGTCGGTACTCTTCTCCCTCAAGTCCTTCTAACCGAGAACTACCCTCCTGTTCCAGGGAACACAGTTATGATCTTCGCCTCTTGAGCCCTCCGCCTCTGCCTCCCTCCCCCTCCCCTTTTTCCAGTCGCCCCAATCTCTGCGCTTCCTCCCGTAAACTGCTGCCCACTACTGGCCTTCAGCTGCATTGCAGCCCTATTCACCAGGCTCTGAGCACAGCCTTGATTGATGCTCCCAAGCTGTCCAAACCTACCCCAGACCAGAAGGAAAACGAGAGAGGAAGAGGTTACTGTACCAGTGTAAGAAGGGACCTAGTCAAGTGGCTTTGTTACCTATGATGGCAAAAAGCCAGCAGTTAGTAATAAGTCTAATCTCCCCAAATCATCTTGTTCCACCTTCCTTCTCCTACCTTCAGGTCTGTACTGGGCCACAATAGTGACTGACTGGCCAGCCCGTTTCAGAGCAGCTGCAGCCTGCTCATGAGTTGCATTCCTCAGGTTCACGCCATTCACCTGTCCAAAGAGAGGAGTTATGAGCCACCCCAAAAGCAAGAAAGGAGTCCTCTGTTGTAGCAGTTAGGAGAGGGAGATGGGTAGCCCATCCCTAAGCCTACTTGGATGCCTTTCTCAATATGCCATCCTTGCCCCTAGGACGAGACCTAAAGGATACACCTCTAGCGTAATAATATCTTTGTGGGGGTCAAATGCCAGCCAGGGTTAAGATCCAAGAGATACTCACTTCCTCCTTAAGTATAAGTCTGGTCCCTGTCCCTCACTAAGGACATCTATAAAGAGAATATGTTTCCTCCAGCTCTTAGCCTTCCCCCACTTCAAGAAGCATTCCTTGGAGACAGCGAGGTCTTCCCTCCTCCCTTTCAGACTGGCATAGCTCCCATCCTCCCACCTTGCCTTTGTCTCCTCACCGATAAGATCCGGTCTCCTCTGCGCAGCTCCCCACTCAGGTCAGCTGGGCCTCCTGCCAGGATGAAGGAGACGAAAATGCCTTCTCCATCCTCTCCTCCCACGATGTTGAAGCCCAGGCCTGTGGAGCCCTTGTGCAGGATGATCTTGCGGGGCTCTCTGGTGGGAAAGGAGTGGAAGGGTCAGGACAAAGTAGGTATAAACTGTTGTCCCTGTGAAGGCCAGCCTGGAACAAGGCCCATATGGCTGTAGAAGGACTTAGGTCCCCAGGTATGATACTCTGTTGCTCCCTTTCTCTCCTGAAACCTGCTTGGCTGCTGTTTGCTGCCAGGTGCCAAGTTTCAGTTGTTCTTCCTCCCTTCTTCCTGAGGGCTTGGAGTCAACTTCCCAGTGGACAGTCCCCGACTCTCTCTGGTCAACAAACCCCTACCCTGGGCTCTAGAGACCATATCTCAGAGCCCACTCACTGGTCCTCTTCCTCCCCAGATTCTCCCATCCTACCAACTGGTGTGATTTGAACCCTGGGCCACAAGAAGGGGAATCAGTTAGGGGCTGTGGGATGGCCCTGGGGTTGATTGCACTCACCACCCACAAACCGTGCATACTTACTTTATACATGCTTCTCCGCAGTCTCAAAAATCCACCGACCAACTATGACCCCTCCTACTTTCCCCAACAACAGACTTAGTCAACAGCTAGCACTATGTACCCTTGCTGGGTGATGTGGGAGATAGAGATAAAGAAATCCCAGGTCCCCAGAAGAAGCTTAGGAGCCTAACTGAAGAGAGGAGACAAACACATGAAAACTCCAACTCCAACTAACCATGTCTAAGGAATCCCTCTGTAAATGGTCACAGTGTCATCAAGTGAGAGCAGCTGCGGCTCCTGTATATCCATACAACCTGACTCAGCACACTTGCCCAGCCCACTGCCTTCACTTTAAGCATCTTTCACCCGAGGAGCCCCAGGTCCGAGGCTCTTCCCTTCTTGCTCCCAGTCTCAGGTGCAAGGCTCCTTCCCTGAGACCCGGATGCTCTTGCTAAAGCCCTCCTCTCCTCCTACCTGGCATCCCCTCCAGGCCGCAGGGAGCGGAGCGGCCAGGCCCACCTCTGTGAAGCCCTCCTCCGCGAAGCCCTCCTCCAGGCCGAGGCCGAGGCCGAAGCCGAGCCCAAGCCCAGGGGCAAGCCGGAGCCTGAGAACTTGCGTGCCCTCTCCATGGCTCCTCCAGCTCTCCCCCCTCCTCCAACTCCGTCCGCCTACCCTTCCGGCTCTACTGCAGCCAGCCCAGCAGCCTCCCAGGCCCCACCCTGCAGCAAACCTGTCCCCCGGAACCCCTGCCGGCCCAACCAGTTCCGCGGCGGCAGCAGCCGCCAGAGTGGGGCGGGGCCGTTCCCTGCGTGCGAGGCCACCTGGCCCGCCAGCCTCCCAGCATCCCGGACCAACCCCACCGGCTGAACTGCTCTCTTCTCTAACGTGGAATGGTTGCGGCAGAGGGGGCTGCAACTGTCTCGGGGCAGGAAATCCGGCAGCCTCCACCTCCTCAGCCCCCTAAACACTCCATCCTACCCTTTCTCTGCACTTTCGAATGGGGGCCACACACTTGGCACTCCCCCTGATGGTAGAACTTGTCCCTGCAGCCACCTCTGTCCCTCCTTAGGGCCCCAAGGGCTTGAGAGGGGGCCTCAGACCCCAAAGACAGGAGCGATGAGGGCTTTATCCTCTTCTTTGCCATACTACAAGGAGGCCTGTGGCCAGCCAGAAGCGATTCCTCTCCGCCCCATCCCTAGGTAGGATGCGGAGGGGCGGGGCGGGGCGGGGCGGGGGGGGCGGGTCTTACCTGGTGAAGTCCTCCTCAGCCAGCATGTGCCTGGGGATAGGAGAGTAGCGGGCGGGCGGAACCTGAGGAGGAGCAGGGTAGCTGACCTTGCTCTCCACAGCCCCGAGATAACCCAGGCTGGAGTTATGGCTTATGTGGTTGTCAGCCAAGGCAGTAAATGCTGGAATCGAGAAAGGGAGAGAAAAGTTCCGAGACCACTCCCCAGTGGTACCCTACTCCACCCGCCACCAAGGGCTGACCACCACCCCCCCAACCTCAGATGCAAAGAGACCAGACCGAGGGATGCAGATTCCTCAGGCGTCTCCTCCCCACTCCACCCCCTAGGGTTCCTCCTCCACAGTCCCTTTCTGAATCCTGAGCTCACTCCTGTGAGTCTTAGAAAGAGCTAAAGTCAAGGCAATCTACAAAGAAAGGCATGACTAGAGGTGTGACTAATAATAATCCCTCACATCTCTATAGCCTGATACAGTTTTCCAAGGGCTTTCTCGTCCGTGATCTCATTTGATCCTTGCAGCAGTCCTATGAGGAGGGCAGCACATATATCATTAGCTCCATTTTGCCAAAGAGGAAACTAAAGACAGGTGAAAGGGATTTGTCCAAGGGCACCCAGGTATAAGGGACAGGGCTGGGATTTGGACTCAGCTTTCCTGAGCACCACTCTTATTCTCTCTCTCTCTCTCTCCTTCTCTCTCTCTTAACAAGGAGCATAAACTTCTTCCCCTCCAGAAACCAGGGGGCAGGGCTTCAGGACAGGGACAGGGCAGGTTGGTACGTACTGCTGGCATAGTCGGGGGGTGCATACATGTCGTTGAGGTGGAGGCTGCCTGGCTTGGCCACCTTCAGATAGACCATATCAGATGTGTTCTTCAGCGAGGCCACAGCTTCCTCATGCCTCACATCCTGCAGATTGGTGTTGTTCACCTAGGAGAGGAGAGGCCTTAGGGCTAGCACCGGGGAGAAGAAGGGAGGGCCTCCCCAGGGAGCCCTGAGGGGTGCCCTTTCAGTGAAATTCAACAGTGCTCTATCTAACAGAGGTCCAAATACAGTGCTGTGGGGGGCAGACAAGCAGGGGTTAGGGGTGGACAGGTGAGGGAGTTCCAGCCATGAAGAGGACTAGGGCCTTGCTATCTGGGGACACACAACTCAGATGATGCTCTTGAAATTTCCCATGATGCCTAGTCCCTGAGTGAGGTTCAGGTGGAGTGAGAGGCTACTAGAGCTCCACCTCCCCACCCCACCATTTGGGCATCCCCGGGAAGGCTGTCTCACCGCCAGCAGCCGATCCCCGATCTGTAGGCGTCCATCCTTCTGAGCAGCACCCCCCTCAATGATCTTGGTGATGTAGATGCTGTTGTCTCCTGGGATGTGCTGGTTGCCAATCCCCCCAGCAATGCTGAAACCCAGGCCTGGGCGGGAGCCAGCAGGGAGTGGGAGAGGGACACAAGGAGAAGTTAGAGCACGCAGTCAATCCCAACCCCAATCCCCCGCACCCAGCCAAGCCACCAGCCCCATAGGAGCTCCCCCCAGGGATCCCAAACACCAGGCTGCCATCCCGAGGTCAGTACAGGTGAGATGTGAGATCAAGAAAGAACGCTGTGAGCTGCACCAGGGAGTCAGGAAGGAAGTGAGGGTATTCCCTTCCAATTCCTACAGGGCCAACCAGGGGCCTCTGGCCAGAGCACGAGAACCCGGAGGGCCGCACCTTTGGGCCCTTTGAGCAGGTTGACCTCCATGATGGTCTCTGGTGGGGGCTGTCGCCTCCGTACCACCAACCGCACCACAGGGCCGGCCTCCTTCAGCGCCTCCACCGCCCGGCTGTGCACCACCTCTGACACATCCACCTCATTCACCCGCAGCACACAGTCATTCACCCTGTGGGGGAAGCCCAAGAGGCATGACACCCTGCCACCACCCCTCCACCCCCTCTCCCACCTCCTCCTCTCCCTCTCCCTCTCCCCTCCCCCTCCCTCCTCTCCCCCTCCCCGCCTCAGATCTAATGGAAGGGTCATCCTGCCAGGCGGCCCTCCTCCCCTCACCTCCATCCTGCCCCTGCCATCCCCAGCCCTGCTTCCAGGCCGCCTCACCCCAGCCTCCCGTCCATGGCAGCTGCTCCACCAGGGATAATCTTGGTAATAAAGATGCCAGGGTCATCGGGGACATGGGGGTTGTCGATGCCACCAGCAATGCTGAAGCCCAGGCCAGAATTGCCCTGCAGAAGGAAGTGGAGGGGCACAGTTTGCTCATGCAGAAGGCACGGGGGAGGGTTTCCGGGGCCCCATCTACCCCTGCCCCCCCCAGAGCAGCTTCTCCAGGCCTCAGAAGGGGCCACGGCAGGCTGGGGCACATTCGTCACGAATCTGGCAGATTCCCAGCCTGTGCTGACCATTCTGGCGTGGAGGCCTCAGCGAAGCCATCCCCTCCCCAATTCCCCAGGCCTCAGCGAGCAAGGTCAATTAATATTTGTTAGTCAGTTGATTGATTGATGCAGTGATGCAGCCTCTGAGGGCCGCCGTTTCCCCATTCTCTCAATGCAGGTCCCCCATGAGTCTTGAGACCAAGGTTCAGGGCCCTCCCCTCTCCCCGTTCTAACCCTGCCCTCCCATTTCATCCTGCCCCACCTCCAGACTCACCCGCTCAAGGACTATCTCTTCATACTTGAACATGCCATCACTGCCATTCACCTAGGGGAAGACACAGGCAGGGCCCTAAGTGCCTCCTGCGCCGCCCACCCCCCCGGCCCCCTGGTCAACCTGCTTGTCCCCCAACTCCCCACAGAGTAGGAGAGCCCAAATTGACCCTGAGACACCTGTTGGCCACAGATGGGACAGGCTGACCCTGAGGAGGCCCCCCTCCCCTTGCTTCCAGCCATATCAGGCCCAACCCAGCTGCTCATGTAGCCCAGATCAATTGTCTGGGACCGAGCCAGCCAGTGGTGCACTCACCAAGAGGATGGGCTCCAGGGCCTCGGGGTTCACTAGGAGGGGTGCAGGGCTGGCCTGAGGGGGATGGCAGAAATGGAACATGGCAGGCAAACCATGCCACACTCAGCATCGTGGGGGCACCCAGTGGCCTGGACAGGGACCTGCGCCCCTTCTGAACAACAGCTCTCCCTGACTTGGGATCACAGACTCCCACCACGTCAGAGCTGGAAGGACAGCAGACGCCATCTTGTCCAACCTCTCCCATGTGACAGATAGTGACACTGAGGCCCAGAGAGGACACAGGTTGTGCCTAAGGGCACACTGGGAGTTAGTGGCAGAGCAGGGGCTAGAACCTGGATCTCCACATGCTCTTTTGAGTAAAGCAAGCTGCCAAGGCCATTGATGTTCTGGCCACTCATCACCTTGCCCAGCAAAGCTCATGGGAAAAAGAAAAGTTACCCCCTTCAGAGTACCTCATGAACCCTCATTCTATCTCCTGTGTCCCCAAGAACCCAATTCCTCAAATGGGCAGAAGTCAATCCATTTTCTGTCAAGGGGCTTTTGATCCCGAACCCTTTGTGTTTCCCAGCAGAAAGGGATCTGCTCGGGAGTCAGAGGCAAAGCCAGGGGTGGGACAGGAGCAGAGTGGACAAGATGCCCCATGAGGGAGAAGCTGATGACCCATGGACTGATTGGCAGCAGGGTCCACGGCCTTCAACATGCAATAGCCACAGGAGGAGAAGCAAGGGAAAGGGATGGAAACACAGGGTTGGTCTGACCAACTCACAGAGATGGCCTCTCAGACAGGACTTACTTGTGGCCACTGTCAAGTGAAAATGTGATTCTGGACAGACAAGTAGCACCTGCTCGCTGGCTTTCACTCTTATCCCCAAGAACGGAGGAGCCCTCTTGCCTCTCTCCCCAGATAGACTGGTGCCCCTCCCCCATCTTTCTCTGGCTGTGTTGCCCCTTTCCTGACCCCTGGTCTCCTCATCTGAAGAGGGAAGCTGCAAACCCAGGGTGAGGGCTCCTCTGCTTGCCCTGCTCTGCTTCCCCTCCCACCTACACCCCACACAGCTTTGGCTTCGAAAAGCAGAGAGGAGGAGAGGAGGAGAGGGCCGGCTAGTCACGCCTCCACCTTTTCTGAGCCGGGCCCCAGGACTTTTTGCCCTGCAGCCCTAGGAGTTGGTGGGAGGATTCTCCCTGCAGCCCTACTCCTGTCCCTGATCCCAGGAGGAAGAACCGATGGCTCTTAAGAGCCCGGAAACCAACACCACTGCCTGAAGTACCATGCAACAGACACATAGGCAAAAGGATTTCCATGTAGCTCTTGTATGCATCTGGTACACCATGTGTGCCCACGTGTGATAGCCATACTTCAAGTCCAGCGCTGGTGAGACCCAGCAGCTCCCAGCTTCCACTGGTCCACCCTCCAGCCTCCCACCACCCCCCTCAGGGAACCTGCTCCCAGGGCCAGGAGCCATCCAGGGATCAGCCCTGGCAAAGAAACCTTGACCAACTGGCCCAGCCTTGGGACTGGCAACTATCTACCAGTTGAGCAGGACAAGCACAAGAGAGTGTTTACAAGGGTAGGGCCCCAGGATGGAGGGGAATCCGCTGGAGAGGGCAAGGGGCCAAGGCAAGGGACACAGGAAACAGTCAGTTGTGGACAGACAGAAGGCCAGAACCGAGGACTCCTCTCCCCAGGAAGTCCCCACCTTTGCTTCTGAGTGAGAGCACATCTGATCCCCAGAGGGGGACAGAGGTGGCCAGAACGGTCACCAGCTTGGGGCAGCCAGCACCTGCCCTCCACAACAAAGCCTCCTCCTCCCCTCTCCCTACCCTGGGGGCTGCAGAGCCGAATAACCAGACAGGCCCTCCGCCATGCATGCCAGGGACCTGGCTCTGCCGGCCCAGCCTCCATTTTGCTGCTTCTCCCACAGATGCTCCTTCCATTTTCTAAGCTGGCAGTTTAGGCTGGGAGTGGAAGCCGGAGTTGTGCCCAGCACCCAGGGGTTCCCAAGCTGTGCCAAGTCAGGGCTGGGGGGCCAAGTTCTCCCACATCTTGCGGTACCCACGGGGAAGATGCCCCACCGGGGCCAGTCCCTGCACCAGAGCAGCTGCCCCTTGCCTGGCTCCAGGCATCATGCCTGTTCTGGAGCAAGGAAGCTGGCTTCAGTCCCCCCCCCTCGCCCCCTGAGTACACATACACACTTCAGAGCTGCTTGGACAAAAGAGTCCATCCTTCTCAGCAGCCTCTCAGCCTTGCTTGGGACGTGTCTCTCGCCTCCTCCCCCTCCCCTCCCTTGCCTGTCAAGCGCCTCTCACCAGGGACACCACACGGGCGCGCGCGCGCGCGCACACACACACACACACAGAGGCACACGCGTGCACACACTTGCAGCCACATGCTCACACACATATACATGTAGCCACACACACACAGGCAAACAGAGCCAAACCTGCAGCTTCATCTACAGAGACACCTCCACATTCAGAGAGACATCCCCACATGTCCATGTGCACATTCACACACAAAGGGACTAGGACGGAGAGGGACTCATGGCATCAAGGGATGAAGCTCAGCAAGCTGGGCACATGGGCTCCTCGACATAGATTCACAGGAGCTCCACTGCCTTCCTCCACACACCTCAACACACACACACACACACACACACACACACACACACACATGTCCCCCCTACACAGAGCACCATGCCCCCTCCTCCCCTCCTGTGGAGACACACACCGCACACAGCCCCCGCAGAACCTCCCGCCCCCTGCCAGACACAGAGACACTGCTAAACCCCCCGCCCACGCTGAGGCGAACCCAATCCCCCCACACGGGAGAATGTGCCCCTCCGCCATGCCTTCGCCTCCTGACACACAGCTCCTCCCAATCCCCTCCAAATGGAGACCCCCAAACAGACACACTGGGAAGCACACATTTCCAACCGCCTCTCTTGGCCCAGCTGCAACGTTAGGGCTCAGGGTCTGCGGGCTGGGAGCCCCGGGAACCCGTGCTGCACCCCAGGCCTCCAGGCGCCCACTCCCCAGCCCCCGTGGGTTGCCCCACCACCCCCCCCCCTTTGCTGATCCATACCTGCTCATACCAATCCCGGTTGGTACAGGTGCACTCGGGCCACCAGCTGGGGCCGCTGCCGTTGAGTTTGGGGGTGCTCTTGCCCGGGACTGGCTTAGGGGGCACTGGCCCCACATCCCGACCGGTGGGGATGAGCTTGGCCTTGGTGCGGGGGGTGGGGGTGGCCCCCGCCTGCGAGGGCAGGGTCTGCGAGCTGTAGCCCCCGTAACCGGCGCTGGCTCCATTGCCCCCACCTGGCCCGTAGGGGTCGGGTACCTGCCAGTCCCCGTAGCCGGGAGGCTCGAGGCGCCGCAGGGCGGCCAGGCGGGTCACCTCGTAGCACTCGGGGCACTTACAGCAGTGCTGGTGCTTGTGCATGGCACTGCCCCCCGCGGCCCGGACCCCCCAGCCCACGCCGGTTTCCACACCGCCGCTGCCGCCGCCGCCGCTGCCGCCAGGCTCCCGGGCACACTCACACTGCTCGGACCAGGAAGGGGGGGGCACCCGTGGGGGCGCCCGGGCGGAGCGGGGCCTGGGGCCGGGCGGGCGTCCCGGGGCCTCTGCCCCCACGCTGCCCCGCACCCACGGCTCCCCCTCCAGCACTGGCGGCTCCGTGTCGCCCGTCGTGGCTCCTGGGCCGAGGCCCAGCCGCAAAGAAGAAGCGGGAGCCTGGGCAGAAGCTGGGTGCTGCGAGGACCGCTCCCGCACTGGTCCCCAGGATGGATCTGAGTGGAGTCAAGAGCATCTCTCCCTGGCTCCCTTCTCAGTTGATTCCAGCCAATCAGCGTGCAGAGTCAGGCAGCGGCAGCGGCAGCGGCAGGAATGCTAAACAGCGGCTCCTTAAAGGAACAGAGGCAGTGGCGCCCCCAGGCTCAGCCCCAGCTCCCCAGATATCCGGGGTAGGGCCAACCCTAGGGCAGGGACAGGGGACTTGTGCCACGGGTGAGCTCAGCCCCCCCTCTCGTGCCCCCTCGTCTCCAATTTCAGCCTGTCTTCGGCCCACTCCACCCCACCCCACTACCAAGAGGGAGTTGCAGGGAGATGCTCAATGGGTCCCCGGGCTTGCTCTGAGCTGGGGCCACCAGAAGTAAAGACTTGAGGCGGCAGAACAGATCGAAGGGACGCTAGAGCAGGGTGAGGGAGGTGCTCTCTCCTAACAGGGGACCAAGGAAGAGGGCAGCTTAGGAGGCTACTCTCTTGTCAGGGCCTCTTCCTCAGGACTATTGTTCTCTCAACCTCTAGGCCCCGAAATGACTGCAACCTCACACTTGACCTGCTTCCATCACCAATGAGGGACTCAAGCCTAGAACAGAAGGAAAGGGAAGCTCTAAGCTTTTGTCCCTGGCGCACAGATTCCTGTCTCCTCAACTCCACTCCTGCATGGTTATAATGGGGCAAAGAGCTTCAGGATGCCAAGAGAGTAAAGAAAGTCCAGGGCAGAAGGAACGGTAAGAAGAGATCTGAAGTGAAAGAAATCCGGGGGTCTGGAGAAGAAGTTGGGAATACTTATCCAAGGACATTTCCTTAGCCTCTCCTGGCTCAGTCTGTTGGCGAATGGAAGAAGGATGACATGCTGGGAAAACTCTTATCTTTTTGCTGTTCTTTCTGTCATTAGCTACCAATTATTGAGTCTTCACAAAGTCCTAAGTGCTTTACATGCAAACAAAACCCCTACCAAGGTGCTACTATTATTATCTGACTTTTACCGAGAAATTGAGGCTCAGAGATGTTAATACAGCTAGGTTACACAGGTGGAAGTGACAGAATCAGGATGCAAATCCTGGCCATTTGACTCCAGAGTCCACGCTCTGAACCACTCAAGTCCAACAGGTCTATTCTAAGTTCTCCTGCAGATCTCAGATCTCAGTTCAACGAACATTCATTGCACACCTACTCTGTGCAAGACCTTGACCTAGGCCCTAGGGCTACAGAAATTCATTCTTAAGTCAACAAGTATTCACTGAGCACCTGCTATGTGCCAGACACTGTTCTAGGATTTGAGGATACAGCAGCAAACAGAACAAAACACAATAAATCCCCGCCCTTGGGGTGCTCACATTCTAGTGAACGGGCACAGACAAAAAATAGCACAATAAATAAATGAAGTATATACTACGATATATGGTGATAAGTGCTATGGGATAAAAGAAAAAGAGCAGAGAAAGCGGGATTGGGAGTACTAGGGAAGGACATGAGGTTGTGATCATTTTTCTTCAAGCTTTTTACCCCTGCATTTTAACATGAAAATTTTCAAACATACAGAACAATTGAAAGAATTTTACAGGGAACAAACAGCTAATTGCCACCTAGATTCTCATTAACATTTTACTATACTTGCTTTATCACATGTATATCCTCCACATATCCTCTCCAACTTTTTTAAAAATGAAAACTTGCAAACATACAGAAATGTTGAAAGAATAGTACAAGGGACACCTATATATCTTCCTCACAGAGCCAACAACTGGCAATGTCTTGTTATATTTGCTTTATCGATCTATCTACAATTTCTTCTGAACCGTTCAAATGTACGTTACAGATTTCATTACACTCCTCCCCTAAATATTTCAGCATTCATCTTGTGGGAATAAAGACATTCTCCCACATAACCACAATATGATTATGACATCTAAGAAAATTAACAATAATTTCATATCATCTAATATCATCTAATGTCCAGTCTATATTCAAATTTCTCCAAACTTGCCTTTTAACATTTTTAACATCAGAACCTAATCAAGGCTGTCACATTGCATTCGTGTCTTTAGCCACTAGAACAGCCCCAATCTTAAAAGAAAAACTTTTTATTTTGAGATAATTATAGATTTACAAGGAAGTTGCAGAGACAGCACAGAGGGGGCCCGTGTACCCTTCACCCAGTTTTCCTCAATGATTGCATCTTACATAATTATAGTACAATATCAAAACCAGGAAATTGACATTGGTACAGTGTGTGTATAGTTCTATACCATTTTACCACATGCGGAGATTTCTGTAACAACCACTGCCATCAAGATACAAAACTATTTCGTCACCACAAAGACCTACTGGTGTCGTCATTTTAAAAGGTTGAGGAAAGTGTAAAAAACTTACCTCCCTTTAGGTCTCTTTACCATGTCTCATTTATAGTATGGTTGTCTTAAATATTTCCTCTACATATACTGAGCTTCACATCAGATGATGTTTTACTTATTGCTTCAACCATCAAACATTATTTAGACAACTCAAGAGAAGAAGGAAAGTCTGTTGTACGTACTTACGTTTTTACTCATTCTATTCTTTCTTCCTTCCCGATGTTCCAAGATTTCTTCTTTTATCATTTCCTTTCTGTTTTGAGAACTGCCTTTAACCACTCTTTTAGGGTGGGTCTGCTGGTGCCATGGTCTCGTAGCTTTCCTTTTTCTGAGGATATCTTGATTTCTCCCTCATTTCTGAAGGATATTTTCACTAGATATAGCATCCAGGCTTGGCAGTTCTTTTAACACCTGAAATATGTTGTTGCCACTTCCTTCTGGCCACCATGGTTTCTGGTGAGAAATCGCTGATACTTAAATTGTTTTTCCCCTGTTGGTAAAGTGGTGTTTCTCTCTTACTGCTTTCAAGATTTTCTCTTTGTCTCGTTTTTAAAAGTTTGATTATAATGTGTCTTGGCATGGATTTGACTTTATCCTGTGTTGGGGGTTTGTGCAGCTTCTTGAATCTGTAGGTTTATGTCTTTTGCCAGATTTGGGAGATTTTCAGCCATCATTTCTTGAGGACTTTTTCGCCCCCACCCTTTCTCTTCTCCTTCTGGGGCTCCGATGACATGAATGTTAGGTCTTTTGTTATAGTCCCACATGTCTCTGAGGCTCTGTTCATGTTTTTGTTTTCAGTCAAGTCACCTAGTCAAGTCTGTCCTTTTCTCCTTCTTTTAGCATCTTCCTATGTTTCTTTTATATATCACATACAGAGTTTTAGCTGTCCTTAGTGGGAGAAATAGGGAGAAGCATGTCTACTCCACTTGGGTCCAGAACTAGAAGTCTCCCATCTTTATTTTTTTTTAAATTAATGACATTGGCTTTTTGAAAAGTACAACTCAGTTGTTTTGTAGAATATCCCACTTCTGGATTTGTCTGCTGTTTTTTTTTTTTTTTTCCCCTCGTGGTGTCATTTATCTTGTTCCTCTATACCCTGTATTTACTGTAAACTGGAAATTAGAATAGAGGCAATCTTAAATAGGCTGGTCAAGGTAGGCCTCACTGAGAAAGTGACATTTGAACAAAGACTTGAGGGAGGTGAGGAAGGGAGCCATGCAGAAGAGTATACCTAGCAAGGGAAGAGCCAGTGCAAAGGTCCTGGGTAAGAAGTGCATCTGGCTTGTTCAAGAAACAGCAAGGAGGACCAAGTAGCTGGAGCAGAGTGGGAGGGAGAACGTACTAGGAGATACGATCAGAGATTTAGTAGGAGACCAGATTGTATAGGGCCTGTAGGCCATTGAAGGATTTTGGCTTTACTCTGAGAGAGATGGGGAGCCATTGGAGAGTTTTTGTGCTGAGAACTGACATGATCTGACTTGCGTTTAGCAGGATCACTCTGGCTTCCGTGTGGAGAATAGGCCACAGGGGACAAGGGTGAAGCAGTGAGACCAGTCAGGAGGCTACTGAGGTGATGCCAGTGAGACGTGATGGTGGTTTGGACCAGGGTGGTAGCACGGGAGGTGATAAGAAGTGATTGGTTTCTGGATGTATTTCAAAGAGAGAGTCAACATGATTTACTGACAGATTGAATATGAGGTGTGGTTCCAAGGTGTTTTGGCCAGAGCAACTGGAAAGGTGAAACTGCCATCAACTGAGATGAGGACCGCTTTAGGGGAGGAGTCATTTGGGCGAAAAAGATCAGGTGTCCAGATTTGGACATGTTGAGTTTGAGATGTCTATCAGACATCCAAGTGGCAATGAATAGTAAACAGACCCTGTCGCCAAGGGGCTCAAAGTTAGAGAAATGGACATATAGAAGCATTTCATTACAGTAACTGTGAAAAGTGCTATTTCAGAGGGGTATACAAAAAAGCAAGTTATCAACTCTACTTGTGGGTGGTGAGGGGCTTACAAAAAGTTTCATAAGAGATGACATTTTTAGTTTGCTCCTGAAGGGTGACTAGGTGTTCATTAGGTAGAGAAAAGAGAGGAGTGTCTTATTTCCTGTATTCTTAGACCCTGGCACACAGCGGTTGCTCAGTCACACCCAACCCAGTCACTAGTTGTGTGACCTTGGCCGTTACTTTACTTCTTGAGCTTCAGTTTCTTTATCTGTGAAATGGAAATCATCATAGGGTTTTTGTGAGGATTAAATGTAAAACATTTAGCACATTACCTTGTACACAATGGGTTAAGGTTAATTATTATTGTTGAATGAACAAATGAGTGAATATCTTCCTTCCTTACCAAGTCTAGGCTAGGCTGGTAACTCAGGACCTTAAAGTCTTCTATATGCTCAGCAGTTTGCCAATACTATAGAGTGCTAGACTCTTTTCCTACATCGTAAAAGTAGCTCAGGAAAAACAAAAAACACCCTATAGCCTGAGCCTCTGAACTGCTCTGATTGAGGAATAAATATTGCTAAGCCTGGAGTGAATGGAGAGGGTCAAACTGCCTTCCCCACACCCCGTCCCCATTGACTGCTCTCTCTCTCCTCTCTCCTCTCTCTCTCTCTCTCTCTCTCTCTCTCTCTCTCTCTCTCACACACACACACACACACACACACACTTTCATTTTTAATGAATATGAGTTACATCCCTTTACATTCATAGTGAGCTTCTCCCCACTCTACAGGCTCTCTGATGCTCAGACTGGACTTGGTTGGCAAGTCAGCAACCTTGAGATGCTTTGACACTTGGAATCCCCTCCCAACTGCTAGAGTTCCAGCCTGAGGCCCCAGGGAGACAGGCGCCCCCTACAGGTCGAAAACAGCCCACGCCCCTGCAGGAGGTTGTGGTTGCTCGGCAACCGGGAGGCCCACACGGAGACTGAAGCCACAGAGGAGCCTGAGAAGGGATTTGGGAGAAGAAGGACTGTTTCTCACTCCTATCCACCGTTTCTCCAGCGCCCTCCCTCAGCAAACCGATGGGGTTAGGGCAGTGCGGCCCGCTGCTGTCTGATAACCTGGGCTCATTCTTGAAAGTACAGCTTCACTGGGTGACCCCAATCTTTTTGTGTAGAGAAATAATCACCCTTGCCCCAAAGCCCTCGGGTTTCACCTGGGTGCCAGAGATTGGGATTGCTGAAAGCAGGAATTTTCTGGTTTGCGAGTAAGGGGCATTGCTGTGGGTGTGCATCCTTGGTGGATGGGAATTCTAGCACATTGGGCGTGGGTAGGAATAATTTTGGTGATTAGTCTACTAAGGTATCAAGATTTCCCCACCATTCCCAAGGTATGGATTAGGGAACTCCTACTTTCCCCCATTAAAATAAAAAGGCCCCATAGGAACGACAGTATATAAAGGATCATTCATACCTTGGTGGAGACAAGTTTCTCAGTGGCTTTCCTGAATTAGATTTCTCTATGGAGTAGGGAGAGATCCTGAGGTCTGTTGACCCCTGTGAGTAGGGACAGAGCCCAACAAGAGGGAAAGAAACAAAAAGAAGAATGGCAGGGTAGTAACACAGAATTCGGCAGCTTCCTAGTGCTGTGTCTGGTTTGGGGCTAGCAAATCCTGTCAGCTCTGTGCCCTCTCTGTTAGGACCATGCTGAAGTATTCCGTCCTTATGACGGCCTTTGGGGACCAGAAATCCACAGCTTTTCCTCCTAGTAACCTAGCATTCTGGCCCAGGAGTAGGTCCAAGCAGGCCGAAGCCGTGGGCACAATAATCCCTCCACTTGGGACTCATCTCTTCACTCTCAGTACAGCAGGAGCATCATTGTGGCAGAGCCCCAAGCCATGGCAAGCTTAGGGGAGGGCTGTGCCCGGAGTCTCGTCGTGGGCTTTCCCTCAAGAGTTCCAAGGTAGAGATACCAGGCTGAGGTACTGGCAGCCAGAGAGGTCCTGGTCCAGCCACTGCCCCAGTCCACAACATCTCCACAGCCGCACGATGGCAGGGGGAGGCTCCTTGCTCCCTGTGCTTCTAAACTGAACTGGGTCGGGGCTGTGCCTTAGCTCTATTAATAGCCCCCTAGCCCAGCCTGCTAGCCCCAAACCCGGATGCCAGAAGCTGTGAGTCAGCAGCTAAAAATAACGACAGCAACTGCACCCAAACCCCAATGAGCAGCGCCCCTTGGCCCTCCGCCCTCAAGTTTTTGTCAATCTCAGCCTCCAGTCCAGGACCTTATAGAGGTTAAGTGCGCCATAGCTGTCCAGTCCTCCTGGGAAGAGAGGAAGGATGGGCGGTGGCAGGCTCAGGGCTGAGTGCTCAAGGCTAGGGGCTAGGGGCAAGGGCTTGGGGCATTCCGGCGGAGAGTCTAGACTCTGAGGCTAGAGGACTGCAGCTGAGAGCCTGGGAGCTGAGAGGTGGAGGCTGCGGGGGTTGGAGACCCTGGATGTGGTCAGGGTCAGGTCGGAATGGGAGGGGAGGAAGAGGCTGCGGTGCTGCGAGGCTGGGCGACTGGGAGGGGACAGAAAAGTAGGGATGGGGGTGGGGGGTGGGGGGTGGGGGAAGTCCATGCTGAGAGGTGAGAGCCCGGCAGTACCTGGGCGCCCCAGAGCTGAGGCCAGCAGTCGGTCTGAGGGGCGGGATCGGGAACAGGGAAAACTACGGAAATGCAGCTTGAAAAGGTAGTGTGTGGAAGAGGCGGTCCAAGGCGGCGTGGACCCCCGAGAAGACTGGGACCAGGCAGCAGCCGCGGCGTGGGCTCCCGGCGCTCCTCCCACCTCCCAGCCCGTCGCACGCCGATGCCCCCGCCCACCGCGCCTGCTGCAGGCCAGGTATGTTGGCGTGGACGGCGGCCTGTGTGTGTATGTGCATGTGTGTGCATGGCGAGGGCTGGGTGGCGAGAAGGGAAGGGGCGGGGTCGGGGCGGAGGAGGGGGCGGGAACACAAATTCAAATTCGCTTCGGTCCATCCCGAGAGCGGAAGTGGCCGTGGGGCATCCTGGGAGTTGTAGTTCCCGGGCCTGCCCTGCAACCGAGGAGGGTCTTGTCCCTAGGTGCCAGTGCCGCCCCCGGTCCCAGGCTGGCGAGAGAGGAGGAATTGAGAACCGAACCTCCTGACCTCGTCAGACCCTTAGTTCGATTTCCCTTCGTGTGGAGACATGAACCGGGGTGAATGTGGTTGCGGTGGGGACTGAAGAGTCAGCCAGAGCACCCTCCTGTCCTTGTGTTTCCCTTAGCCCCTCCCCCACTTCTACCAGACTCCTTATCCTAGGCCAGCTCCGCGCTGGTCATCTTAACTGTTTATCCCAGGGACTCACGAGCAGCAAACATACCGGGGAACTTGCTCCTCGAGGGGAAGGTAGGCCCGGCAACCTGACCCTGCGCGCAGCCCAGAGAAGCGAAAACTTGTGGAAATCGGACCATGCCCTCGGGGTACGGAGTCAAGGACACAGGTCCCCAATGGGCACAAGAAACAGGTAGCATTCAGCAAATACGTCACGGGTGACGACGGCGCGGCCCTCCTCTTGGGGCAGGTGACCACAAGGTGGAGCTACAGCGCAAGTCTGCACAGCGCGCCTGGGCCACCCGGAATGCTCCCTGTGGCGGCTGCTCTCCTGCTTCCCACTTGCAGCCCTTCATTGCCCCAGGTGGACCTCTTGCCACCTCCAACCCACGATTCTCCCCATGATGACCCCTCAATGTCATGTCACATACAACCCTAGATGGAAGGTGCATCCTCCACCCAGCCCCAGCGCTGAGAAGATTAGACTGTGCCAAATGGGCATTCAATTCATTGAATAACCTATTAACGGACAAGATTCAGGAACGAATGTGTCTTGAAGAAAAGACTGTGTACAGCAAAAAGCCATCTGTAGGCACATGGCTAGATGGGCTCTTTGGCCCCCAGCCTCTAGGCAGGAAATAAGATAAATTGCATATGTCAGGGGAGACAGTGAATGAAGCCAGGTCGATATCTCCATCATCTTATAGTTCTCCAGGAAAGGCCGTTTTGTCATCTCCTTCAGTCACTGTTCCAAGCTGTCCCGCCCCTGACACCCTGTGCCTTCTACACAAGAACACGTGCACACAGATCAGAAACATTCTCTTGGCAATCTCCTTGTCTTTTCCTCTGTTCTAGTTTCATTTGGGGAGAAACTTCTCGTGACTCAGTGTCTTCCTAACCACTTCAGGTTGAAATCTCAAGGGGGACAGATTCCATGGAAGCTTGGGGCATGCCACCATCTGGGCAGAAGGCCCTCATAGTTCAAAACCTCCTGTTGGCAAATTTCACCCCACACCAACCCCACCAACATTCCACCTCAGCCATTCTCTCTTCCTTGCTGTTGGCCAATGCAGACAGGCCTCAGACTTTGGCTGGTGGGGGTCGAGGACAGAACATTCACTCCATTATGAAAGCGTTGATCCTGGTCAGCAGCACTGCTGTTTCTAAGCCTGGGGAGAGGAGCATATAGGGAGTGAGCAAGGGGAAGGCTAGAGGAGGAGAAAAATGAGTTGAGGGGAGAAAGTTCTTACCGGTTCTCTCTCTCTCCTTAGCACATCTCCTATAGGGAGAAAAGCTTCTCATTATGAGTTCAGCCAGCTTCAAGAACGACCTTTTGACCCCGAGTTCCCCCAGACTGCCTTTCCCAGGTTCAAGCCAATGGGATATATAAGGAAGGGTCTAAGAATCTCCGAGGAACCAAACAGACCAAACCCCAAGCCCCAGGCAGCATTTATGAGTCTGAATCAGCCCTATCACCAGGACCCTAGGGAGAATAAAAACCCAGAAAGCTGGGGCACAAAACACTCACCGTTGGAGGAGAAAGGTCCACAAAAGCAGCAGGATTGAGACACAATTGGTAATGACCCACATCATTAGGTAGGTTTGAGGGGGCTATGGGAATAGAAAAAAGCCCCTGTCAGTGGCCACAGCGACCCATATACAGACACAGGTAGTATATGGGGGGAGGAGGGGCAATAAGTAAGGAAGAGAGGGATAGGGTTAAGGAGAAGCAGGGATGGGAAAAGAGGAGGAGGGGTGGCAGTCCCAGAGCCCTTACAATAAGCCAGAGAGGGTAACGCATCTGCTGCAGCAGCTGGCAGTCATTGGTGGTGACCGAATCCACCCCTGCACACCAGAGTAGGGAGAAGAGCCAGGGCTTGTTCACTACAAATAGGTTCACCGAGACATTATCTTGGTGCAGTGCTCTGTGGAGGCGGGGAAGAAATAGGGAACATCCAGAATCTTGGCGCTCCAGGCATGGGAGGGAGACAGCCCCTCTCTGTGCTTGAATCTCCAGTGTCACTGCCCCAGAGCCATCAGTTCTGCCTTTGCGTAGCAGCCCCTGACCAACTCTGTCTCCTGGTGGATTCCACCTATGGGTCCTAGCTTTGCTGTCTGGGGCTACACAGATGTGTCTCTCCTCTTTGTCTCATGACATCCCTTCAGAGGTCTGAGGGGCAGTGACCACATTTCCCTGAGTCTTCTCTTCTCCAGGCCCAACAGCCCCAGTCACTTCAACTGGGGCTGGGGACCTCGCTTATCATTCCCTTCCCCATACAAACCTCTCTAATCTGATCTTACTCCAATTTACCTATGTTCCTTTTGAAGTTTGGAGCCTGCATCTGAAGGTGATATCCCAGGTGGGCTGGGACCAGCTTCGAGGAGAGCAAAACTCCTCCTGCCTTCTGGGCACTATGCCCATGTGAAGGCAGCCCAGGGTCAGGCTAGTTTTTGGCAGTGTCATTCATTATTCACAGTGTTCAATCAAAGCCCTGGTCTTTTTCACACATGTTCCTGCTAATGCCAGTGTCTCCCTCTCTTGTTTTTGTGCAGTTGAGCTTCTTTTGGACCCCAAATATAGGTCTTTACATGTATCTCTGTTGCATTTCATCCTGGTACATTTGGCCCGTCATCTTGGAGTGCTTAGACCTTTCAGGGCCTCCATTTTCCCATCAGTGTTTTCATTACCAATTCATGCCTTTTGGAAACATAATCAGCAGTCGATGTTGACCAGGACAAGACTAAGGGGAGGGCCAAACCTGATATCGTGTCTCCTCCCACGGTGACAGCTTGGGGAAAGGTCCTTGAAATACTTAATATGATAACCGGGCTATCATTCAGTCCACATTTTTTTTCTATCTGACCACAAGGATATTATAAGAGACCTTGGCAACTGCATGTTTTTAAGTCTATCATGTTTCCTGGCTGGGTCAGCTTCTGGGGCCCAGCTCACATCTGGGACTCTCGCCTCTCTCCCCTGGATCCATCCTCTCTTGCACCAACCTCTTTGGTGTAGAATGAAAGCTAAACTCCTTCTGGTGGCCTACAAGGTCCTACCCAATTTGGCCCCTGCCTACCTCTCCAGCCTTGCCTTCCCCTCGCTCACAAGGCTGCTGTTCCTGCTCTTCTGCAGCTCTTCCCATTGTCATCTCTTTGTGACCTGTCAGGTCTCAGCCCAGACACTATCTCTTTAACCACTCTTCCTACTGTGACCCTCCCTAGCCCCTCTCTCCCAATCTCTACTACATCTTCCCAAATTTTTTGTCTTCAGATCACTTATCACTATCCAATATGCATATGTTTTGTGCAGTGGTTTATTGTCTGTCTCTTTCACTCCCAAAGCCTGCAATGAACAGTGCCTGACACATAGCAGGTGTTCAATAAATATGTGTTGTATGAGTGAGTGAATGAATGGCCTTTGCCTTCCCAGCCTCGGCTCTTCCCCGCCATGAAGCCTCATGTGATCCCCTCAGCTCCTTTCCTCTGGCACTCACTTGATATCCAACAGCGGCAGGTCTTGATAGGGGAGGTTGAGAAACTGGGGCCTCACAGTGCTGTGGCCTCCCAGATGTCCATATATCTGGCGCATTTGGGGGGCCCGTTGTTGGACATGAGCCCGATCTTCATCCGGTAGCCAGAGGACCTGTGGTTCAGGGTGGATGGGCATGAAGCTGGGGAAGGCCTAGGGATTCCGGGGGTGGGGACAGGGGCAGAGAGGTCTGACTGCGGATGGGCTGTATGAGCTGGGGTGGGGCCCTGGGGCGGGGGGAAGCCTCAGCATTATCATCATGGCCTAGGGAAGGCAGGGGAGAGGGGCACTAGGGAGCACTTGGGGTCCTGGCAACATCACCATGGCTTGGGGCACCCCTGAACTCAGCACAGTCTCCAATGTCTGGTTCACAAAAGTGTCATGGTATGTGTGGTTTCGTGGGGGGCGGCGCAGGTCAAACATGACAGAAAGGTTGCGGGCTTCAGCTTCTTTCAGTAGTTCTTCCAAGGCTGGCACTGTCTGATTCTCAGCGTCTTTCCGATCAGGGCCTGACAGCTGCTTAGCCCCCCAGAAGGGTCGCCTCTATAAGAAGAAGAAAATTGTTTCAAGACCAGAAGAAGCCTCCAGGCCATCCTCCCATCCTCATTATCTTCACTCATTACCCCCACTTGGTGTACAGCTTCGGCCCACTGCTGAGCCAGGGTTTTTCCTTTCTCCAAACTGTGGCCTTTTCTAAACCCTCTAATACCTTACTCTGGCCCCAACCTCCTACCCTCCCGGTTTCCTAACTTCCTCGCTCTCACTACACTTTCCCTTGGGTCTCACGGAGACCTCTGGGATCTTGACCCCTTGGTTTCCTCCCAATCCATCAGCCCCTTTCTGGCCACACCTACATCCCCTACCCATGGTCCATCCGCAGCTTGAACTACTTTTCCACAGCCCCGTCAACTCCTTTCCTGCCCCACAAATCCCAAACTCTGATTGAATTCTGCAATTGTCCGCCTCCTCCACCCCTAGAATCGGGGGGCAGAGCATACCACGTGGGCTGTTGGCACTGTAGTCCTGTTTTCTGCTCTCAGTGCCACTTAGCCATCCTTTTACTTGTTCTTGATTTGCTCCCTCTCCCATTCCTCCTGGTGGCTGTTCCAAACCTCTGCCACTCTCCTCTCCTCCCCTTGAAATCAACAGATGACCTTACCTCCTAGTCACTGGCATGGAGAAAGTGAGCTATCAACACTTATTAAATGTTTACTATGTGCCAGGCAGTATTAGAAGCACTTATGTGTATTAATTTATTTAGTCCTCCCGATAATCCTACAAGGTAGGTACTGTTATTATTCCCATTTTATAGATGAGGAAAATGAAGCACAGAGACCCTAAGGAATGTTGCCTAGGCTCACACAGCTAGGAAGTGGTGAAGCCAAGATGCAAACTCAGACGTCCTTTACTCTTAAGCGCTCAGATATGTCTTAATCCCTCAGAATATGTATCCAACTGACGGGTTGGATTACGGGAGATTTTTCAATTTTAGGTTATTTCTCTGACATTTTACTTTTTTTTTTTTTTTTTTTTACAAGGAACTTGTATTACTTTGGTAATCAAGAAAAGAAAAACTAAACAAATTAAGTATCCTTTTAAATAATTTCCATCACCTGCCGCATTGAAGTCCACACTTCTAGGCCTGGCATTCAAAGCCCCCGGAGACCAAGCCTCTGCTCTCCCGGCCCCCAGCCAGTCTCATCTCCCACGACTCCCATGCATTTTTGTCTCCCACTTCCACTGAGCCACTTTTTCATTGTCTTTTTTTTTTTGGCCTTGCCGCACGGCTTGCAGGATCTTAGTTCCTCAACCAGGAATCGAACCCGAGCCCAGGCAATGAAAGCGCCAAATCCTAACCACTGGACTGCCAGGGAATTCCCACTGAGCCACTTTTTGTTCTCTGGAAAGGCTTCTTCATATTTCTGGGCTTTACACACACTCTTCCCTCTGACCAGAATTCCCGTTCCCTGCCTTGTCCATCTTAAAAACTACCCTCACTTCATATGCTGCTCAGGCATCCTCTCCTGGGAAACCACTCCTGACCCTCTCCCACACTCCCACTGCCCAACAGCGACCTCTCTCTCCTCTCTACCCAGTAAAGACCTTGCTCTTGCTGGAGGTTTCATATTCTGATAGCCTGTTGCCTAGATGCTTTCCTTACTGGGAGGGAATGACCTGAGTGCAGAGACTGTATACCTGTCGCCCAACATGGGGCTCAGCAGATGCTTATCAATGAATGAACTCCACCCCCGAGTGCCCCTGCCCGTGGCTGCCTCTTCCAGAAGGCTGTCCTCACCTGTAGGAACCAGGCCCCGGCATTGAGTCTCTTCAGCTCAGTCCAGGAGAAGTCGCTACTGTGGCTGTTGACTCGGTGTGGGAACACAGAGGCCACATCTGTGGTCCTGGTCAGGCGCTCATCATGCATGAGGAAGGGGATCCCGTCGGAGCTGAAGGCACAAGGGGAGTCAGAGGGCCAAGCTCTGGGGCTGGTCATCATTTCCGCAGCTTCCCTGCTGTGTCACTCGGGTTGGGAGGGGACCCCGTCTTCCCTCACCTGACCATCACGTCGGTCTCAAACACAACAGCTCCACATTCAGCTGTCTTCCGCAGGGACATCAGGGTGTTCTCGGGGGCCAGCTGGGAAAGGTGAGGAGGTGGCAGGGAAGGGTGGGAGCCTGGGAACCCACAGGCCTGGTCGCAGCAGCCTAGAGGAGCAGACCCTCCCTGCCCTGCCAGCATTCTGCCCAGCACTCACCATGGGGGCCCCTCGGTGTCCCATCAGCTCAGGCTTGGGGGGTAAGTCTTTGGGTTCCATGATACAGGCTGAGGAGATGAATAGGGGCACCAGGTAGATGGCCAGGGCAACTCCAAAAAATAGGAGCAGTAGCAGAATCTTGGGACCTGTGGGGAGTGGGGGACAGGCTATAGAGAAAGGACAGTGGTGGGCCCTGGGGACAGAAAGCAGAGTGCAGGTGCAGGTGCAGGAAACGGAGCAGCAGGAGGCAGGAGCATTGATGGCCAGTGCGGGTGCGTGGGAGGGTGGAGTTGGCACCTCTTCGGTGGATACGGTAGAAGGTATCAGCCACAGGCCAGGCCAGGAGAGTGATGCCAGCAACTGCTCCAATATGAAGGAATGGGGCTGTGGCCTGTGGACAAGAGCTGTTGAGGAGGGCTCTTCTCCCTGGAAGCCCTCCCCTTCTCCTCCTAGGACCTGACTTTTGAAGTTGAGAGCTACCTGGAGTCTCGGGGCACCAGGGAGCAAGCTGTGTCCTGGGGTTGGCCACAGGCGAAGGTGTCCCCCGCTAAGCCCTGGATATCAGCCACTCACCTGCAGTGACAGACGTAAGCTATGCCACTCCTGCCGCCATTGGACCTCCAGTCCCACAAGGCCAGCGGCCACAAGAAGTATAATGAGGAGCAGCAGCACCTGGGGGGCCAGGGATCTTCATGTCAACCTGGGCTTGTGGCTGCCTGGGCTGCCCCTCACTCTATGAAAACAGGACCATTCTCTTCTCCTGACTCAACCACTGTCCTTCTTTCACTCAGCACGTATTTACTGGGCTTCAGGTCCTGAGCTCGTGCCCAGGGATAGAAGAACTGGCTAAGCGCCGGGCCCAGTGTACCCGTCTCCCGCTTGCTCCCATCCCCACTCTACCTTGTGGGCGGTGTGCAGGCACAGAGGCTGGCCACAGAGCCGCAGGAGCAGGGCCAGGAGCTGGGGGCAGAGGTGGTGGGAGTCATGAGGTGCCAAGAGGGGGTTCCCTGAGTGGGCTTCCCAGGCTGACACCTCCCTCCTCCCCTCCCCTCAGTGGCCAGGGTGAGAGCGACAGGGTAGAGCTGAGCGGGAAGGAAGGGCTAAGGTTAGACCAGCTGCCCCGGGACCCACCAAGAGCAGGGATGCGTATGTGACCAGTAGAGAGATGACCAGCAGGAATGCCGGGGACCAGTCCATCCAGTGTCCCCAGTGCTGGAACAGGAATCTGTGGGAGGGGAGAGGGAGGTGCCCGAGTGGGGGAAGGGCAGCGATAGTGGCCTGAGGGGAGCTGGGCTGGGTGGCTCTAGGATGGGGGCTAGAAGGGAGTGAGGGGAAGCCCTTCATGGGGTCAGGGGCTCCAAGGACTGGGGAGACTTCACGGAGGGGTTTTCAAGGAGGCTGGGTAGGGGGCAAGCCAGGCAGGGCTGGGGATGACCGAGCACCCTGGAGCCCCGGGGTGGGGAGTAGGTTGACATGTCTGCTGAGGTGTCCGTGACACGCTCATTGACACACTGAGGGTCCGTGACACACTCATTGAAGTTGTGCAGGTCATTGAGAAGGATGAGCACGACGTACAGCCAGCCCAGGGAGAGGAGAAAGGTGAGGAAGAGCAGGCCAAACCAGATGCATTCGCACTGCAAAGGGGCAAGGAGAGAAGCTCACACCCCATCCCCACTTCAGCTCAGAGTCCCCAATGGAGGGCAGCTCAAGGGGGCTTCCTGCCAGGCATGGGGGTGCTCTGCTTTTGCACGTAGTTCTTTCCATGTTTGAGGGGATTTTCCTCCTGGGGAGAGAAAGCCCCTTCCTTCCCTATCCCCTCCCCTCCGCTGTCTCTGAACACACCTGGCCTTCTTATCCCCTCCAAGTGGCCTCTGCCTTGGACTTCCAACCCCCCACACACCCCATTTGTACTTCACCTGGTTGGTTTGTGTCCTGTCTTTGGGGCATTTCTTCCAGTGGCAGCTATACAGGCAGTGGAGGCAGTGGGCCCAGACCGAGCAGCAGCCGGGAGACTCGCCCATGGTGAGGGCCTGGGGGAAGGGACACTTGGCTATCAGGGACCCTGGCAGAAGGCAGATCTCAGCCTCCCTCCCAGTATATGCGAGGAGCCCCGGGGAGGAGCAGAGGCCTGGGCCGCTGCTCAGCAACGGAGGTCACAGGGCAGGTCCCAAGTGCCAGATTGGATGAGGAGGTGAGCAAAGGGGACAGTTTCCGGGGTCTTTCTTTCCCTTTCATCTGCATACCTGGAAAGTCAGTGGGACACCCTGGAGGTCTAGCCTCCTGGCAGGATATACACCCACTCTCTCTATCTCCTCCCCTTTCAACAGCATCCCTATCTGGGGATGGAGAGGTTGCCTGGGGTGGGGACTCAGGAGAAACTTCCCCGGGGTGGGGCAAACACGGTTTAGCAAGTTGAGGCAGATCTGGCCAAACTTCAGGCGGCCCCGTGTTGAGGCTTCCACCATAGGAACCAGGAGTAACCTGAAGGAGAGGCACCAGGCCTGACCTGGGGCTGAGGGAGGGCTGGCTAGTGGCTAGTTGGTCAGTTGCTATGGATACAGAGATTGCACACATCGCAAAGCCCTGAACTGAAAGATTGTCTGTCTTCACCTCCCAGGGGCAAGGGGGCACTACCAATAAGAGGAAGTCTTGAGGGGAACAGGTTGCCTGGGTCACTCCCTACCTTCTGAAGGAAACTTTTTCCTGCCCGCACACACCTGGAACATCTAAGCCCTCTCACCCCAGTCCTGTCGCTTTCTGCCCAGTCATCCCCGAACCTCAGCCAGGAACCCAGTCCCCGCCTTTTCCTTTTCAGGGGCCCCACCCTCTGAGGACACTTTGGTGAAAGTACAACAAATACAGGGCAAAGGTGTGTATGGGGGCTGTGGTTGTCTTGGGGCAGGGGATCACTGGACCTTGTACTTTGGGGTCAAGCTGAGACCAAGCTGGCTTACTGATCCCCAGACTAGGCTGGGCGTGTGATTTTGATTCTACATGAGAAGGTGTGGGATTTGTGTCAGCATTTGTATGTGCATGCGCACTAGTGGCTGTCAGTAAAATGGGTTTCTAGGTGACTTGGAGTATGTAAAGGAGCCCCTGGATACACCCAAAGTGGGTGTGGTCTGAGGAACACGACCCCTTGCCTTGTCATCTGGGCTCCCCTGAAGCTGTGGAGTCTTTAGGGGGTGCACAGTGGCTGAAAGGAGGGTGTGGCTCCTCCTGAAACAGCCCTTCTTACCCTCTGCTTGCCTTGGGAAAGGAGGGTTGAGGTAGGGATGGAAGTTAGGGGGCTGAAGCTGGGGGGAGGGAAACCTCTCCCCACCCTGACACCCCTCCCAGGAAAAAGCCAACCCAGAGGGAGGTTCCCTGCCTCTTCCCATGCTGGGACCGAGTGGTAGTAGCTGCCTCGGGCTCCAGCCGTACCTCGGGTACTGCCTCTGCACCCCAGACACTGCCGTCCAGGGTCCCACCTCCCTCCAGGAGCTGTCTGTAGGATGGGGTCAGGATCTGAGCAGCCAGAAAACTCCAATCAGGGGAGCTGACCAGGGGTGCTGCTCAATCCTTGGGCCCAATCCCTGCCGGCAGGAGCCGGACTCGGCCCTGCCACTCCCGCCTGTGGCCCCCAGCCTCCCCGAGCCCTCACACCTTTTCTCAGCAGCAGGTCCGCTCTGCTCTCTGCCCTCTGCTGTGCACTGCACTGTTTCCCAGGTCCTCTCCGAGTTGTCAGCCTCCTCCCTCTTCCAGGCTCAGCCCCACCAGTCAAACAGGTGGCACTGTTGCCACCTACAGGAGGCTGTGCGGGTCCTCTCCCAAGGCCTGCAGCTGCTCTGTGGCCTGTGGTGTCCGTGCCTGGTCGGGTGGGAAGATGGGAGGGGGGAAGGGGGAGGGCGAGCAGATCTGCTTCTTTACTCGCTGCCGGTCAGGGGGCTTGGGGTGAGGAATTCCTTTGTGCAGCTTTCCCCATCCCTCTGTCCCTCCTCCTGTTCTCCTCTTAGTCACTGCTGGGGCTTTGTCCCGGCTCAGGGAGGCGAGGGCTGAGGGCGCGGGCGGGCGGGAAGCTGGGGGGAGGTGACCACACAACTTTGCAACTTGGCAGTGAGGAGAAGGGGCCCAGCCAGCCCCCTGGAAAGGGGTGTGTATGTGTGCGAGGAAGTCTAGCATCCAGTCTCAAGCTCCCTGGGAGGATAGCCTTAATTCATCAGCCTCCCTTCCCTCTTGGGATCTTGCTTCTGCTTCTGCAAGGTGCATCTAGAAGGGAACTCAGAGTTGCACGCCACTTCTTGTTTCACCCAGTTTCTGGACCAGGGGTCTCCGTGGGCCTTATGGGGCCTGGGTGGTACTAGCAGCCCTTCCCTTTCCCCCCTCACCCCAGAAAGGAGATGCTCATTCAAGATGTGCTGAGATTTGCATCTTTTTCGCTGCTTTGACCCCAAGGCATCTACCGTCTCTTTCCAAGAATCATTTGAGGAGTGTATAGTGGTATGGTCACTGGCTTTTGGAAGATGAATACATATAAAAGACACTTTTACCACACCATCAGCAGAGGAGGGATGGCCAGCAGGCCGTAGAGTCAGCTTAGTGCTAAAGCACAGGGCTCTGGGTGGGCCAGGGACTGGGGGCTGGCTTGATTGACTTTCCCTCTCAACCTTTTGGCTGAGGCAGTGGCTCGATGCCTGGGGGCTAGTGTAGTGTTGGTGGGAAAGAATGTCTTCTCTGGGGATAAGCTCATTTACCCCTCCCCCCAAACGCACTGGATTTGGAACAGTGAGAAGGAAGACCTGCTCTCTTAGGCCAAGAGCCTGCCCCCTCCTTCTCTGCCTTCCCATTGTATCCAGAGGCTCTAGTTGGCAATGGCAAAGGCTCCCTTGCTCCCTCGGCATTAAAATGCAAAGAGAAGCAGGGCTGCTTGCTGGCAGGAGGCCAGAAAGGGCTGCAGGGTCACCTAGTCCCGAAGGCTTCGCTCTAGGCAGGTTGTCCTTCAGTTTCCTTTGCTTGGACTCTGTTGGATTCTGGAGGAGTCTTGGCTTTCATGTGCCAAATTCTGGGGGGTACTTTGGGAGCTTTGTTCGGGGCAGGGGGCTGGGACTCAGAATGCATGGATATGACGCTCAGGGCTTGTGAACTCCTGAGAAGGCTGCAGGGCCAGGGCTGGCTCCCTTTTCGCCTTAAGCAGAGATGAAGAACCCAGATGCAGAGTGAGGAGTAAGCCGCGCCCATCCTCTTCCCTTTCAAAGGAGGAAGCAGGGTGTAAGTGCAGTGCTGTCCGCAGGCTGGGCAGCAGTACGATCCCATGCCCAGGCGACTCCAAATCAGGCCGCAGGCTGTCAGTAATGGCCACCACTGCCGATCTAGAGTCAGCTAAGAACTTTCGGTGTCAGACCTGGGTTCAAGTCCTAGCTCGATTACTCGTTAACTTTGTGACTTTAGTGAAGTGACTTAACGTCTTTGTATCTCAGTTTTCTCATCTGCAAAATGAGACCTATTCACCTTGAACTTTTTTGTGAGGAGCAAATAAAATTGTGGCAAGCACATGGAGATGCTTGGTAAATATGGTTCCTTCCTCCAAAATCTGGAGGTCAGGCAGCCTCTACAGTGAAGGTCAGGCCACTGGACTTGCTAGCATTATTCTAACCTCCTGAGATAACAGAGCAACATGAAGACACATGACTTGCTGCTCCATACTCCCCTCAGGGGATGAGGGCTGCTACAAGGCAGTGGGGCTTGGGCACTTGCACTGACTTTCCTTAATAGCGTTCCCAGGGGCGGAGGAACACAGGTTGAAATTGTATTTCTCCCTCTAGCACAGAAGACTCTTTCCAAACAGCAGATGGACTAAGATTTATTTATTTACTTAACATTAACATTTAAAAAGATTTCATTTACCTCAGCAACTTGAAAGACAATTGAGTGTACTATTAAAACACTTGAAATCCAGAGACAAGAAAGATCCCAGCACCATTCTGGAGGTGGCGTGAAGATCTGTGCCAGGCCTCCAACCTAGGTTAGGCTCTGCCATGAAACTGAGACAACCTAAAGATAAGACAGCCTTGGCCTCGTTCCCACTGGGAGACAGCCCTAACTGCTCATGAGTAAGAGAGAGCTAGATTGTACTGAGGACTGGTTCCTCATGAGTCATCAGGAAGGTCAGTTGGTTCTCTCTTCAGCAGGTAGCTTAGCACCCTTCTGGAGAGGAGAGTAGTCGTCAGGGGCTGGGGGACTGGGCATGAAGTTGCCAACATCCAACAAAGGTTCCCTCTTTTTCAGTAACGTGCTGTTCCTTTTTTCAACAGCAAGAAACCTGAAATCAAGAGGAATCATGAAAAAAAACCCCTTCTGGCTGCAACCTGAAGGCATCTCCCAAGCCAGACCGGGGCAGATATGATGAGTCCAACTTCAGTGGGCCTCTTCTTCAATGGGGGAGCAGCCAGAGAAGAAGCTGGTATTGCTGGCCAGAGCTCGTTTCTTTTTCTTCCCTGGAGCTTTATTTTCTTGGGATTCTGTTGCTACATGTTTTGACTCTGGGAGGCCAAGGGAGGAGGCACCTGGAGCCGTGTTGTTTAATAGCACCTGCTCCACATCACACATCTCTTTCAGGATCTAGGAAGGACAGAGACAGCTATGACTAGATCTGGGGTAGGGACAGAGGCTCAGCGCAGCCTAGCCACTACAGATGTTTAGCACACTCCCAGTGGTATGAGGTGACCCCCCCAAATCGCTCTGTTGAAAAAACCAGACTCTAGCAGATGCCCGGTTCCCAGTTCCCAGCAAGCTGATTGTACCTTTACCTCCTTTTCTCCCACAGCTCTCTGTCAGCGCTAATGCAGAGATGGACGCTAATACATTTGGAAACACCTGGCTTTTAGGCCACCTACCTTGCTGTTGGGAGTGGCACAGACAGGGTTAAAGAAGCTCAATCCTGGGGTCACCTCTGTGGGATCCTCCAGTTTGAAGGAGCCTTCAGAATCCCGAGTCCGCTCAACAGTGCCCAAGCTATCCTGAGAATCAAGCAGACAGGGATATTAGAAATTCAGCTACTAGGGTTACACAATCAGTCTGCTCCCCTTCAGCCAGTGAGGTACCAGCTCTGAGGGCCTCATCAATCAGTGTAAGCAGGTCTTAGGGTGACCCTGCTTGGGGAGGTCACAGTGCTCAAAAGCAGCCTCTGAAGGCAAAGGGCTGGGTAGGAGAGCGGCACAGGACACATCATGAGGCAAGGTTTAAAACGAGGCTGAGCCTTGGTCATTTCTTTGATTAATCCTCTCCCCTCCCCAATCTACAATATACTTTTTAGCATTTCTACAGAGTGTTGCCTGTATTGGTCTTCCTTTCAGAGAGGAAGCTGAGGCCAAGAGAGAGAAGTTGCTTAGGTAACAAGGCGACTCTGTGGTAGAGCTTGGATTAGAATTATAGCCTGTTCTCATGGAAACTGAACTGGATTAAGAGTCAGGAAGCCTGAGGTCTAATCTTAGCTGCCATGACCAGCTGTATAATATCACGCGAGTCACTTAAGCTTATCTCTGGGCCTTAGTTTCCTTCTCTGTAAAATGGCAGTATTGGACTAGATCAGTGGTTTTCCAACTGAAATTCTAAGAGGAAACTCGATATATAAACAAGTAAAGAGCAAGTTGCTTTGGTTGGCACAGGGTCAAACTGAGCTGGGCCACACTCCTCTGCCTGGAAGCACTTCCATGGAGCCACTATAGGACTCTAGAACCCAAACTGAGAAAAGCACAGGCATAGAGAATCCTGAAGGTCCTCCTGCAATGCTACTTCTACAGTTCTTAGCCTGACCTCTAGCTTGCCACCTTAGTCCTCTAATGACTACCTACCTCAGAAGTTTTTTTAATAGAAGACCCAGGGCAAAGCTGCGCCCATATAGATGGTTAAGAAATGCACGGTGAACTAGTCTTGCTAAAATTCCTGTGTATCACACAGAGAGCAGTAGGAATGAGCTTTTGCCGTGGGCACAGGTAGGCATAAGGCAAGTTCGGGCATCTGACCTGCTTGGTGCTGCACTTCTCAGTACACATTTCGTTTCTTTGAGTTTGCTATCCCTGGGAGCAAAAAAGAACAGCTACAGTTAACTTGGCTCAGAACAGTGCCTATCAGAAAGACCAAGTTCCTGTGGGTCTTTTCCTAGAGACATGGAATAGCTGGTTCCCATGGAGAAGGTCTAAGTAAGTAATGTCTCAAGATGTCAGAAGGATTAACTTCCTTCCTGGAAGCTGCTACCTCAGCACGTGGCCCTTAAAATTCCAGCTAAGCCTCTGGACTAGTTTGATCCTGCATGGCTGTATGCCTGTAGATGCTTGCTCTACTGTTCCTTGCTTGTGCCTTAGACACTGTACAGAAATTTTACAGCCAAGGCTAGGGGTGGGGAGCTGCATATCTGGGAATCTCCTGGGAGGGGCTGTGGCTTCTGAAGGGGTTGTGTGGACAGGCTAGCAGCAAGGAAGAAGGACTGAGAAGCGAAATGTCTTTTTCTGGTTGCAGAAGAAGGGTAGGAAGGGCTGTGCAGGAGACTCTGGCTTTCAGGAGGGAAGGTAGAAGAAAAGGGCAGAAACTGCTGGGAGATCTGAAAGGATGGTGAGGGACGACAGCACTGATCCTACCTTGCCTTGCTGACGGTTCCTACACTTTGTGGGGTCACAGCTGCAGTCCGCACCACAGTCCAACTTCTGTCTCCTGCACCCGCACTGCTTGTTCCCACACCAGCCCTTGCAGGAACACTGCAAAGCAGGTTTGTAGAAAGACACATTACTGAGTCAGAAGACTAGGTTTGAAGTACCTTCCCTTCATTCTCAGGCCATTCTAGAAAAACTGGAAAGTACCATCAACTTTACTAAGCTTCTATCTCCTCAGTCCTCTCTTTAGTGAAACAATGATCACCAAGAACCCCCATAGGTTTTCTAAGAACAAGTCATGCCACACTTTTGGGATAGTATACTTGAAAGATGGATTGGACGGATACCATAATAATGCAGGGAAACTGACAAAGATCCTCATGATGATTTTATGGCCAAAGTGAAGAACTATGAGATGAATGGGAGTAGAATTAGGCATATTTAAGGACTGAGTATAGTTGCTCCGTATCCTTAGATCTACCCAGCTGTACTTTCATCCAACTCATATTTCTACAGTTTGTTAGTGTCAGCCTAGGCTTTGTCCTCAGCAGTTTAACCATTCAACATTTTAATAAATCACTGATGATATGAAATAAAATCATTTACATTTGTATAGCACTTTACAGTTTTCCGAGTACTTTCATATATAGAAATGCAAAATCTCATTTGAATCTCATAGCCAGTCTACAAGGTAGGCATATTTATCAGCTGTAACAATGACACAAAGCTGGAAGGATGATTAATATGTAAGATAATAGAATCGAAATTCAAAAATATTTTGACTGGCTGGAATTATGGGCTGGAAGTAGACAGAAAAGTTAAAACAGGGATAAATGTAAGTCTGGCATTAAGTTCCCCCCAAATCAGCCATATAAATGTAATGTTGTGGGGGGGAGATCTGGCTTAAAAGTAGTTTGTGCAGGGAATTCCCTGGCGGTCCAGTGGTTAGGACCCGGAGCTTTCACTGCCGAGGGCCCAAGGGCCCAGGTTCAATCCCTGGTTGGGGAACTAAGATCCCACAAGCAAGAATGGAGCCCGTGCTTACACAGAGCTGGAACTCCTGGCTTGGGGTCTCTTCCCTCTGCCGTCACTGAACTGCCCTGGAGCCCGAGCGGAGGGTGGCCTCACTGAGGCTGTCGGCTCTGGACGGGTCCCAGCAGCCGAAGCCATGACAGTCCTGGGGACCATGGGACGGATCACTCATCCTGGGGTAAGCCAGCTGCCATGTCATGAGGACACTCAAGCAGCCCTAAGGAGAGATCCATGTGTCAAGGAACTGAGGCCTCCTACCTACAGCCACATGACCGTGTGGATGACAGGCTCTTGGTGCTCCAGCCAGGCAGCAGGGCTGTACCTCTGAGGTGGGAGAGCCAACTTCAGGACACTGGTCCACAAGAGACCTCCCAGCTCCATGTAATATCAAATGGCGAAAACCTCCCAGAGATCTCCATCTCAACGCCAAGACCCAGCTCCACTCAACGACCAGCAAGCTACAGTGCTGGACACCCTATGCCAAACAACTAGCAAGACAGGAACACAGTCCCATCCATTAGCAGAGAGGCTGGCTAAAATAATAAAAAGGCCACAGACATCCCAAAACACACCACCAGATGTGGACCTGCCCACCAGAAAGACAAGATTCAGCCTCATCCACCAGAACACAAGCACTAGTCCCCTCCACCAGGAAGCCTACACAACCCACTGAACCAACCTTAGCCACTGGGGACAGACACCAAAAACAATGGGAACTACGAACCTGCAGCCTGCAAAAAGGAGACCCCAAACACAGTAAGTTAAGCAAAATGAGAAGACAGAGAGACACACAGCAGATGAAGGAGCAAGGCAAACACCCACCAGACCTAACAAATGAAGAGGAAATAGGCAGCCTACTTGAAAAAGAATTCAGAATAATGATAGCAAAGATGATCCAAAATCTTGGAAATAGAATGGAGAAAATACAAGAAACATTTAACAAGGAGTTAGAAGAACTAAAGAGCAAACAAACAGTGATGAACAACACAATAAATGAAATTAAAAATTCTCTAGAAGGGATCAATAGCAGAATAACTAAGGCAGAAGAACGGATAAGTGACCTGGAAGATAAAATAGTGGAAATAACTAGTGCAGAGCAGAATAAAGAAAAAAGAATGGAAAGAATTGAGGACAGTCTCAGAGACCTCTGGGACAACATTAAATGCACCAACATTCGAATTATAGGGGTCCCAGAAGAAGAAGAGAAAAAGAAAGGGACTGAGAAAATATTTGAAGAGATTATAGTTGAAAACTTCCCTAATATGGGAAAGGAAATAGTTAATCAAGTCCAGGAAGCACAAACAGTACCATACAGGATAAATCCAAGGAGAAACACGCCAGGACACATATAAATCAAACTATCAAAAATTAAATACAGGGCTTCCCTGGTGGTGCAGTGGTTAAGAATCCACCTGCCAATGCAGGGGACATGGGTTCTAGCCCTGTTCTGGGAAGATCCCACATGCTGCTGAGTAACTAAGCCTGTGCGCCACAACTACTGAGCCTGCGCTCTAGAGCCCATGAGCCACAACTACTGAGCCCACGTGCCACAACTACTGAAGCCTGCGTGTCTAGAGCCCATGATCCACAGCAAGAGAAGCCACCACAATGAGAGGCCCGTGCACCGCAACGAAGAGTAGGCCCTGCTTGCCGCAACTAGAGAAAGCCCACTCACAGCAATGAAGACCTAATGCAGCCAAAATAAATAAATAAATAAATTAATTAATTAATAAAAAGTACTTCTTTAAAAAAAAAAGAAAAAAAATTAACTACAAAGAAAAAATATTAAAAGCAGCAAGGGAAAATCAACAAATAACACATAAGGGAATCCCCATAAGGTTAACAGCTGATCTTTCAGCAGAAACTCTGCAAGCCAGAAGGGAGTGGCAGGACATATTTAATGTGATGAAGGAGAAAAACCTACAACCAAGATTACTCTACCCACCAAGGATCTCATTCAGATTTGATGGAGAAATTAAAAGCTTTACAGACAAGCAAAAGCTAAGAGAATTCAGCACCACCAAACCAGCTTTACAACAAATGCTAAAGGAAATTCTCTAGACAGGAAACACAAGAGAAGGAAAAGACCTACAATAACAAACCCAAAACAATTAAGAAAATGGTAATAGGAACATACATATCGATAATTACCTTAAATGAAAATGGATTAAATGCTCCAACCAAAAGACAAGGACTGGCTGAATGGATACAAAAACAAGACCCATATATATGCTGTCTACAAGAGACCCACCTCAGACCTAGGGACACATACAGACTGAAAGTGAGGGGATGGAAAAAGATATTCCATGCAAATGGAAATCAAAGAAAGCTGGAGTAGCAATTCTCATATCAGACAAAATAGACTTTAAAATAAAGACTATTATAAGAGATAAAGAAGGACATTACATAATGATCAAGGGATCAATCCAAGAAGAAGATATAAGAATTGTAAATATTTACGCACCCAACATAGGAACACCTCATACATAAGGCAAATACTAACAGCCATAAAAGGGGAAATCGACAGTAACACCATCATAGTAGGGGACTTTAACACCCCACTTTCACCAATGGACAGATCATCCAAAATGAAAATACATAAGGAAACACAAGCTTTAAATGATACATTAAACAAGATGGACTTAACTGATATTTATAGGACATTCCATCTCAAAACAGCAGACTACACTTTCTTCTCAATTGCACATGGAACATTCTCCAGGATAGATCATATCTTGGGTCACAAATCAAGCCTTGGTAAACTTAAGAAAATTAAAATCGTATCAAGTATCTTTTCCGACCACAATGCTGAGACTAGATATCAATTACAGGAAAAAATCTGTAAAAAATACAAACACATGGAGGCTAAACAATACACTACTTAATAACGAAGAGATCCCTGAAGAAATCAAAGAGGAAATCAAAAAACACGTAGAAACAAATGACAATGAAAACACGATGACCCAAAACCTATGGGATGCAGCAAAAGCAGTTCTAAGAGGGACGTTTATAGCAATACAATCCTACCTTAAGAAAAAAGAAACAACTCAAATAAACAACCTAACCTTACACCTAAAGCAATTAGAGAAAGAAGAACAAAAAAACCCCAAAGTTAGCAGAAGGAAAGAAATCATAAAGATCAGATCAGAAAGAAATGAAAAAGAAATGAAGGACACTATAGCAAAGATCAATAAAACTAAAAGCTGGTTCTTTGAGAAGATAAACAAAACTGATAAACCATTAGCCAGACTCATCAGGAAAAAAAAGGGAGAAGACTTAAATCAATAGAATTAGAAATGAAAAAGGAGAAGTAACAACTGACACTGAAGAAATACAAAGGATCATAAGAGATTACTACAAGCAACTATACGCCAATAAAATGGACAACCTGGAAGAAATGGACAAATTCTTAGAAATGCACAACCTTCCAAGACTGAACCAGGAAGAAACGGAAAATATGAACAGACCAATCACAAGCACTGAAATTGAAACTGTGATAAATAATCTTCCAACAAACAAAAGCCCAGGAACAGATGGCTTCACAGGCGAATTCTATCAAACATTTAGAGAAGAGCTAACACCCATCCTTCTCAAACTCTTCCAAAATATAGCAGAGGGAGGAACACTCCCAAAGTCATTCTACGAGGCCACCATCACCCTGATACCAAAACCAGACAAAGATGTCACAAAGAAAAAAAACTACAGGCCAATATCACTGATGAAAATAGATGCAAGAATCCTCAACAAAATACTAGCAAACAGAATCCAACAGCACATTAAAAGGATCATACACCATGATCAAGTGGGGTTTTTCCCAGGAATTCAAGGATTCTTCAATATATGCAAATCAATCAATGTGATATACCATATTAACAAATTGAAGGAGAAAAACCATATGATCATCTCAATAGATGCAGAGAAAGCTTTCGACAAAATTCAACACCCATTTATGATAAAAACACTCCAGAAAGTAGGCATAGAGGGAACTTTCCTCAACATAATAAAGGCCATATATGACAAACCCACAGCCAACATCGTCCTCAATGGTGAAAAACTGAAACTATTTCCACTAAGATCAGGAACAAGACAAGGTTGCCCACTCTAACCACTGTTATTCAACATAGTTTTGGAAGTTTTAGCCACAGCAATCAGAGAAGAAAAAGAAATAAAAGGAATCCAAATTGGAAAAGAAGTAAAACTGTCACTGTTTGCAGATGACATGATACTATACATAGAGTACCCTAAAGATGTTACCAGAAAACTACTAGAGCTAATCAATGAATCTGGTAAAGTAGCAGGATACAAAATTAATGCACAGAAATCTCTTGCATTCCTATACACTAAAGATGAAAAATCTGAAAGTGAAATTAAGAAAACACACCCATTTACCACTGCAACAAAAAGAATAAAATACCTAGGAATAAACCTACCTAAGGAGACAAAAGACCTGTATGCAGAAAACTATAAGACACTGATGAAAGAAATTAAAGATGATACAAATAGATGGCGAGATATACCATGTTCCTGGATTGGAAGAATCAACATTGTGAAAATGACTGTACTATACTCAAAGCAATCTACAGATTCAATGCAATCCCTATCAAACTACCACTGGCATTTTTCACAGAACTAGAACAAAAAATTTCACAATTTGCATGGAAACACAAAAGACCCCAAATAGCCAAAGCAAACTTGAGAAAGAACAACGGAGCTGGAGGAATCAGGCTCCCTGACTTCAGACTATACTACAAAGCTATGGTAATCAAGACAGTATGGTACTGGCACAAAAACAGAAACATAGATCAATGGAACAGGATAGAAAGCCCACAGATAAACCTACGCACATATGGTCACCTTATCTTTGATAAAGGAGGCAAGCATGTACAGTGGAGAAAAGACAGCCTCTTCAATAAGTGGTGCTGGGAAAACTGGACAGCTACATGTAAAAGAATGAAATTAGAACACTCCCTAACACCATACACAAAAATAAACTCAAAATGGATTAAAGACCTAAATGTAAGGCCAGACACTATCAAACTCTTAGAGGAAAACATAGGCAGAACACTCTATGATATAAATTACAGCAAGATCCTTTTTGACCCACCTCCTAGAGAAATGGAAATAAAAACACAAATAAACAAATGGGACCTAATGAAACTTAAAAGCTTTTGCACAGCAAAGGAAACCATAAACAAGACCAAAAGACAACCCTCAGAATGGGAGAAAATATTTGCAAATGAAGCAACTGACAAAGGATTAATCTCCAAAATTTACAAGCAGCTCATTCAGCTCAATATCAAAAAAACAAACAACCCAATCCAAAAATGGGCAGAAGACCTAAATAGACATTTCTCCAAAGAAGATATACAGATTGCCAACAAACACATGAAAGAATGCTCAACATCATTAATCATTAGAGAAATGCAAATCAAAACTACAATGAGATATCATTTCACACCACTCAGAATGGCCATCATCAAAAAATGTACAAACAATAAATGCTGGAGAGGGTGTGGAGAAAAGGGAACCCTCTTGCACTGTTGGTGGGAATGTAAATTGATACAGCCACTATGGAGAACAGTATGGACGTTCCTTAAAAAACTAAAAATAGAACTACCATACAACCCAGCAATCCCACTACTGGGCATATACCCTGAAAAAACCATAATTCAAAAAGAGTCATGTACCACAATGTTCATTGCAGCTCTATTTACAATAGCCAGGACGTGGAAGCAACCTAAGTGTCCATCGACAGATGAATGGATAAAGAAGATGTGGCACATATATACAATGGATTACTCAGCCATAAAAAGAAACAAAATTGAGTTATTTGTAGTGAGGTGGATGGACCTAGAGTCTGTCATACAGAGTGAAGTAAGTCAGAAAGAGAAAAACAAATACCGTATGCTAACACATATATATGGAATCTAAAAAAAAAAAAAAAAGGTCATGAAGAACCTAGGGGCAAGACAGGCATAAAGACACAGACCTACTAGAGAATGGACTTGAGGATACGGGGAGGAGGAAGGGTAAGCTGGGACAAAGTGAGAGAGTGGCATGGACATATATACACTACCACATGTAAAATAGATAGCTAGTGGGAAGCAGCCGCAAGCACAGAGAGATCAGCTCGGTGCTTTGTGACCACCTAGAGGGGTGGGATAGGGAGGGTGGGAGGGGGGGAGACGCAAGAGGGAAGAGATATGGGGACATATGTATATGTATAACTGATTCCCTTTGTTATAAAGCAGAAACTAACACACCATTGTAAAGCAATTATACTCCAATAAAGATGTTAAAAAAAAAAAAGATCCCACAAGTTGCGCGGTACAGCCAAAAAAAAAGTAGTTTGTGCAAAAAGGGACTAGGGATTTGAGGTGTCAGCAAGCTTCATGAGTCAACAGTGTGAAATAGCTGTCAAAAAGCAAGTCAGTCAGGCAGAAATTTGGAGTTCAGAAATCACAGGGAGAGAATGTTTCACTAAACCCTGGGTCAGTCAGACTCCATTTGAAATGATATATCCTATTTTAGGGCCCCATAATTTTTTTTAGGCATATAAAAAGTGTAGACAACAACAAAACCCCACTAATATCCCCAACCCTCCCTTGATGAGTAAAATACAGATAGAACTGAAGCCTCCTGTCTACGCTTTCCTGATCCCCTTCACCTCCCTCCCTCCCAGGGGCAGTCTTTTGAATTAGGTGCTTATTATCCTATGCATGCCTTTTTACCACATGTGAGTTTTTATTTAAAATATGTAAGGAATTATCTTACACACTTTTAAACTTTATATAAATGGTATCTTATCATCCGTTGATGCATGTAGCTCCTGTTCCATTCATTTTCACTCTACGAGTATGCCACAATTTACCCATACTCCTCATAGTGCCATATTTCACACTTACAACAAGGCTGCAGTAGTAATAGCTGACATCACCGTGTGCCAGGCACTGTTACAAGTGCTTTCCATGTATTAAGCCCATTTTATCAATAAGTATGTTTCCTTGTGCACACATTCAGGGGTCCACTGTGTATATGTGCTTCATAAAGAGGGAATTAAACAAAAAGGGGGCGGGTGACCAGCATTATAGGAAGTGATGTTGTAAGAGAAATGGTGGAAGAAAGTAGGATAGTTTGGCTTGAAACAAATATAGGTGACAGAGCTCACAGAATGATGGATTAGAGTCAGAGGAGACCTCAGTGACCATCTAAAGCCTGATTTGATGTTTGAAGCCCCACTCAAACATCCCTGGTCTTATTATCCAATGCTCTATTTATCCTGAGATGATAACAGTTTCTATATAACTTCTGACCTCAGGACCAAATTCTGCCATCTGGAATGACATGGAATCAACTTAACCCCACTTTCACAGCATATATGTTCAAACCCTGAGCATCATTTTCACTCCCCAGTCCCACTCTGTCCAAATCCTCTCACAGCTAAATATACCTAGCTCCCTCAATGATTCACCACATGACATGGTTTCCAAGAATTCTCACCACCTTGGCTATATACCAATTTGTCCAAGTTCATCTTTAATTGTGACATCCAGAAATGAGCATAACTTTCTAAATGTGGTGTGACCATTGTGAAGCAGATTGAGACAAACACCTCCCTTGTTATGAACTCCATAGTCCTGCTAATGGGTCCTAAAATCACAATAGATTTTTTCCCTTGTCATATCTTTGTGGATTCATACTGCGTTTACAGTTAAATTCAAGCCCTCGAGTCTGTTTCATATGGACAACCATCACCATTGTTCTGTAGTTGTGAGGGTAAAAGAAACCATTAAAACATCTTCCCCCTCGTCCCCATTATGAGAATAATATATAGTACTTTATAAAATCTGAAAATCAAAACCATGATTTTTAATATTTAACAGTTGTATATAGTCTTTCATCATGTGGAAGTGTCAATTTACTTAACCAGTCACCTAACGTTAGATATTAAGATTGTTTTGAAAGAAATTGTTTGCCATTATAAATCATGTTACAGCAAATATCCTGGTACATAAATACAATCCAAATCTTACCATGATTGACAAGGCCTCTGATTACCCCTCTGACCCGACCTTGTACTGCACTCTCCCACTTCTCAGGATCCTCCAGCCTCACTGGCCTCTTCAGCTGTTCCTTGATAAGCCAAGCTCATTCCTGCCCCAAGGCCTTTGCATTTACTGTTTCCTTTTCCTGAAATGTTTTTCTCATTTTTTTCCTGACTTGCTCCTTCACTTTGCTCAGATCTCAGCTTAAATATCTCCTCTTCAGAGAGGCCTCTCCCAAACACTCGTCCAAAGTACTCTTTTCCTACCCCATCATTCTCTATGATTTGACTATATTTTCTTTTTATCTCGTATCATCTAAAATTATTTTATTTGTTTTTCTGGTCACTATGAGTCTCTCTCCACAAGAATGTCTTCAGTTTCACGAGGCCAAGGATTTTACCTGTCTTGTTTATTGCATCCTCAGCACCTAGAAGCGGTGCCTGATACATAGTTTGATGCTCAAAAAAGATTTATAAATCTTTTTACATATCAATGACTATTTCCTTAGTATAAATACCTATGTGTATAATTATTGAGCCAAAGGATAGGAACATTTTTAAGGCTTTTGATGCATATTTTCAAGTTGCTTTCCAGAAAGGTATGCCAAACTACACTTCTAACAACAACAGACAGGAATGCCCACCTTTGTCACTTTTGCCAACACTGGACATAACAAGAAAAACCCCCTAACTTTGCTTCTTTGAATAAGACAGAGCAAAAGACAGAGTTCTATGACATGTCCTAGAGACACGTCGCCAGGATGACATTGACCCATTGATTGCTACAGGCTGGGTATGGTCCTCTGACCATTTACACATTTATCTATATTATATGCCTCAAAAACACTCTATTACCCTGTCCATGTGTCTCTATTTTATCCAAAGTACAAGAGTGGCATCTGAAGGGCTATCATAAGGAAGAACAATTAGACTTTTACATAGCCAAGACTCACTGGGATGATTTATAGGACAGCTCAACAAGGAACTACTTTCCAACACCTACTTGGAATACAATGGCCTGCCCTGTCTCATGACTGTGAGCCTCCCCCTACTAGATTGCTTGTTTTCAAGCAAGCAGAGGCTAGATAAACACCTGGGAGTGGTATTATAGAACAGTCATGACGTACATGACAGATGTATTCACACAAATGCCATGTGCACTAGCTTTAGCTTCATCCTATTTTCTCTCACACCAGGACGCAGATCAGAATATAAGAGAGGGAGCAAGATCTTGCCACAGACAAAATGTCAAATATGATGTATGTGGGGTGTGTGTGTATCACAACTGCTAGCAACCCACCAGCATGTCCCAACATCATAGCTGAGAACCACTATAATAGAGAGATTGTTTATATAAAAGAAGTGGGAAGTCGAGATGAAAGACCTCTGGGGTTCCTTTAAGCCGGTGGTTCTCAACCCTGGCTGCACATAAGAAATCTCTGGGAAGCTTTTCAAAAAGGCCAGGTCCCACCTCAGACCAATTAAATCAGAATATCTGGGGGTGGGGTCCCAGGATCCCTGTGTTTAAAAGCTCCCTGGGGGATCCTAACCGTGCAGCCAGGGTTGAGAATTATTTCTTTAGAGTCTATAATTCTTCTAGCACTGATTTCAGTGTTACATTATATCTCAGAATGATAAGATCTGGTAAAAATTGTAACATAAAGGATACCAGGCTAGGAATTAGGAGCCTTGGGCTCTAGTCTTATATTTAATACTTGGCATGACCTTGGAGAAGTCCCTCCATCCAAGTTTATCTCCATTCTTTCATGACTAGAGACCAGAATACCTCCTCCCTCTTTTCTGCCAAAGGGGACAAATGGGAATATTTGTTAAAATGCTTACAGTGCTTTAATAACAACACCGGCATGATATTTTATCCTTCACAAGGTGCTCTTGCATATATTCCTTCTTTTAACTTCTCAGATACCATATAACCCCATATAAAGGTAGTATTATTAAAACCCATTTATTAAAAACAACAACAAAACCCATTTACACAACTTTGACTGTTACTTTGACTCAGGATATTAGTGCTGGAAGGGACCTTATATATCACTATTCCAGCCTCGTCCCTTTATTACATAAATAAGGAATCTGAGGCTCAGAGAGATTAAGTGACTTGCTTAAGGCCATCCAACTAAACAGTGGCAAAGTCAAGACTAGAACTCATGTCTACCTGGCTTCTAAGCTATCATTTCTTTACTACAGCACATGGCCTATCCTTCGGCATCTCCTTAGTACAGATAGGAAATATGGCTGAATGAGGAAACCTAGTTTTTTCAGCATTAGCTTTGGACAAGTCATCATTTTGGTACCTGCTGCAGTCTCCTTTGCAGATACCTAGTGATTCATACCAGCCCACTTCAGCTGGGTTGAAACAATAATAATCAGGATGGCCTTCATGCAAAGCATCAAGGTCTACAGCTGATGTGTCTACAAGCAGTCTGATCAAAGAGCAGTCCATGTACTTCGAGGCCTCCAAAAGGGAGAAACTAGATTGTATGTCAACTTGCTCCCCTTAAAACCCAGTTATATTCTCAAGTTATAAAATCAGGGAAAAAGCCTAGAAAAGAATCATCTCTCAGTGTTTTAGAGATAGGATTTATCATTGATAGCAAATATCACTTACTTGCATTTTTGGCTATACTTCTATATTTCCTTTTTAAGCTTACAGCAACAGTGCTATTATAGCTACGCTTGTGTGTGTGTGTGTGTGTGTGTGTGTGTCTGTGTGTGTGTGTATGATAAGCTTTCCTCAAGGACAAGTATACCCATATTTGCTTGCCATTTGGAAACTCCTTCCCCAGAGTTTTAGGTCCTCTACCATTTGTTCCTGTGTGTACTTCTCACCTGTGCTTCCTATTACTTGGCTGACCTTTTCATCAACAATCAGCTCATGCTTACCACTTCAACCACAGTAGAGAGCATAAATGTTTGCTGAGTAAGTGAATCAAAGTCAGACATGTTCTGCCCCACTTACTCTCAGTGTCCCAGCTCTGTGTCCCGCTACTATCTCTACTATCAAGTCTTTGCAATATGCTATTCGTTGTGCCAGAAAATGGCTTCCCAGGTGCTCCCAAGACTGTATTTCCCTTTCTGTCTTATAATGCAGCAAGAGTCGTCTCTTTCATGGCATGTTCATAAACTATATCTACTTGGTTTGGCTTTACAGTCACTCTTAAAAGCCCCTCAGTCCATCTCCCTGAGATGAGTATGCTGAGGTCCTGTGATGTGTTCCTATTTCTTTGGCTTGTTTTCCCATTAGATTATAAACTCTCTGAGGCTAAGGATGAGCTCTTAGTCCCACTAAGAGCACATGGTATGTTGCATTCCTGATGACTTTCCAAATGACTTAAGGCCACCATGGCTGTCTATTCCTCATGACTTGCTTCTCTCTGGTGTTGTGGCTTTACAAGGCTCAGTTCCCCATGTGGTGCACTATCAGCTAATGAAATCGAATAACCTTCCAGGAATCCAGCTAGGGTAATTTGTGAGCTGTTCTCTTTAAGTGGAATGTGGCTGCAGGCCACAGTTGGGGTAGTGATGAACTGCAATGCCTGGGAAGTTAATGTTTCAACACAGAACACCTAGGTTTGATAAATACGTAGGATTATCATTGTGTAAGTAAATAGAGCATGCCTCAAAGTCAGATTGTTTCTAACTAGCCTTAACTTTGGTGTGTTCAATCTTAAAGTTCCCACTCAGCTTCTGGTCTACAGTTTTCACTGATATGACCATGATGTGGTAGAAACAAACTGGACTTGGAGTCAGAACATTTGATTTCAAGTCCTGACTGTCACTTTGTTTTATGTCCCTGGGCAAGGTCATTTCCCTCTCGTGGGTCTCAGATCCAGCTGTAAAATACAAATAATAAACACCTCACTGGATTTTTTTTTTTGGTGACAATGAAAAGAGGTAACATATATGAGAATGGTTTATAAACTGTAAAGTGCTTTAAAAATGTGAAAGATTATTACGGTCACACTGGAACCAGTTTCAATGAGATGGTATAGAACACTACTACCTGTTCAGACTGGTCAGAACTTGAAAACATGAAAAGAGCCTCCCTGTGCACCCAAGCAGCCCTCTCAACTAGCCCCCGGTTCCATACAGAGCTGGCCCAACAAGCAACCCTCAGCAGAGCCAGTGCCTCTGAACACGATCAAAGGACTGAGGTGTAGGGTCTGGGGCCGGCACACCCTCACTGGCAGTGAAGGCTAATGATTAGAACCCCTGAAAGAGATGAGCTGCCTCCTACCCCTTGGATGTTCTTCTTGGACACCTTAACTAATTTTGTTGGCTTCCATTCCTCATCATCCCCATCACCACCATCACCATCACTGTCCTCAGGCTCATTCACAGAATATTCTGAACAATATTTTATATCTTCGATGTCCATGCTTTGCTCCAGGAACTTTTCTTTAAACCGGGAAGGTTTGGGCTAAGAAAAAAAGTTTGGAATGCTTATTTAATTAAAAACAACAACAACAACATGTGGATTATATCTTCCCAGTGGCTGCTGCCAGCTATATTCTCAGAGCAGAGATTTCAGATGCCCTCAAATATACCCCAATTGGCTTTCCCAATCAGAAGAAATTCTGCTTTAGCCTTTGGCCTCACAGAGTCTTTGAAGGGAGAGAAACTGAAGGGATAGAGGCTGAGCAATCTGAGGGAGGAGGGAGGGACTCATGATATGATAAGTATCTTTGGATGGACAGCCGAACACTGCTCTTTTCTATGTGCCTCCTCCTCAGTTGTGTTGCATAATGCCTGTACATGGTCCAAAGTCAGCCGTCTAGGGAGGGAGAATGCCTTATTTTCCTCAAGATTGCACTGTAGTTTTATTTGGGACTCCATAGAAAATTGAGATGCTGGAATGTGGGAATTTTAACTCTCAACCACTTCTGAAAGGTGATTTTAGTACACTCACCCCAAACCTTGGCTATGCGAAGGTATCACAGGCCCTGAGCAGTTTACCTTAGGTGGGATATATTCGAAAGAAGAGTCTGGAGATAGAAGGGTATCCTTAGGAAGATGAGATTTCTGTCTGCTGGCTACTTGGAGGAGGTTCAGTTTCTATTTGAAAAGAAGAGACAAAGTGTACATTGCAGGGCAGCTTCTGAGAGTGTTCATGGCTAAAACATAAAGATTCCTAAGTTAACTTAATCTTAAGCCATGGTAAAGTGAGGCAGGGTAAGAGCAAAGTAGGTTGAAGGACTCCCACTTTACAAGATCAGTATTAGATTCAGAAAAGAGCAAATTAAAAAATGTGTTTATACCATCTGAAATGCACATGACCATACCACATGGAAACTAGATGTAGACCTCATAAAGTTGAGCCAAGTCATTATACTCAGGGTTGCTCCCACGAGCTGGCCTCAGTTGCAAGAGGGTCTCCCAGGGCTTATTAAATGGGTGGGAAGCTGTACTACCTGCTTCATGATTTTGTTCTCTCGGAGAAGTTGCTGATTTTGCTCACACACTTCCTGCATCTTCTCAAGTTCTTCATCCTATTTCCAGATAATGCAGTGATAGGTGGGGTTATTTTGGGCACTACATGTGGGTTACCAAACAACTCACAGAGATGAAAACATACTACTGCCAAGTTGCTGGCAGCAGGTGGTTTTTGCACAGCAGGCACTGGCGCCCAGAGAAATGCCTGATCCCCACCAATTCCTAGGTGTCCTGAGTGCCACCTCTATTCCAACGCTCCCAAGCGGCCACGACCGCACTTGCAGGAATGCCTTCCTCGTTCTTTTCTATTTTCTAGCCTCATATCCCTTATTCACATCAGGATGCTGATAAAGAAACCCACCCAGAGAGTCAGATGTTTCTTTGAAGCCTACAGATGCTTTTGTCCACGCTTCTCAACACAGATTAGGCAGTTTATTTGCTACACTAATAAGCCTGATTAAACTTCCTTGGCACTTACGATAATTGGATTCATGCCTACCACCTTAACACGTTTGGTTATGTCTTTGATGGGCGGTGCCAAGGAAGCCGTAGAGACTGGTGGTTCAGGAAAAAGACTCTAAGTTGGATAAAATAGTGCTCCAACATGCTACTAAAGGGTGTGGTGTTCCCAGCCTCTGGAAGAAATGCAGACCCCAGGCATTTTACAAACAGGTCAGGTCTCAACTCAGAACAGGCACAGGAAGAGACAGCTAAATGCCCCTAGGATTCTACTGGATGATTTAACTTTCTCAACTCTTTAGAGCTCAGGGTTGAGGCAAAGAACCAGGAGGCCTCGAAGTCTGGTATGGAGTATGTACTGTCATTTCTGTACCAAAACGGAGGTAATCCTATGTGTGGCTACATCCTAAACACCCCTAAATTGATCAAACAGGGCAACAAGGCAATAGAGGCTACCATTATAAAAGGCTACCATTATAAAGCTTTTTGTCAGTAGGTAATTACTCTTTCCTGCAGGTACAGTCATGTGAATCAGACAGGATTCTCAGTCAGGCCTGGGGACCCCATCTCTGGAGACCTTTGCCTCATCTCCATACCTGACACTTCAGGATGCTCAGCAGCTGTTGTTCCTTTTCGCTGACGGACTCCTCGAGCTGCTTCTCCGCCATTTGGCTTTGCTGCAGCTGGCTGAGGAGGTATAGCACCTAGAGAAAGATACAACCCAAAGGTACCAAAGGAATGAGAGGAAAAAGGAATTCTGGTTTAGTCCAAGCAGTGATCCAGTTACTCCTTTGTGATTTCAAAGTAAATTGTTCTCTTTGGCTCTCATGGCTTGAAGTATCATCATGTTCATCTTGGTATTAAAGTTGAAGGCTAAGAGCCATTGTCACTGGTATGTGTAAACTTATTAGATAAGTCATTTTTCTCTATTTCTGGTTTCTTATTTGCAAAAGTTGGAAAAGACTACGTGGTCTTTTGAAGGAAACTTCATACCCCCATTATTATTATTATTATTTTTAACTAACAACAAAGAGCAACAATGGTTTGTTTTTCCGTATAGCTTCTTGGCTCGCCAGCTTACCTTCTCTTGGTGCTGTTGCTCCACTCTCACCAGCTCTGCCTGTAACTCTGTCTCTATTTCAGCAAAATGATTTCGTTCCTCAAACAGCATCTTCTGCATGTCAGCACAGCTGGCCTTGTTCTGTTTCAGGCTGCTTTCAAGCTTGCTGACCTGTATTTTGGAGGAGACCAGCTGGAAGGGATAAAAGAAGATCAGTTTATTTGGAGAATGGCCACCTTTCCCCATTCATTAGGCAGGAAAATGTCAGCTTTCTTGAAATGGACTGAGAAAAGTTCTTCCATGTCCAAGTCCATTCTTATGTTTTCATGTCATATGGATTCTATCATTGAATAGAATCACCACCACCCAAACCAAGAGCCGAGATAGATATCTGTTGAGATAGGTATCTTAGGGCTGGAAGCCACTGCTGAGGTCATTTAATCTCTTGTTCTACCTCAAGGCAAGAATAAATCTAACACAAACAGTATCTGACAATTCCAAATTCTGATACTCAAGAAGTTCTTCCTTAATTTTAAAGAGAAATCCATAGCACACACCCTTATGGCTAATTATGTCCCATTTCAGAATGTCTGTGTTCACATGTTGGAACTCGTAGACACATTAGCTGAGACTACAGCTCTGGCTCTTCAGGCTAGATTGATATCCTATGCTGTCCTAGTTTTATATTCTCTACTAGCCCAGATAGTGAACATCATAAACACCAGTGTTCACAAGACTAATCAGGATTTCCTTAGTAGGATAAATCTGCTAACCCAACACAAAAATGCATAAAGGATAGCACTGCTCAAACTTGCAGAGTCAGAGTTTGTATGCTTGCTTCAATCACCAGAGGTGATCAATTTTAATTCCTCTTGTGACAGTGGAAGATGATATATTTATTTTAAGGTCAGTGAAGATGGATTTTCCTTAAGATGAATCTTTATATGTCAAAGGTTTTCTCTTTCCTAGATTGTATCTTAAACTTTTTGAATATAATACATGTCAGAGGTGTTTTAAAAAGTAGTATAGTATAATATTTTACGTTTGACCTGTCGCCTACTATGGCATCCTGATCTTTTCATAATAATAACAGTGAACATTTATTGAGCACCTGCTATATGCCAGGCATGGGTATCAACTTGCAACTCATATATATTTTTAAGTGACTGGCCTGTACTTGCCCACACCAACCTTTACCCATAAAACTATTTCTCTAATGTTTGTGTCATTGTGGTTTCTACCATGAACAGTGGCAATAACACTATGATAGTATTCTAGGCTAACATCTTATTTCAACCCACCAAGCCAGACCCCGAATTGCTGAGAGGAAGAGAGATGTTTACCTCTCCAATTAAGTATTTCAGGGCACACTTGGCTTCCAGAATGGTAGCAATATTCTCCCAGCGGTGTTTTGGCCTGTCTTCACTTTCTGCATCCAGCAGCTTCTGCTGTAGGTCAGCAATCTGAGCACTCCTTCAGGGAAAGAAACAGTGAGCCTTATTTCTAGTAGCCTCAACACCAAGGAGAGGGGAAGAGCTCTGAGGAGAAACTTCAAATAGTTTCACGGACACAGGTATCAGTTAAATACCATTTAAATAATGATTGAGTCATCTGGTTAGGGTTTTATACAGTATCTCAAATCTTGTTACAAAGGGATGCTAAGACTAACCAAATGGTTTTAGTTTATTAAATACTGGTTGAAATAAGTGGGTCATATAGTGGGACTTGGAAAGCTTTGTTTTAGTGAGGCTTTTGTTGTAGCACGTTGACCATAATGTGACTTTGTCTTGAGGCCACATAAGCTGGAACTGTGACGTGGTGGCTCACCTATGCAAGGACAAGATTCAGGTTAGAGACCTTAAGGAAAAAAATCTCAGAAGAACAAACAGGTAGATGCTCTTTGCTGGAATCTAACACCAAACTGATACCTATGGCTGGTGTCGTGAGAGGTTATCTTGGAGTACCTGCCACAGGACTGAGAAGTTTCTACGAAAACTAGATACCACGACCCTGGTTATAGCTTCCAGATACTTTACGGTCAAGTATAGCCTGAGACCAAGATGTACACAATATTTCAGTTTCGTCAATAGCTTCCTTCTCAAATTTGCTAGGTGTCCAGTGAGAGGGAGCATACCGGCATGTGTGTAACATGCAGTGCTATGTAAGGTACTATAAAGAAGATGGGTACTAAAATAATCTAAGATAGCAGTTCTAAACTTTTTGGGTCTTAGGACCCCTTTACACTCTTAAAAATTATTGAGGACCTCTAAGAAATTCTGCTCATGTATGTTATACCTATTTACAGTTTTAGAAAGTAATTTTACAGTATTAGAAAAGTAAAACTGAGAAAAACATTATTAATTCACTTAAAATCACAACAACCCATTATACATTAACAATTACACCTGCAATGACACTATTTCCAAATAAAGTCACATTCTAAGTCACATTCTAAGGTCCGGAAAGGACATGAATGCAGGGTGGGGGAGTGTGTGTGTCACACACACACACAACAACATTTTCCAAGACGAAAAATAATGTAGTGAGAAGAGTGGGATTGTTTTACATTTTTACAAATCTCTGTAATGTCTGGTTTAGTAGAAGATAGCTGGATTCTCATATCTCCCTCTGCGTTTAATCTTTTGTGACATGTTCTGGTTGATGTAAATGAAGGTAATCTGGCCGCACGTGGATATGTAGCTGGACAAAGGAGGAGCATTTTATTTTATTATTTTATTTTATTGTGGCCATGCCGTGCGACTTGTGGGATCTTAGTTCCCCGACCAGGGATTGAACCCAGGCCACTGCAGTGAAAGCGCCGAGTCCTAACCACTGGACTGCCAGGGAATTCCTGGGAGGAGCTTTTTTTTTAAAAATTTTATTTATTTTTGGCTGCGTTGGGTCTTTGTTGCTGTGCATGGGCTTTCTCTAGTTGCGGCGAGCGGGAGCTACTCTTCGTTGTGGTGCGTGGACTTCTCATTGTGGTGGCTTCTCTTTGTTGCGGAACAGGAGCTCTAGGCGCACGGACTTCAATAGTTGTGGCACTAGGGCTCAGTAGTTGTGGCTCGTGGGCTCTAGAGTGCAGGCTCAGTAGTTGTGGTGTACAGGCTTAGTTGCTCCACGGCATGAGGGATCTTCCCAGACCAGGGCTCGAATCCCTGTCCCCTGCATTGGCAGGCGGATTCTTAACCACTGTACCACCAGGGAAGTCCCCAGGAGGAGCATTTTAATAGTCTTTTCAGATAATTGTGGATATTCTTCTTTGAGACTACACCAAAACCCAACAAGTTCCTTAAAAGTTAGTTGAAATGTGGTTACTTGCAATCTGAATGGATCTGTTACTCAAACGTGACTCTGTAACATGTCATTTGGACAGTCATACAGAGCCTTCAAATCAACACATTTCATCACACAATATAAAAAAGACCACAATTGTTAATATCACTACCGGTCTCATTAGAAAAGTTACGAAAAACTGTCAAGTTTACAGTGGCAGATACACGTTTTCCAAAATTCTAAGTTTTGCTTGAAAGCTCAAATTTTATTTTTGGTGACAAACACTGTCATTTGTTTTCCTTGACTTGACAGGCTCACTCGGTTCATTTTTGAGAAAATGGCTGCCAAGTACCCAAGTCTGAATAACCATAGTTTGTCTGTCAGTCGTTCTTTCAAGTAAAAATGATGTCCCATGAAAAAAGAGGCCTGTTAAACTCACACCTCAAACAATTGCACAAATGCTTTTCCTCGAGAGAAACATCGTCCTTCGGCATCAGCACAAGTGGTTTATGTGTTCTTCCCATTCTGTCACACAGAATATTAAAAAGATCTGAACTCAAGGGTTGAGATTTAATAAAATTAATAATTTTTATCGCTTTATCAAAGCCAAAAGTAAAACTGACTTTTAAGTAAAACCGAAGAGTGTGTGGTGGTGAAGTATTCAATGACTGCTAGTACAGGTTTGTGCCACTGCTTTGATTCAAGCTAAGGTGTTAGCAGTTTTGTCCACTGTTGCTTTTGCACTATCATGGCAAATGTCAGTGTAGTAAAAACGGCAATGTCTTAATATTATTATAAAAACAGGGAGTCACCTAGACTCCCTGAAAGGGTCTCGGAGACCCCCCAGGAGTTTGTAGACCTCAATTTGAGAACCCTGGTCTAATATATAGTCCTTTCCTTTAACAAGCTTACAATCTGTCTAGATTGACAAGACTAATCAATGTAAAATAATTAATAAATATAAAGATAACATACATCATCTATACTACATGACCGAGTACTGTAAGTTCTGAAGGAGTTTAGAGAAGAGGAAAATTAGTGAGGGATGAAGAGTCAGGGAAGGCTTCTTGGAAGAGGTGGGCCAGAACACTTCAGAGTTGTTTTATCTATCAAATACTCTTTCTTGTCCTTAGGGAAATTCCCTTGATTAAACTCACCTCTGTCTAATTGCCCTCCACCTGGCACCTGCCCTACATTTAAATAATCATTTACTTATGCACAGTGGTCTGCAGGTAAATGTTTAACAAACAGCACCTAAAAAACCAGATCTGATTTGTAGCTTTTGCTAGTTTCTGTAGTGTAAATACTCTCACCAAAGGAATTGTAAGCTCTCAACAGTTTACAACCGTCTTGAAATTTTAACAAACAATTCTAACACACCACTGTCAGTCATTATACTGTTTCTACTCGAGAGCAAGGACAATGCCATCTATTCTTTCTATATATCCCAACTGCATCCAGTGCAGCACAAAGCAGACACTCAAATGTTGAGCAACTTAAAGATGTATCCAAAGATAAACAGCTAGTATGTGTTGCTAAAAACAAATTAAATGGTCTCCAAGGTCTTCTGGGCAATAAAATTCTATTACCCTAAGACACAATAAAATATCTGTCAAAGTTCTGTTCCTTCTAGATTTCACAGACACTTAAAAGAAAGTAACAGTGATTAAAGAGAAGAGCATTCATTGAGCACTTCTAATATGCCAGGTACTGTGCTATGTACTTTACTTTCTAATCTCATTTAATGGTCATGATACTTTACTTATGCATTATATTATATCTACTTTGCTGATGATCTCTAAAGTTCTCCTTCTCCCAGGTTGTTGATCTTCTGGTATCATTTCTTGGGCTCCTCTAAAGTTTTGTTTTTAGTCAGTTCTTGTGGTATATGATAAAGACCATAGGCTTTGGAATTAGATAAACTGAATTTCGAATCTCAGTTCTGTATAAACTTTAGCAAATTTTTTAAGATCTTTGAACTTTAGCTTAGATCTCTAAAGCGAGAAGAATGATACTTACCTCACAAGGTATACCTCACAGGGAGAGACTGAATGAGAAAATGTATCTAACATGTCTAGTGAAGTGTATAGCTCAAAAGATCGTTACTTTCTCTTGTTTCTCCTACATCACAAAGCTTCTGAAAAACAAGCTTTAGAATAACTGATTGATAGGTTCTATTTTGATTCAAGGCATAAATTTTTATAATGCCTTAGACATAGTCCCATTACCTGAGTTCCATTTCAGTCTCTAGGCTTTCAATCTGCTTTGTAATGGAATCCTCTGACTCAGAAACTTGACCACGCAGTTCAGCAAGTGAGAATGTACGCCTCTGTAAAGAAGAATAGTGGGGATGAGGGTGAAGTACTACTTGGAAAGTAATTCTTCCAAGTAGTGAGAGGGCTTCTGGGGAGTGTGGAGTCTGATCATTGGTAATGTATTTCCATAGGGCACTTACGCGGAGTTTAGGAGGCGGATTCTCCCCAGATTCCACTTTTTCTTTGAGCTGAGCCACATCCTGAGCCAGGATCTTTCTGTCTTCAAGAAGGTCATTCAGATGGCGTTTGGCTTCCTCAGTACTGACCATAACCTCAATTTCATTTCCAAGCCAACTCTAGAAGATAAATCAGTGATGTTGGGTTAGGGATGAGGAATCTCTGGCCCATGGGCTATATTCAGCTCCAGGTTTAATTTCACTTGGACCAGAGCTCAAGTAACTAGAAGTGAGATTTCCATTTGTGCCTACACTGACCAAAAATCCCAATAATGCTCTAAGAGCCTTTAACAGCAATATCCCAAAAGGTCACAAGAAAAGTTTTCTGCAGAAAATCTTTCTCCAGATATCCTAGCATTTCTATGTATTCTGTCTTTACCTTCTCCACTTTCTCCTTAACCTTTGTCCTTAACAAGTCATAATATAGAACTGAAGTATATTTAGATTATCTGTTCTATTTAATAAATAGATAACTATTATTAATCTTTAAAATAGATGAATGGAATTTAAAAAAAAAGCAAACAAAATTAACTAAATTCAGTTTTTAAAAAAGTAACCATCCCTGAGAAACCTTTCACTTTTGGATGAAGATATACCATGCTAACAGTAATCAAAGAAAGCTGGAGTGGATATATTAACATCAAATAATATAGAATTTACATCAAAGAATATTATTAAAAAGAACAAAGGCTGGAGGTATCATGCTCCTTGATTTCAAACTATACTACAATGCCACAGTAATCAAAACAGTATGGTACTGGCACAAAAACAGACACATGGATAAATGGAACAGAATAGAGAGCCCAGAAATGAACCCACACTTATATGGGCAATACATCTATGACAATGGAAGCAAGAATATACCAATGGGGAAAAGACAGCCTCTTCAATAAATGGTGATGGGAAAACTGGACAGCTAGATGCAAAAGAATCAAACTGGACTACTCTCTCACACCATGCACAAAAATAAATTCAAAATGGATCAAAGACATAAACGTAAGACCCAAAACGATAAATCTTTTTAGAAGAAAACATAGGCAGTAAGCTCTTTGACATCAGTCTTAGTAATATTTTGGGGGCTATGTCTCCTCAGGCAAGGGAAGAAAAGCAAAAATAAACAAATGGGACTATATCAAACTAAAAGCTCTTGCACAGTGAAGGAAACTATCAACAAAATGAAAAGGCCACCTACTGAATGGGAGAAGATATTTGCAAACGATATATCTGATATGGGTTAATATCCAAAATACACAAAGAACTCATACAATTCAACATCAAAAACAAACAAACAAACAAACAAAAATGAACAACCAGGTTTAAAAGTGGATAGAGGATCTGAATAGACATTTTTCCAAAGAAGACATACAGATGGCCAACAGGCACATGAAAAGATGTTCAACATGGCTAATCATCAGGGAAATGCAAATCAAAACCACAATGAGATATCACCTCACACGTGTCAGAATGGCTATTATCAAAAAGATAACAAATAACAAGTGTTGGTTATCCATTTTAAATATAGCAGTGTGTATACCTGAAACTATCACAACATTGTTAATCAACTGTATTCTAATATAAAATAAAAAGTAAAAAAACAAAAACAAGTGTTGGTGAGGATGTGGAGAAAAGGGAACCCTCATGCACTGTTGGTGGGAAGGTAAACTGGTGCAGCCACTATGGAAAACAGCATGGAGATTCTCAAAAAAATAAAAATAGAACTGCCATATGATCCAGCAATTCCACTCCTGGGTATTTATCCAAAGAAAACAAAAACACTAATTAGAAAAGACATATGTACCCCTATGTTCATTGCAGCATTATTTACAATAGTCAAGATATGGAAGCAACCTAAGTGCCATCAATAGATGAATGGATAAAGAAGATGTGAGATATATATATGTATATACGATGGAATATTACTCAGCCATAAGAATGAAATCTTGCCATTTGTGACAACATGAATGTACCTAGAGGATATTATGCTTAGTGAAATAAGTCAGACAGAGAAAGACAAAAACTGCATGATTTCACTTATAAGTGGAATCTGAAAAACATAACAAATGAACATAACAAAACAGAAACAGAGTTATAGATATAGGGAACAAACAGGTGATTGCCGGGGGGAGGGGCATAGAGGGAGGAAAGAAATAGGTGAGGGAGATTAAGAGGTACAAACTTCCAGTTGCAAAATACAGGAGTCAAGGGTATGAAATGTACAGTGTGGGGAATATAGTCAATAACTATGTAATATCTTTGTATGGTGACATATTGCAACTAGACTTATCATGGTGATCATTTTTAAAAGTATAGAAATATTAAATCACTGTTGTGTAACAGGAACTAACATAGTGCTGTAGGTCAATTACACTTCAAAAATAAACAAACTAACAAACTCATAGAAAAAAAGATCAGATTTGTGGTTACCAGAGAGGCAGTCAAAGGTACAAACTTCCAGTTATAAGATTAAGTAAGTATTAGGGATGTAATGTACAACATGATAAATATAATTAACACTGCTGTATGCTATATATAAAAGTTGTTAAGAGACTAAATCCTAAGAGTTCTCATCACAAGAAAAAAATTTTTTTCTATTTCTTTAATTTTGTATCTATATGGATGATGGATGTTCACTAAACTTATTGTGATAATCATTTCAAGATGTATATAAGTCAAATCACTATGCTGTATACCTTAAACTTATGCAGTGCTGTTTATCAATTTATCTCAATAAAACTGGAAGAAAAAAGAGGAATATTATCAAGGATAAAAAAAGATAATTTCATAATGGTAAGGGAGTCAATTATTCAAGAGAACTTAATCCTTAATGTTTATGCCCCTAATATACAAAGCACCAAAATATCTGAAACAAAATCATATATAAGCCAACAAAGGAGATAATATGGAATCATAAAAATACTCAATTGATCCAAAAGAAGCCAGAAAACAAGGAAAAGGGAATGAAGAATAGATGGGACAAATAGAAAACAAACAGCAATATGATAGATTCAAATCAACCCATATCAATAATCACATTAAATGTAAATGGTCTAAACACCCCAATTAAAATGCAGATTGTCAGATTGGATTAAAAAAGCTAGACTCAACTGTATACTGCCTACAAGAAAAACACTTTAAAAACACACACAGGCACAAAGAGGTTAAAGCTAAAAGGATTTAAAAAAATATACCATGCTAACATTAAAAGAAAGCTGGAGGGACTGTATTATTATCAGAAAAAGTAGATTTCAGAACAAAGAATATTGCTAGGGATAAAAATGATCATAATAATAAACTTATTATTATAATAATAAAGGGATCAATTAATCTTACATGTTTATGCCTCTAATAACAGAGCTTCAAAATATACGGAGCAAAACCAGAACTATAATAAGAAAAAGACAAATCCATAATTCTAATTGAAGATTTCAATACCCATCTCTAAGTAACTGATAGAACAAGTAGGCAGAAAATCAGCAAGAATACAGTAGAAATGAATGGCACAATCAATCAAATTAACATGACTGACATTTATAGAACACTCTATCCAACAATAGCAGAATATACATTCTTCTCAAGTACACACAGTTTGAACATTTGCCAAGACTGACCATATTCTAGGCCATAATAAGTCTCAATAAATTCAAAAGGATTCAAGTCATATAAAGGATAGTCTCTAACCATAATGAAATTAAATTAGAAATCATAACAGAAAGATATTTGGAAAAATCCCCTAATATTTGGAAACTAAATAACATCATTTTAAATAACTGTGGATCAAAGAAGAAATCAACAGGGAAATTAGAATGTATTTTGAACTGAATGAAAACATAACTATCAAAATTTGTGGGATGTCATTAAAGGAGTATTGAAGGGGAAATTTATAGCACTAAATGTTTATATTAGAAAAGAGAAGGGCTTCCCTGGTGGCGCAGTGGTTGAGAATCTGCCTGCCAATGCAGGGGACACGGGTTCGAGCCCTGGTCTGGGAAGATCCCACATGCCGCGGAGCAACTAGGCCCATGAGCCACAACTACTGAGCCTGTGCGTCTGGAGCCTGTGCTCCACAACAAGAGAGGCCGCGATAGTGAGAGGCCCGCGCACCGCGATGAAGAGTGGCCCCCGCTTGCCACAACTGGAGAAAGCCCTCGCACAGAAACGAAGACCCAGCACAGCCAAAAATAATTAAATAAATTAATTAAAAATAATAATAATAAATTAAAAAAAAAAGAAAAGAAAAGAACTCAAATCAATGACCTCAGGTTCCACCTTTAAGAGACTTAAAAAAAAAAAGCTAATTAAATCCAAAGCAGAAATAAGGAAATAATAAAGGTCAGATTGGAAATTAATGAGCTGGGGTTTTGGGGGTATTGTTTTTAATTGTGGTAAAATATACATAACATAAAATTTACTATTTTAACCATTTGTAAGAATGAGCTGGTTCTTTGATAAACCTTAGCCAAACTGATCAAGAAAAAGGAGAAAAGACACAAAATATCAATAACAGGAATGAGATAGAGGACGTTACTACAGTTTTTACAGACATTAGAAGGATAATAAGGGAATATTATGAATAACTTCACACCAATAAATTTGACAATTTAGACGAAACACACAAACTACCAAAGCTCACTCAAGAGAAAATATATAACCCGAACAACCCTATATCTATTTAAAAAACTGAATTACAGTTAACCCCTCCTCCCCACCAAAAGCAACAACTAACAAATACATCCTTCAGGTCCAGATGGCTTAACTTGTGAACTGTACCAAACTTCCTCTTCTTTTTTTTTTTTTAAGGATTTTTATTTTTATTTTAAAAAATATTTATTTATTTATTTATGGCTGCATCGGGTCTTAGTTGCAGCATGCGGGATCTTTCGTTGCAGCGTGTGGGCTCCGTAGTTGTGGCGCGTGGGCTCCAGAGCGTGTGGGCTCTGTAGTTGCAGCACGTGGGCTCAGTAGTTGCGGTGCATGGGCTTAGCTGCCCCGTGGTGTGTGGGATCTTAGTTCCCTGACCAGGGATGGAACCCGCAATCCCCTGCATTGGAAGGCGGATTCTTAACCACTGGACTACCAGAGAAGTCCCTGTACCAAACTTTTAAGGAAGAAACAATATTAGTTCTATACAAACTCTTACAGACAACTGAAGAGGTGGCAATAGTTTCTAACGTATTCTAAGAGGCCTTGATACCAAAACCAGACAGACACTACAAGAAAACAGACCAATATCCCTCATGAACACAGATGCAAAAATTTTACACAAAATTTTTATTTTAGCAAAATTTTAGTTTTATGTATTGTTGAATCCAACAATACATAAAAAGGATGATATTATCACAACCAAGTGGAATTTATTCAAAGAATGCAAGGCTGGTTCCATATTTGAACATCAAAGTCATTCACCAAATCAACAAACTAGAGACAAAAAGTATTTGACAAAATTTATATCCACTCATTGGAAATTCCCTGGTGGTCCAGTGGTTAGGACTTGGCACTTTCACTGCTGGGGGCCTGGGTTTGATCCCTGGTCAGGGAAGTAAGATCCCGCAAAGCGTGCAGTGTGGCCAAAAAAAAAAAAAATTATATCCACTCAGGATAAAAGCTCACAGCAAACTAAGAATAGATAAGAACTTCCTTAAGCTGATAAAGGGCCTCTATGAAAAACCTATAGCTAATGTCATACTTAATGGTAAAGACTGAATACTGTTCCCCTGAGATCAGGAATAGCAGAAGGGCTTCTACTGTCACTACTCCTATTCAACATCATCCTGAATGTCCTAGCCAATGCAACAGGGCAAGTAAAATAAATAAAAGACATATAGATTATAAAGGAAGAGATAAAACTATTTATAGATGGCATGATTGTCTATGTAGAGAGTCCCAAAGAACCTACAAAATAGCCACTAAGCTAATAAAGTCAGAAGATAAAAGTTAATATACAAAAATCAGTTGTATTTCTATATACCAGCACTGAACAACTAGATAAATAATTTGGCAGTTTTTCTTTTTTTTTTAACTTTTCATTGTTTTGATATTATTAGATTTTTAAAAATTTTATTTTTGGCTGTGTCAGGTCTTAGTTGTAGCACGTGGGATCTTTGTTGCGGCATGTGGGATCTTTTGTTGCAGCTCTCGGGCTCTTTGTTGAGGCACAAGGGCTTCTCTCTAGTTGTGGTGCACGGGCTTCTCCCTAGTTGTGGCGCACGGGCTCCAGAGCGCATGGGCTCTGTAGTTTGCAGCACTCGGGCTCTCTAGTTGAGGTGCATACACTCTGTAGTTGTGGCGTGCAGGCTTAGTTGCCCCGCAGCATGTGGGATCTTAGTTCCCCTACCAGGGATCAAACCTGCATCTCCTGCATTGGAAGGTGGATTCTTTACCACTGGACCACTAGGGAAGTCCCTTGGCAGTTTCTTATAAAGTTAAACATACACTTACCATATGACCGAGCAATCTCACTCCTAGGTATTTACCCAAGTGAAATGACTACCTTTGTTATACAGAAACCTGTATGTGAATGTCTTTATAGTGGCCTTATTCATGATCACCAAAAACTAGGAAAAAAAAAAAGACTCCAAGATAACCTTTAATGGGCGAACAGATAAACTGTGGAACATCCATACGATGGAATAATACAGGCAACAACATGGATGAATATCAAATGCCTTATGCTAAGTGAAAGAAGCCATACTGTACGTTTCCAGTTATATGACACTGATGCAATGCAAAGTGAAAACAATAATGACAGAATACAGATCAGTGTTTGTGAAGGGCCAGCATATGGATGTGGGAGAAATTGACTACAAAGTGTTATAGGGGAATATAGAACTATTCTATATTTTTATTGTGGTGGTGGTTATACACCTGTATATGATGTTAAAACTTGCAGAACTACAGTAAAAAGGGTAGATCTTACTGTACATCAGTTATACCTTAATAAAATAAATTGGAAAAAAATCAATGTCGTTTGCCATACTGAATAAAAACCAACCAACCAACCATAAGATCATAAGATCACCTCAAGAAGATTATCTCAAAAAGATCAGAAACCATAAGATCATCTCAAGAAGATTCAGAAAAAACTTTTGAAAAAACCCAACATCTATTCATCATAAAAACTTTCAGCAAACTAGGAATAGACAAGAACTTCTTCAACCTGATAAAGAACATATACAAAAAACCTATAGCTAATATCGTACTTAACGGTGAAAGGCTGAATGCTTTCTCTCTAAGATTGGGAACAAAGCAAGGATGCCCTCTTTTCACCTATCCTATTCGATATTTTATTGGAGGTTCTAGCAAGTACAATAAGGCAAGAAAGGTTTTTTTTTTAAAGGCATACAGAGTGGGTAAGGATAAATAAAATTGCCCCTATGTGCAGATGATGTGATCGTCTATGTAGAAAATCCAGTGACAGAAAGCAGATTAATGGCTGCCTGGAGATGGGGCGTAGAGGGATAGACTGGGGAGGGGAGGGAGGGATTACAAAGGTGTACGAAGAAAGTTTTGGTCCTGATGGACATTGACTTTATCTTGATTGTGGTGATGATTTAATGGGTGCATATCTGTGTCAAAACTTATTAAACTGTACAGTTTAAATATGTATAATTTATTGTAGGTCAAGTATACCTCAATAAAACTGTTAAAAAATTAACTGAACAGGGGCAGGGATAGAAAGGGTTCACTACTCATGGTCTTTAACAACTGTTCAGAGATAATCATATCTTTAGGAAATAACGCTTTCAGGTAGAACTCCAGATTTTGTAGTGTTTACTTCTAAACGAAAAGAAAGCTACTGCCCATTTTTTCCTATCCCCAATGTACATAAGACAAATGGCAGTTCAAGTTGTCCATACCTTCACTCGAGCTGTAGTGCCTTCCATTCCACGGCTCTGAGTCTCCTTCCGCTTTTCTGTGACCTCTCGTTGTTTTTGGAGAGCATCCTTGAGACGCTTGTTGGCAGCTGCTGCCTAAATAAAAATGGCTCATAGTAATGTTGAATTGAAGGGTAGAAAGAAGAACATTCTTCATTAATTATGTATCTGATGATTCATACAGCTAATCATCTGAGAAATACAAATTAGAACCCAGTGAGATGCTTTTACTCAAACCCTGGAGTGGCTACGACGAAAAATAAAATGACTGACAATCCCCAGGTTAGTGAGGATATGGAGCAACTGAAACTCTTATCCATGGCTGGTGTGAGTAAACTTTGGTACAAATACCATGGAAAATCGTTCGTCATTATTAACTAAACTTGAACATACACAATCCCTGTGATTCATCATTTCCCCCCTAGGTATAACTCACCAGAAATGCTCACGTACCTGTGCCAAAAGATACTGAAATGCAAGTTCAGAGCAAACCATCCCTACATGCAACAGCATTGGTGTTTATAACAATTCTACTACCAAATGAAAGAAACAAGATGCATTTCATTCTCTGTAATTCCCTTCAAAACCAGGAAAACTAATTTGTAGTGTTAGAAGTCAGGACAGTCGTTACCTCTGAGGAAGAGGGAAGGACTCGTCATTTGGAGAGAGAATAGGTGGGGGGTGGGGATGAAGTTCTAAGGTTCTAGTAGTGACTTGTTTGTCTTAGGTTGATGGTTGTACAGGTTTTTTCACTTTGGAATAACTCGTGGAGATGTACACAATATTTGTGCCCTTTTTAGGTATATATATTCTACTTCAATAAAATAATTTATATTAACGTAATAAAAAAAAGAAAGAACATTCTAATTTCTAGCATATTAGTCAAGAAAAATAAAAATTCTATGGGTTTGAATTCTTATAGGAACCATATTTATAAGTCTCCATGTACATAACACTGGTGAACAGCTACTGCTTTAGAGCCTAGGGGAGGCACACAATTTCAAGGAAGCACTGCAGACTGAAAGCGTCTGGAAATGTCATATATCAGAATTACTCTGCTTTTTGTTTTGTTTTGTTTGGAAAGAAGCAAGCCCAATTAGAAAAAATCCTTATTTGAATAGTGCCATTTTCATCAGGTTTTTATCTGCTCACAGTTCATGACAAACAGGGATCAAGACTTAGGAACTGCTGGTCAAGACTGTTATCCCTGGTTTCTCAGGACACTGGCTCACTTAAGGGATACTACTCTGCCATCATCCAAGCCTGAAAGTGATAATACACTTGACCTAGCAGATTGGATTTTCTTACCTCCTCAGTTTTACGTCTGAGCACATTAGACTGTTTCTGGAAGCTTCTTTCAAGTTTGAGCAGTTCATATTGCCTCTTACGGTCCTGAGAAGAAAAGAGTCAGACTTTTCATTGCTATTCAGCTAGCTAAAATAAAACCTTATAATGTAACTGAAGAGTCTTTCAATGGTATAGTCATTATGGAAATCAGTATGGAGGTTCCTTAAAAAATTAAAAATAGAAAGACCATATGATCTGACAATCTCACTACTGGGTATATATATCCAAAGGAAATGAAATCAGTATCTTGAAGAGATATCTGCATTCCCATATTCATTGCAGCATTATTCACAATAACCAAGATATGGAAACAACCTAAGTTGACAACCTAAGTTGACCTAAGTTGTTGACAAATGAATGGATAAAGAAAATGTGGTATGAGTATACAGTTGATGCCTGAACAACGTGGGGTTAGGGGTGCCAACCCCCATGCAGTCGAAAATTCGTGTATAACTTCACAGTTGGCCCTCCATATCTGTGGTTCTGCATCCATGGATTCAACCAACTGTGGATAGTATAGTAGTGTAGTATTTACTATTGAAAAAAATACATGTATAAGTTGACCCACACAGTTTCAAACCCATGTTGTTCAAGGGTCAACTGTATATGCAATGGAATATCATTCAGTCACAAACAAGGAAATCCTGCCATTTGCAACAACATGGATGAACCTGGAGGTCACTGTGGTAAGTGAAATAAACCAGACTGAGAAAGACAAATACTATATGATCTCACTTATATGTGAAATCTAAAAAAGTCAAACTCATATAACCAGACAGTAGAATGGTAGTTACCAGGTACTGGGGAGGGGGTGGAGGCAGTGAGGAAAATGGGGAAAGGTTGGTCAAAGGGTACAAACTTTTAGTTATAAAATGAATAAGTTCTGGGGATCTATGTATAGCATAGTAACTATAGTTAATAATACTATACTGTATACTTGAAATTTGTTAGGAGAGTAGATCTTAAGTGTTCTCCCCACACTGAAAAGAAGGGGTAACTATGTGAGGTGATGGATATGTTGCAATCAGGAAATGTGATATCTCCAAATTTATTGTTCTCTTTCAAGATTGTTATGACTATTCTGGGTCACCTGCATCTCCATATGACTTTTCGGATCAGCATGTGAATTTCCACCAATAAGCTAGAGGAAATTTGGTTGGGATTGTGTTGAATCTGTAGATCAATCTGAGGGGGTATTCCAACTTAAGAATATTAAGTCTTCCCATCCATGAGCATGGATTATTGTTCCATGTATTTAGATCTTTTTTTTTTAAACTAATTTATTTATTTTTTGGCTGTGTTGGGTCTTCATTGCTGCGTGCAGGCTTTCTCTAGTTGTGGCGAGCGGGGGTTACTCTTTGTTGTGGTGCGTGGGCTTCTCATTGCGGTGGCTTCTTTTGTTGTGGAGCACAGGCTCTAGGCACGCAGGCTTCAGTAGTTGTGGCGCATGGGCTCAGTAGTTGTGGCTTGCGGGCTCTAGAGCACAGGCTCAGTAGTTGTGGCGCATAGGCTTAGTTGCTCCACAGCATGTGGGATCTTCCCAGACCAGGGCTCAAACCCGTGTCCCCTGCATTGGCAGGCGGATTCTTAACCACTGTGCCACCAGGGAAGCCCTATTTAGATCTTTAATTAATTCAATGATGTAGTTTTTAGTGTATAAGTCTTACACTTGTTTTGTTAAGCTTATTCCTAAGTATTTTATTCTTATTGATGTTATTACAAAAGGAACTTTCTTAATTTCATTTTCAAATTGTTAGTGAATAGAAACACAACCAAATTTTGTGCATTGAACTTATGTCCTGCAACCCTGCTGAACGCATGTATTAGTTCTAATAGTTTTCAGTTGATTCTCTAGGATTTTCCACATACAAGATCATGTCATCTCTAATAGAGATAGTTTTGCTTTTTCCTTTCCAATCTGGATGCCTTTCATATATTTTACTTGCCTAAGTGTTCTGGCTAGAACCTCCAGGACAATGTTGAATAGAAGTGGCGAGAGTGGATACCCTTGTCTTGTTCCTGATCTGATGAGAATTCAGCTGTTAATTTTATTGGGATTTCTTTGTATGTGATGAGTCATTTTACCTTGCTGCTTTTAAGTTTTCATCTTTGTCTTTCAACATTTGGACATGATGTGTCTTGGGTGTTGATCTCTTTGCATTTATCCTACTTGTAGTTGATTGAGCTTCTTAGATGTGTAGATTAATGTTTTTCATCAAATTTAGAAAGTTTTCAGTCATTAGATCTTTGAATATTTTGACTGCTGTTTCATTTATTGTTCTCATGGAGCTACCAGTCTCCTCTTAATTGCTCACCACCAAAATTTCCATTCTTTTTGACAGCACCTTTAGGTTTTAACTTCCCCAGACTCTGTCCCCAAATAAAGTCAGTCCCCTTAGGGAGAGCTGCATTCCTATGGCCTGCCCCTCCCCCTGGGCAGAACCCTCTGCACCACTGCTTAGGACCTGGGGGTGGGGACAGAAGCCCACTTCTCTGAGTGACATCTCTGTTCTATGAGTAGGATGCTGGCCAGTGGCAGCATACCCTATTTTTCTTGGCTGGTCTCCTGACATGGAACCTACATCCTACGATTAGGTGGGTTATGGTAGTCAGACCCCAGTAGTCCTGGTCTTCTGCAGCAGGGATACAGCTTCCACCCTCTGCATGGAGGCTAGGTGGAAGAAGGGATCCCCAGATCTCTTGGCTGCTCTTGCCTGAAACAAAGCTTCAGCAACATGGAGCTGAGGGGGATGAAGGGAGAGAGTTGGTCATGGCTCATATGCCACAGACTATTGTTGCTCTTACTCAGATTTAGTAGATTTCCTTGAATAATCGTTTCCTTGCTGTATGCCCTTAGGACAATACATTTCACCAGTTGTGCTTCTTTTGCTGGGAAGAGAGTCCACAAAGCTCCTCATGCCACCATTCCTCATGTCACCATTCCTGAAGTACTTCTCTCATTTCTTGACCCAACATATCACATTCTGGCCAATTCTAAAAATTACCCCAAATTAATGTCCTTTCCAGTGTGCTTTCCAAGAACATTGTTACTACTCTAATTCAGGCCCTTATTATCTTTCTGGATGATGCAATATCTGCTTAACTTGTGTTCTGGCCTCCAGTTTCTCAATACTTCAGTTTGTTCTACACCTGACTCCCAGATGTATCTTTGGAAAGCAGTACTTTGCTGATAGCACTTTGTTTCTCAAAAACCTTAAAAAATCTTTACACTGCTAACAAAATACAGTTCAAACTTCCCAGATCTTTAACAATCCAGATTCAACTTGTCTTTCCAATGGAATCTTCTTCTACTATCTTTCATCCCACTTGGATCATTCGCTATTCCTTGAATATTCCTACAAAGTTGTCATCTCTGTGTCTTTGTTCCTGCTCTTCCATTTATCTGGAATGCCTGCGTTTATCTCTATCAAAATCCTCCCTATTGTTCAAGGTCTTTTCAGTCCAACTGGAAGTGTGCTTCCCTTTCTCAATTACACTGGTATTTTAGACCATTTGTAAAGCACAAGTCTCTTTATTTCTTGTATTGAAGAAAATCATGCTTATGTCTCATTTTCCCCTTTAGACAAGACAGTCTTCAAGAGCAAAACACATATACTACCCATCTTTCTATTTTCCATGGTATCTAGTGGATAGTATCTTGCACGTAGTAGACGTTTAATAAACAGTTGTTAAATTCATGAATGTATCATATATTTAGAGATACCAGCTGTTTGAAGAGAAGCTTTAATGTTAGTCAGCCCAGAAAAGGGTTCATTAGGTAGGACTTTGAGAAATTGTAGTTACTTACCCGTTCTTTTAACTGGATTACTTCTTTGTCTTTTTGTTGCTTCCACTGTCTAAACCTCTCAGCATCCTCTTTCATCTGACGCATTAACTGTACCCGCTGGTTTTTCATCACCTGTAGAAACAAAAACCAGCACGAATAGTAGTCATCTGCACTTATTCTGGGCTGATGTACAGATGGATAGACTAACCATTAAGAAGAGAGAAAAAAATCCAGAGCTGAGCTGAGAAGCCTGCCAACAGGTTTTCTGATTACGTTTGCAATACCACTTGCTATGCTTGCATAGACTATACAAATGAACGCTCTGAAGAAATAATAGAAAAAATGTACCTACAAGCTAAATCCAGCCCTAAATTCACTGCATATAAATGAAATTTCAAGGAAGTATCTACTAAGTCTCAAGGACAAATCTACCTAGCAACCACTGTATTCGAATAGTTTCAGTACAATGACCTGTAACCACCACTTTGTAGATGTCAGAAGTTGAACATTCAATGACTGATAATTTTCTCTAGGTGTCTGTTGTTTTGCAACCACTTTGCAAAATTATTCCACATGATCATGGAAAGTGGTCAGAATGTCACCACTAAATATTAAGGTATCCTTGCCCTTTGGTTTCAGAGAATCTAACACTAAAACTCTGAATGTCAAAGCAGAGTTTTGTTATTCAGATTCTAGATGGCTAGCACAACGTCCTACAAAAGGGACATTTCTAGAGATTCAAACACTTGAAATGATGGGCCCTGCCTGCTACTTTCTCACCTGCAAACACCTCTGTAGTATAATTCTAAATAAAACACCTATGTTTGTAAGTTTCTATAGGGTAAATGCAAGGATGAGAGTTTATTACCCGTATTTCCTGGTTCAGTTTGGAGACGGTATGCTCTGTGGATTCTTTCAGCTTCAGAAGTTTAGACTGCTCATTCAGTTTCTTCTTCAGATCAGCTATTTGACCCTCTAGCTCCTGGAGACGTTTCCGGCGGCGCTCACTCAACCTAAACACAGATGTTGTAGGAATGAGGACTAGCAGCAGCAAAGTCTGACTCCAAAAGACATAATATTAGACTCCCAGGTTCACAACCTTGATATATATAAAATAGGCAACCAGTCACATAGCCATCTTTAAATAATGAATCCCACCCAAACAACCAAAACCATCTCAACACTGGGAGCTAAAGAGTAAAGGAAATTTTTTGTATAAGTAACAATGTAGCTGCCTCAATACACTACTCTCTCACCACTCTGCGTTAAAAGGATGGTTCTTTGAAGGCATTTCACTTCACTTGAGCGTAAGGAATAATTCCGATGATTGTTACACAAGTCTGAGATAGAAAGTAAACATTCAACATAACTTTTAAGAACATGAACTTTAGATACTATAGAGAGATATAACAGAATCACTGAGTAAAAAGAAGGTAGAATAGCCAATAGAGGCAAAGGTTTAAGGGAGTGTAGGATATTCTGGTAATTTGTCTTGGTTTTATTCTTAACTGGCTAAGGGATGGCTAGATTGATTTTTCATTTGCTAGCCTGAATATTAATTCTATTCACAAACTAATTTACCATCAGCACAGGGACAAAGAAACTGTTGCTGTCTGGTAGGTCTGATAATCTTTCAAAATACAGCTCAAATGCTAACTTCTTATAAATCTTTCCTTGATCATGCCAGCCTGAACTGATATCTCCTGCCTCTGAACTCTTAAAGCCATTACTGCCTAAGAAATTTATTTGGCTGCTAATCATATGCTGTGTTATGGCATTCTTTTACTGTCACCATGAGATGTTATTTAAAATCTCAATTCCTTAGCTTTTCTTTTGTTTTAGGTCTCCTCTCCATAATTAGGTTTAAATCCTGTAGGGGCAGGAAATGGCTCTTTCACTTCTCTGTTTCGTCTATGGCTCTTCATACACAGTTTGGGACTTGAAATAATAGTATTGACTTTTTTCTTACTTGGCTTGGTTGACATCCTTCCTTGTTGTCTGAAGTTCAAGAACCAATTCTTCTTTTTCCTTTTGCAGATTGATGACTTCCAATTCTAGATTTTTTATGTTATCCTAGAAATGTTATAGGTCGAGAGAAAGAAAGCATTACAAGGCAAAGCAAGAAAATCACTTCAACATCTCATGTCTTAAGGAACTAGGCATTCAACTTTACCACTTCGATTGCACACTAAAAGCATTTGTACTTGATTTGATGGAGAATGAAGTTATGTAGTGGGAAAAGTACGAACTTGGAATCCAAAGGCCTGGGTTTAAACCTTGAGTCCAGCACATCCTATCTAAATAACTTAAGGAAAGCCACTTCATCTCTTTTAGCCTTAGTTTCTATGCAAACAAGAGTTAATGTGGCAGGCCTGAGACTGATATCCTAAAAACAGACCTGGCTTGCAAGTTGGACCTCGGCTCATGTCTGGGATCTTGGATTTTAGTAGGATTCCCACCATCTCCTAACTGATAAGAGTCGCTCATTATGCCTAAACTGTGCAAACAGTATGATTTATCCTGAACACATGCTTTCCTTCTGGGAGTCTAGAAGTTTTGTATGTGCTAGGCAGAGAATGCCTACATGAATTACCGCTGCTAACAATCCTGGACTCCTAGGCTCAGGGGAGCTTCCCTGATAGACAACATTTCACACATGTTGTCAAAACCCATTGCTGGAGGAATTAAGTACATACTATGTGACTCCATCGGAAGAAGACTCTTGGAAGCTTGCACATGGTTTCCTTCAGATCTTGCCCCATGTGCTCTTTCCCTTTGCTGATTTTGTTTTGTATACTTCCACTGTAATAAATCTTACACTGAGTCCTGTGAGTCCTCCTGGTGAATCGTTGAACCTGGGGGTGGCCTTGGGGACCCCCGAGAGTTTTCCTATCTATGTAAACAACTAACACCACCTACCTCACAGGGTTGTTGGGAAGACTGAATAAGACAAAAAGTAAAGATATTTTGTAAACTGTAAAGAGCTGCACAAACATTCTTATATTCTGAACTTTCAAACGTATGCATTCAATAGCAACTGCAGTTCTGCATGCACTTAGAAAACAAATTCTAGAAACTGAACTTTGGTAGTTTTTCCAAGATTGGGAAAACTCAATGAACAGATTCCTTCCTGTTCTCATAACCAAAAAAAGATTAAAGGAAACTGGCTGAATGAGTGGTTGGTAGCCAAGAAGATTATACGAGGGCCTTAGACCAGTACTGAAATGACAAAAAGAAGCAGAGGCAGGTTAGGTGGGGCTGTATCTAAATAGGCAAGAGCTATTTTCCATGAAGTATACTTTTAGCCATTTCAATCTAATCAATGAAGACCAATCTCACTGCTTTATATACCCTGTATATTTAAACTGGCAACAACGTGTGTGTGTGTGTATGTGTGTGGTGTGTGTGTGTGTGTGTGTGTGTGTGTACTTATAGAAGTAACACATGAAAACATTCTTGTAAAAAATAATCCAGATAATACATATAAAGGGCAAGTCCCCTTGACTGCCCCACCCCTGCCAAAATTCCAGTCCTCTCTCCAGAAGTAACCATTGTCATCAGCTTGGTTCAGATCTTCCAGACATTTTTTTCCTAGACACTTACATACTATGTATATGGACATGTACATATTCTAGACATTTACATAGAAATGTAAATGCCATGTGCGTGTGTGTGTGTGTGTGCGTGTGTGTGTGTGTATTTACTAAATATATTGTGGCAAATGCCTAGAATATATAATAATATATGTAAATAAATAGATTTTTTTTTAGTAGTTCTATTTTTTTTTAACATCTTTATTGGAGTATAATTGCTTTACAATGGTGTGTTAGTTTCTGCTTTATAACAAAGTGAATCAGTTATACATATACATATGTCCCCATATCTCTTCCCTCTTGCATCTCCCTCCCTCCCACCCTCCCTATCCCACCCCTCTAGGTGGTCACAAAGCACCAAGCTCATCTCCCTGTGCTATGCGGCTGCTTCCCACTAGCTATCTATTTTATGTTTGGTAGTGTATATATGTCCATGCCACTCTCTCACTTTGTCACAGCTTACCCTTCCCCCTCCCCATATCCTCAAGTCCATTCTCTAGTAGGTCTGTGTCTTTATTGCCGTCTTACCCCTAGGTTCTTCATGACTTTTTTTTTTTCTTAGATTCCATATATATGTGTTAGCATACGGTATTTCTTTTTCTCTTTCTGACTTAACTTCACTCTGTATGACAGACTCTGGGTCCATCCATTTTAAAATAACATATATACACACGTGCATATATGTATGTGTATGTGTGTACTTACTGAAATATGTTAAAGATAAATAGAGTTACATTATATGTAGATAATATTCTGTAACTTGCCTTTTTTTTAAAACTTGGTCTTGGAGATTTATTTATATCAGTGCATACAGATCTATCTCATTCTTTTTGTTGCCATAATGAAACATTCTTTTACATGCCTTCTGTGCACACGTGCAAGGTTTTTCTAGGGTAGAGACAAGTGGAATTACAGGGTCATGGGGGTACACATTTTCGATTTTAATAGATACTGCCAAATTGTCCCCTAAAGTGGTTATTCCAATTTACACTCTCGCTAGCTATGTATGAGAGTACTTATTTCCCTGCACCCTTGTCAACATTTGATATTGCTACACTTCAAAATTTTTACCAATGGGATGGGTAAAAAAATAGTATCTCTTCATTATGTATGCCACATTCAGTTAATAGTCTCACTGTCTCCACAAGGGAAATTATTCAAATATTTGACTCCTGGGCTATTATAATTCATGGTAGTCTTCACTAACAAGAACTTATACCTCCTCAAAATTTTTCTATAGCAAATCTTTACAGTGATAGGAAAAATATTGTTTAGAACAAAAAACTACCTTTATTTCTTAGAAAAAGAGAGACATTTACATGTGATTAAAAGGTACTGTTAACATTAAGAATTTATTTCCTTTTAACTTTAAGGTTTGGAAGCTCAAGCATATTTGATTCCAAGGGAGAAAAAGGACAAGTTATCTTACTACAGCTATAGCTATAGATCATTACTAGCACCCCCTCATAGGGTTAGAAGTACACTGGGGGAACATATGTCCCTCCGTTTCTAGGCAAGAGTACAAGAAGAGAGGAATAATTTCTCAGCCTTACTGTTAATCCTTCGTTTATCCTGGAAAGGCCAAAATACGTTCAACCTAAAAAAGGCTGCATTTTATGTCCTGTTAGTATGGAGGATTGAGCTACGTATTTAACTTGCTCTCTCCTGAAAGCCCACTAAAATGACCTCCCAAAAGGGTATAAATCAACAAGGATGAAGAGAGCAGTCAAGAGATATAAACAAACTTTTTTGGATGAGGAAAATAGTTGGATAAGTGGCAACTGAATGAGAGTAGAAAAAGCTAAACTATGACTCCTATAGGACAAATGTCAAGAGGTAACAAGCCAATTTGTACCATAACACCACAAAGAGGAGAAGAGGTTTCCTCTCTGGAGAGGCTGAACCTGACAGGCTGGACTCATAGGCAGCAGACACAGCAAAAGGCAGGGATAAAGTAACATACTACTGATAGGGGATTAAATAAAAGTCTGTATATAACTGGAGAGACTTCAACTCCCTTATTTCCTCTGAGTTACCAGAAATAGAGCATATTACTACTCTTCCCACACAACTCCAGGCAGGAGAATGAAAGATTTCTTTATTGGAAACTGACCAGCCCAGAGAAACCTATGCATACAGAACTTCCTATTGACTATTAGTGTCTCACTGTTAAATATGAATGGACAACCAAAGATCACTGGAAATTTGCAGAAAGCTTCTTACATGAAAGACCAAATCAAACACACTAAAGAATGGAATTTGAACGAAACAGAGGCAAGGCAGAAAGAAGAAAACTTCAACAAAATTTAATTTCTATCCTTAGAGATGAGCACTGTATCCATGAAAAGAAAGAAGAGAAGGCTATAAAAAGGAACAATTAGAGGATTTTAAAAAATCTTAGAAATAGGCAAATAAAAAAATTCACCAGAAGGAGTGCAAGGAAATCTCCCAGAGAATGGAATAAAAAGACAAAGAAATAGAAAATAGGAGAGAGGAGATAAGAAAAGCAGAGACTAAATCTAAGAGATCCAATATCTGACTAAGAAGAGTGCAAGAAAAGAAAAAACAGGGACTTCCCTGGTGGCGTAGTGGTTAAGAATCCGCCTGTCAATTCAGGGGACAGGGGTTCGATCCCTGGTCCAGGAAGATCCCACGTTCCACGGAGCAACTAAGCCCGTGCGCCACAACTACTGAGCCTGCACTCTAGAGCCCGCGAGCCACAACTACTGAGCCCGCGTGCACAGCTACTGAAGCCTGCGTGCCTAGAGCCTGTGCTCCACAACAAGAGAAGCCACCACAATGAGAAGCCCGCACACCGCAGTGAAGAGTAGCCTCCGCTCGCCGCAACTAGAGAAAGCCCATGTACAGCAACGAAGACCCAATGTAGCCCAAAAAATAAATAAAAATAAATAAATTTATTAAAAAAAAGAAAGGAAAAAACAAAGAAAATAGAGAGATGGGCATTATTAAAGAAATAACACAAGAAAACTTCCCACTAAAGAAGAATACAAATTTCTAGATTGAAAGGACCCACCAAGCACCAAGCACAATAAGTGAGACTAGATCCACACCAAGGCACATGATTGTGAAGTTAAAGAATACTTGGGGACAAAGAAAAGATCCTGAAAGTTGCCAGAGGGGAGGAAAATACAGGTCAAATAAAAAGAATCAGGAATTATAATGGACTTCTAAACAGCAACATTGGAAATAGAAGACCATGGAGCAAAGCCTTCAAAATTCTGAAGAAAAACGATTTCCACTGTAGAATTCTAAACCCAGCCAAACTAACAAGTGTGAGAAACACCACCATCACCACCACCACCACCACCACAACAAGAAGCTATTTTCAGGCATGCAATGGTTTAAAACATTTTCCTTTCATGTACACTTTCTCAGAAAGCTGTTTGGGTTGTACTCCACCAACACAAAGGAGTAGCCCAAGAATGAGGAAGACATGGAATCGGTTTCAACACAGAGATGAGAAGTGAAGCAGGTTCCCAGGACGACGGTCCCAGGCTGATGGCTGGGCAGTAGGCCTAGAGAAAGCAAACCAGAACAAAAGATTCCAAGAGGGTTGTCTTCAAGAAAGAAATGGATTGATAAATTACCTGGTATGTTTGACTACTGAGATGAGCTTTATAATTCTGTTAAGAAGTTTGGAGATAAATTATTGACAGGTAAATAGCAGACTAAGTAAATGAAAAAATGAGATTATTATTACTATTGTGATTATTATTATTTTTTTCGGCCACACTACGTGGCTTGAGGGATCTTAGTTCCCCGACCAGGGATTGGATCCGGGCCCACAGCAGTGAAAGCCCCCAGTCCCAACCACTGGACCGCCAGGGAACTCCCAAAATTAACTTCAGGAAATGCAAAAGGCTGTATAAGAAAGGAAACGGAATCATAATATACTATGTGGCTCAGTTATAAAACTTACGTAATCATAAAATTTAAACACTAAATATTCATTTAATCAAAAAGTGTGATATAACCATTTTGAAAGATAGAGGTGAGGCAGTGTGCATGGGGGGATGTATAAGAGAGCTATATTCCCATCTCCCATAGTGGGAAGTCAGTTGAAAATGTCCAAAAATTTTAAAGTAACATAATTATACGACCAACTCTTATCTAGAAATCTGGAGGTAAATGTCAGAAGAAACAGCTTAAAGAACTTACACTATAAGCCTAGGGAATACGGGAGAAGGTAGTAGGGCAGGAGATTGCTTTTATTTTTCTGAGCATTGTACTATTTGACCTGTAAAAATGATATACATGCATTTGTGTGACATAAATAAAAAATAAGTTTCAAAAAAGTTAAGACTGTGATAACAAAAAGGAAATAACACCTCTATTGGCAACTCAGTTATTATTTTGGAAGCAACTCCTGCCCTACGGAAAAACAAGTGGTGAAAATTATTTAGGAGAAACACTTTTCTTGTTTTTACTCTGAAAACTTAGGGGAACTGGTGGTAGAAATGTATGAGTAATACAGGGATTTGTCGAGAACAGCATATAGGACTTTGGGGATGGTAGGATATAGCTGAATGGGAAAGCATCCACCCTTCCCCCTACCAGTTCTGCTAACATCCCTTTGTGGATGGGAAATACCGGGCTACAGGGGAAAATAAGGTCTGGAGCAAGGGTAACCTTGTGGACAACCTAAAAGCCCAAGACTTGTCTTTAAGTAAAGACCTGATTATTAATTAGCAAGGGCCACTTAGGACTACCACTAGGAAAAGCAGTTTAGCCATTTGCCAAGTCATGTGACATCCACTACAAGTGTCTTCATAATTCTCACTATAACCCAGACCATCTACTAAGAGATGTACCTTTCTTAGAATCCCAGCATAGTTATTAGAACAAAATTTCTCTACAAGTAGAGACCACATTTATTATAACATTATCTAACTATTTATTAAATACCTGTTGCATAAGTAAGGTATTAGATTAAATGAAAGAAAATTACAGTTTCTTTATACTGAATGTATCCTTTTTTTAACCAGCAGTACAACTCCAGTTGTACTATGCACATTATGTTGCCTTGTCATCATCAAAAACAGTGTGCCTGTTTTCTTCCCATACTACTAAAGAGAGATGGTAGACATGAACATTACGTGCCCTAGTAAATATTGTACCTGGTATTGGAACTCGATAGGCTGTAGTTGGCTGTCATTCTGAGTCATTTTCTTGGCTAGGGCCTCTTTCAGTGCAAGGGCTTTATTCAACTCAACCAGCTCCTTAGACATCTGAGCTTGACGTAGAGCATGCTGAGTGGTGAAAGCATCAGAAGACCTGCTGCTCCCTGGACTGATTTCCACTTGCTGGAAAAGATCAGGATAATGATTTGTGAGAGGAACAAGCAATTGGAGTTCCTTAGGCACTGTTTCATCAAGTCTCAGCGCCACTTCTCCATTATCAGTACCTCTGTTCTTTTTTTTTTTTTAAGTACCTCTGTTCTTTTAAAACTGTGGCTCCTCAAACATTTGCTTTAAACATCAGAAGTAAATTGAGCTAACCTATTTCTCTGCTCTCACAAGAACCTTATTTCTTATATCCTTTAACTGATTCTTTTAGAGTGAACCAAGTTTCTTGCTCTTTCCTTTATGCGTCTGGCCAACACTTCTTACTTTCACCTTATTAGAGGAGAGAGGGCTCTGGAAATGGCACTTTGGTAATGGTGGAAATGGAGAAGAGGCTTCATTTATTCTCACAGAGCTGACCTCTGGCACCTGATTTATCTCCTATCTTTCTTCTTTCAGAATATAAAAAATACCAACATATATTTGTTTTAGTGAGAATAAGCTGTCTCAAGCAAACCACTGTCCATCCTTTCATTCTGACTCTGCTCTATAGCCTTCAGCCAATATCTAACACATTTTATCTATTCTTGCAACTTGAATGATCAAAATATTTTCCTTGGTTCTTTTAGCCCTTAACCACTGCATCCACAGAAACGTATGCTGAGAAAAAATTTTCTTCCATTTCTTCTCTAATGCTTTTTCGACTTTGCCATAATTTCCTAATTTGTTTCCTTCTTCGTCTTAACGTGCTAGACAGTTGATGCAGAATACTACCATCTAATAAGAAATCAGTAAGCCAGACTGCAAATATGGAAAGTGGCATCCCTGAGAAGCTCTGCTACCCATTAGCAGTTATACTATTAGAAAGAGATACTATCCAAGTTAGGGATTTTATAGTTAACTGAGGTTTACACTCAAGATTTCTGGATTTCCAAGGCATTCTATGGAGGATGGTAGCAATCAGGGAGTCTCTTCCTCAGGTGAGTGATAAATTATAAGAAATGGCACAGTTAAAGCTCCTGGCTCTACACAAAGGGGCCAATTACTTACCGCTTCTGGTTCCACTGCAGTATCAATGGCTGCAGCCATACAAGCAACAGTTTCATCCTGCAATGAGAAATGATGTCTCAGTTTAGGAGCTTACTAGTGGGTTTTATATGGGTTATTTAGTTGTTTTCAAGTGTATATAGAGACCATTTAAGGTGTTGAGCCAATTCTGTAGTCACATATACCCCAACAACCACGTTTCCACTTCCCATCTCTCAAGGGTCTGTCTTCTTTATAAAGGTTGATTGTGCAGTCTTCGTAAAAATAGGGTCATGTGGCCACTGACATATTTATTGCACCTCTCCTGCTCTGCCAGAGTTCACTGGGCTAGAGTGAAACAGCCATTCCAGCAGGCCAAAGTTCAATCCACTTTATAGACTCTACCCTTTCTTTTTCTGTTTTTTACCACTAAGTCTACCTCTACAGGTCTAGCCAGTTCTCATGGACATACCATCCTAAGACCAGACATAGCAAATAAAGGCAATGCAGCAGAAAAATGAATAGGATGAAGGATTATTTTTGATTTTTATCTTATATCCAGTCAAGGTAGCAAGAGCCCGCTCTACAAGGAAATAAACGCCACAGGTGAATGCCCCAGAAAAATGTGCTCATGAAGTCAGACACACTTCAGACTCTGTCCCTCATATACATAGGAACCAATCATATGCAGCTACTCCAGGTAGTGGTTAGTTGAAGGGAAAGGGTAAGCACTGATTCCCTCCCAGAGAAGGGCACATTCCTTTTTTGGGCATTAGAACAACAACCACCTAAAAGGGAAACCTAAAACCACTTATTAGGACTAATTTATTTATAGGCTCTCATATGAGCAAGCTCTGTTCTCCCCACTGGAATTTAGGCTTTATTTGGCATTGCAACATAAAGATTACCACTTCTGTTTAAGTGATTCTGCAAAGCCCTGGGAAGAAAGGATTATTTCCAGGATGTCGCATGATTAAGGTCATAGATGAAAGAGCTATTGGCTCAATAGCAAGGAAAGAATTTAGGGTTAGCACAGGGAGTCTCGGCACCAGCCCAGTGAAACATTACATAGTTGTTGAAACTTGAATCTTAGTACCTTTAAGGCAAGAAGTGAAAGAGGCCCTTAATGGGACTTCCCTGGTGGTCCAGTGGTTAAGACTCCATGCTCCCAGTGCAGGGGGCACGGGTTCGATCTCTGGTCGGGGAACTAAGATCCCGCATGCCACACAGTGTGGCCAAAAAAAAAAAAGAAAAGGCCCTTAGTAAATGCTGTTTGTAAAGCATTTCCCTTATTCTGTCCAGAAATTCCTAACCAGTGAGACTCAAAGAGAATTCAAAGGAAGCCCCAGTATTCCTACATCCTTTCTCATCATGATTTACACTACTGGTGATTCTCCAAGGGCAGGACATACTAAATCCTTCTTAAAAAACAGAGCACTTTGGGCTTCCCTGGTGGCGCAGTGGTTGAGAGTCTGCCTGCTAATGCAGGGGACACAGGTTCGAGCCCTGGTCTGGGAAGATCCCACATGCCGCGGAGCAGCTAGGCCCGTGAGCCACAACTACTGAGCCTGCGCGTCTGGAGCCTGTGCTCCGCGGCAAGAGAGGCTGCGATAGTGAGAGGCCCGCACGCTGTGATGAAGAGTGGCCCCCGCTTGCTGCAACTAGAGAGGGCCCTAGCACGGAAACGAAGACCCAACATATCAATCAATCAATAAATCTTTAAAAAAAAAAACAGAGCACTTCAATATATTATAGATTAATGGTTACCCTTTTCTCCCTCCCAGTAAGTCTCAGTAAAAGGACTAGTTATAGGCCTATCCTAGATTAGTAGGGCCTATGACACTGGCTTTTGGAGACTTTTTCTAGGACCTTCCAGAGGGTCAGGATCCAAGTAGATCCGATTCAACATGCCATGAAGAAGACATGTTGTCACTGTGGGTTTACCTTTTGGCCCAGTGAAATTTCACAATGCTAAGGTTTAAGCTTTGGTGACATGTTCTACATGAACATGGCAGGATTATGCCTTTATAATCCTAAATGTAAATATATAACAGTAGGATTTATTTCAATCTAACAGCCTCTTTCTCCCTCATTCTAAGGCTACTGAGAACTTCTTGTAATAAAAAGACATGATTTGCTGAAGGTGATGGTCAGGGGAACAGGACTACTACGGGGACAGGTACGTTGAGCTACATTAATCAGTAATACCCTCCAAAATGAAGTTTGTGCTTGTAGGCTGTAGGCAATAGCATTACTGGGCATGCAAAAAGCTTTTTATGGAACTGGTCTTGGAGGAAGGGGTAAAAACCAAAAAAAATTGATTTTGTGGGAACTGAAAGGACTACATGAATTTCCTCACAGGTAACTGCAACAAGGTTTGCTTGAATTATATTTTAAAGGAAGAAATAGTACAGTTTAGCACTTAAAGCCCTAGGAGAAAGGTCCAGGAACAATGGTTGCCTTCATAACTGAAAAGAGGGTGTTCAACCATCACTTATAATAAAAATAGTTTTAATCCAGAATGAAGGGCACAAGCACTTACATTTAAAACATTCTGCTTTCACCATAGTGAGTCTCAATGAAAGCCACAGGATATATTGTTGTGTGTTTCCAAAAAAAATATGTAGCTGGGAGGGTCTCCAAACAATAGACACAGAGAACTCTGATTCAAGAGTCCAGCAGGAGCCCAGGGTAAAAGGGTTTACTCTACCTGACCATGACGGTGGATGGAAGCCAGGGACTTTATCAGCTTGTGGCAATCTTTAGCACCCTCCTGCTGCGCATGCCAAGTGAATTTTAGTGACAGACACAGCAATTCTCTAGAGTTCCTCTGAGCCAGCCACCACTAGCAACTTCCTCCACAGTCACGCCAGGCACCAGTCATACTGCCAGATCCTCACTGAAGATATGCCTTCTCTTATATTGTTAACTTGGTTCCATTAGTTTCCTTCTTCATCTTTCCCATGTGACTCAAAGAGGTGGTGTGGGATCCTTTAAGATCGGTGTGGTGGCCACGAACAATGGTGCCCTGGATTACTCTTTTCTGATCTTATAAACTTTGGCTCCAGTAGGGTTCTGCAGTCTAGATTATCTGAATTCTGAGGCAGTTCACACAAAGTTTTCATATATAAGATGCTTCACCTCGATTACAGATGGTGAAATTTAACCTTGTGATAGCCATTCTCTAGCACACATTCTATACTTCAGCCACAATGAAGTTCTTACCATGTTCTAAACATTCATACCTCTTTGCTTTTGCATATACCTTTTCCTCTATATAGATCGTCCTTTCCCCTCTGTCTGTGTGGCAAACTCCTATTCATTTTTTAGGACCCAGTTTTTTCTTCCTGAATTTTCTAGGCAGTTAATCACCCCTTCCTTTGGGCTCCCACCACACTTTGCTCATATGGTTAATGTAAGAGGATTAAAACAGACATGAGAGAGGGTTTTTTGACACCTCTTCCACCTGTGAACCTTGACAAACTGACAAACAACAAGGCTTGCAAGAACAACTCTTGAAAATAATTGGACATTTATCAGGATGGGATTGCACCAGTGTTCTTGAGCAAGAAGCATGAAAACTGGAGCATCCTCCAACCAAAAGATTCACAGCAATTAACAACAAGAACTGCCAACTGAGACAAACCACAAGGAATCACACCCCTCCCTTCTCACCGTATGAAACTCCAATCCTATTTCAAATCGGGGAGTTATTTGGAGTTCAGGTGATCCCTGAGTACATCAGCTGAATAATGCCTTTAACCTCGATTTGAGTCACTTGGATTATTTTCTTTCAATATCAATATAGTACTTAGCAAGGTTACACAGCTTGTGAGTAGCAGAATGGGCTTCAGACCAGGGTTTGTCTGGCTTTGGAGCTCAGATTCTCAATTACTATGGCCTGTTTGTTAGGAAAATGAACTGTCATCTTGGACTACCTGTAATAATTTTGTACAGTACTACTTATTCTAAAACACTGCTTTCTACTCTTTTGGAAGTTTACTCATTTAATTTCTTGAACTGGCCATCCTAACCATTCCCCCTACAATATTGCATTTTTTTTTTTCACTGACTCTTTAAGAGTAAAATAGAGGTGCGGATGATTTTGTGATACCCTTTTGACAACTCTAGAAAACACTGGGCAAGACCCGGGGTAGAGAATCACTGTTCTGGTAAAATTAAAACCTCTGTTTCAGACCTAGGAATTACTACCAGGCACTTAACATACACATTACTGCTTCAGAATAATAAACAAGAGGGTATAGATGGAACAAAACAAACCATAACCCCTTTACCAACCATGACCCCGTAACATAATATGATTTCAATTTTTCAAAAAAATATCTATGCTTAAGTACTAGGATAGAGAAGGAACACCAAAAATAAAAAGAGGCTTTTAGGATGGTAGGACTGTAAGAATGTTTCTTCTGGGAAAAACAACAAACAACCACCCTCCCAACAAAACCCACCCACAACTACTATACTAGTTCTATAAATAAAAATGGGAACTTATAGCGGAATGATCATTCAAACTAATTTATTACTGGTTATAAAAGAGAGCTACGGTATTCCCTGGAGGCTCTATGCTATCTATCAGAACCCAGCTTATTTAAAATTGGGGTATGGTATAAGGCCTCTCATTAAGGTAGCCTACACTGAAAGGACAGCAAATCAGTGACTGCTGCTCTTGTTACCCAGGCAATTTTGCACCACTGTGTTGCTGCTTCCAGTGTTTGATTAGAATACTGAAATATTAACGTGCCATTGCACGTGTAATCTATGAGTGTTTTTGATTTAACTAATTTAATATTCAGATCATATCCAATGATCCATGATCTTTGTCCTCAAACAGCTCACAATCTAGTTGTTTCAGCAAAAGGTGCAGAGTTAGATATGTTTATATGCATCAAGAGAAACAAACGAAAGCAATATGCCTATTTACACTGTCCCTACTTGGCTTACCGATAGCTGGGTAATCACTTGCTGCAGGTTACGAATCACCTCTACATTTTCTTTTAATTCTTGGTCTTCCAAAGTCTCCACTAGCTTTTGAAGATCCACTTTGCAGCTGAAAATTCAAGCAAAGGAACCCAAGGGTTAATCATACTGCAAAGGCCAGTGGGTCCGTGATTATGTACTAAGGTGGTATAGGTCACTAACAAACATCTGGTAGGAAACTTACGCTGCATGCTTCCTGAGCTCTTCTAGCTTGGCGTTCATTTTTTCATTCGCTTGTTCTGTCTGCAACAAAGACCCAGGAGATCATCAGTGGCACTGCCTGACAGCCTCACCTAAGTAGGCCCTCTCTTCTGCTCCTATGGATTAAAACCTAGGTAGAGAGGCTAACTCCTTTGCTGTAATAGAGGATTTAGTGGGCTTTGGTTATTTAGCGAGAAATGTGTTTTTTAACAGTCATGGAAATTAGCCCTTCAGTCAACATGAGCTACTAAAAATAGCATCCAAGCAGCTGGGTCTTATGCTTGCCATGAAGCTCAGACTATAGGGTGGAGCGTGAAGCCTTAATTCCATAGAGAACTTTGCAACTGGGGGAAAAAGCAATACTTCCTGGCATGCTACTCCCTGCTGTTTGCAAAAAACCCACTTGCTTTAAAACTGCCTCCTACACTACACTGTTCCCTAGCCCCACCATAAGGACATTTAAAACATAAAAGGGCCTCACATTGAATATGAGCTGAGGGATTTTTCAAGTTACACTATCTGATATGGTAGACTAGTTTTAGCAAAAGAAAGCAAGAAAAAGATGAGGCATAAGAATGATGGCAGAGAAGAAGAAATGGCAGAGAGGCAGCTACATTTTGGGAAGGGTTACTGATATTTTCCATTTTATTTCAGTCACAGTATCTGTAACATGCTAGATGCTGCAACAGATTTGGGAAGGACGGTTTATATAGGACAAAACTGTTGTGCTCGTTATGAAGTTCTGACAAGACATCAAACAATAAACCTATTGGGCAGCCATTGTAACAACCTTATAAAGGTCAGATGGGTACATGGCTAGAATAACAAGTACTGTCTGTTATGTGAGCCACACTCACATGTGAAGCACAGCTTCTAGAGTTACTTCAAAGACATAAAATGTAGCACTGGAGATAGAAAACTGTATATAAAAAATCCCCTAGATCCCATTTTCACCCTTCTGCTAGTAATGGACATTACAATGGACCTAGGATTTGGCCCCCTTTAAAGAAATCTTTAAGCAGCTTACCCTTCCTTGACTGGAGTACACTGATGCGTGAAGGTGTATAAATTACAGATGTTCAATTACATTTTGGTGGAAACTCATTTTCACTTCTGGCAATCGCTGTGCTATCAAAGATTGAGTTGTATTTAGACTAGTAGAACAATGTTAGTGACAGAGCCAGCACACACTGATCCAGGAGGGTACTAACACACACGTAGTACGACACAGAACTGGTGTAGTCAGTTACATAGTGATCCACTATTTGAAAATTAACCATATGTAAAAGGAGTTAAAATTAATTTTCCAGATGTTTTCTCTCTCCATGACAGCTATTAGGATGGGATATGAACTGTGACATTAGGGGAAGGGAGATAGAAAGGAACTAAAATCTTAGTGAGGAGAGTTACTTGGTATTATGGATGATTAGGCAGAACTTAAGGTGACAGAGGGACCTGGTTCTTTCCTCTCTGATATTTTAGAACAAATCCATTTTAAAATGGGTTTCATGTAGATTCTTTGTGGTAGATATATAGGTGTTCACGGTATAATTCTTTTAATTTTTCTGTATGTTTGATTAAACTTTCTTGGATTTTCCCTGGAGGGGGCTCCAGGGAGGATATGGTAATATTAATTCATTTCTTTCCGTGTAACTTGTCTCTCATAATGAGAAGCATGTTAAGTATTTCAGAAACTAAAGTTAGTAAATGTCCAGACTGGTAGTAGTTTAGTCTTGAAGCCTCACCAAAATGATCCTCTCCAACATCTGGGCTGTCTGACCAGCAGCCTCACTTAGACCACGACTTAATTTTTCATTCTCCTCTACCAGTGACTGATTCTTCTCCATTAGGGATTGTAGATTCTCTGATGGTTCCACACTAAGACAAAGAAAGTAACATATTAGAAAAGTACTTGTGGACTTCCCTGGTAGCACAGTGGTTAAGAATATGCCTGCCGGGCTTCCCTGGTGGCGCAGTGGTTGAGAGTCTGCCTGCTAATGCAGGGGACACGGGTTCGAGCCCTGGTCTGGGAGGATCCCACATGCCGCAGAGCAGCTGGGCCCGTGAGCCACAACTACTGAGCCTGCGCGTCTGGAGCCTGTGCCCCGCAACGGGAGGGGCCGCGATAGTGAAGGGCCCGTGCACCGCGATGAAGAGCGGTCCCCGCACCGCGATGAAGAGTGGCCCCCACTTGCCGTAACTAGAGAAAGCCCTCGCACGAACCGAAGACCCAACACAGCCAAAAATAAATAAATAAATAAATAAAGTAGCTATAAAATTAAAAAAAAAAAAAAAAAAAAAAGAAGGCGGCCCATAGGCCACCTGGCCCCCCACAGATAACCTCTTTCCCTTCATAGCCAGGGTCTGTCTGTCTGTCCATCTGTCTGAGGAAAGCCTGCTAAAAAAAAAAAAAAAAAAAAAAGAATATGCCTGCCAATGCAGGGGACGCGGGTTCGATCCCTGGTCCGGGAAGATCTCACATGCCGCGGAGCAACTAAGCCAATGCGCCACAACTACTGAGCCTGCACTCTAGAGCCTGCAAGCCACAACTACTGAGCCCGCATGCCACAACTACTGAAGCCTGTGTGCCCTAGAGCCCACGTGCCACAACTACTGAGCCCATGCACTGCAACTACTGAAGCCCGCGTGCTTTAGGGCCTGTGTGCCGCAACTACTGAGCCTGTGTGCTGCAACTACTAAAGCCTGCGTGCCTAGAGCCCATGCTCTGCAACAAGAGAAGCCACCGCAATGAGAAGCCCATGCACTGCAATGAACAGTAGCCCTCGCTTGCCGCAACTAGAGAAAAGCCCATGCACAGCAGTGAAGACCCAATGCAGCCAAAAAAAAAAAAAAAAGTACCCGATTGATAACAGTTATATCAAAGGTGGATAAAAATATATATCCCATGGGCCTTTGGGTGGGATTGGTTTAAAATTACCCCCAAAAGTCTAGAAAAAGCATTCATTCCAATATATACTTCCAGCCAGGTAGTATATTGGATAAATAAAAATGTATGCCTGAACTACTTTAAATTAATGGTTTGGAGGAAGGTAATAATTCAGAGCAAGAAATGGTTGCAACAAGAATGACTAACCTCTAGGTTTAGGATCTTGGTTTAAGATCTTTCTATTTATGCCATCTAGGTAAGAAGTAAAGGCTAACTAATAGCTAAGATACATGTTCTCTCCCTCTTCTCATTCTCAATCCCTCATTAAAGATTAGGGAACTAGAGAAGGAAGAGGTATGGGGGAGGTAGAAGTGACACTGCTAAGGGTCAAAATTTAAGCTAATCAACATAAGTCAATTACCTATTTGCTGTAAAGTTTAGGGAAATAGCATTTAAGGAGTGAAAAAGTTGAAATGATGACCTGTGGCCACTAAGAACACATTTCACAACTCTCCATAAACAAGTGCTGCCTTCTAAATGCTTGCCTCGCTTCAAACTGATGACCCACAGCCTCCTGTTCATTTGTCTATCAATTTTTAATGGCTTAGAGTGGGTGGTGGCAACAATAGTATTCATTTCAAATAGGAGTGGGAGGGACAGAAATAGCTTCAAAGAACGTTTGGCATTTATGCAGATTACTTGCTATCAGTTCCAGACTACTGAAACAGATCAATAAGAAGCAGTTTTGATTTGCTTTTTTTGTAATCCACTGGGATTAATTGCTCAAAAGACTAGAAAATAGGACTGGCAAAAAAAGATCAGAAGAAACATGAAGATTTGATCTGAAGGAAATGGAAGGGGAAAATGAATAGTTGTCAAGGATATAATAAAGAGAAAAAAAGGACAGGGAACAGCTGTTCTCAATCTCAAGAAAGGATAGAAAAGGATTTCAGGAATAGATGCCCTCTCACCCAGTTTAAGATTTCCATGAAGTCTTATAGAAGATCTTAGCATGTTCTTTATCAAAAAGTTAAGAGCAAGGCCACACCATAGGTTCTCATTACACTCTTGAGAATTTACTAGAACTCTTATGAAGGAATGTTCAATTAAAATGTGGATTATAAAAATAAACTATGGGTAAATTTAGTGTTAGTTTAGAATGCTCTGATTTCTTTATTGTTATTAAACTGAAAACTTCCATGCATCATTCATGCAAGTTGACAAGCTCCAAAGTAATGATACTTTTAACTCAATAGTTTTTTCCTCTAAAAATTTCCAAGGTTTCTCTAAACGGGGGAAAATACAATGTAAACCAATGTTTCCTCTTTCAGATGCTATTTAATTGCCAATGCTAGTAGGATTTGTCAGTTGAGCATGTGAAAATTGACAAACACGTGCAGAAAATCTATACAAAAGCTTCAATGACACACATTCACAAAGAAAAGAATATAACCTAAGGAAAAAAGCAAAAAAAAAAAAATCATGTATATAAACTGTACATTTTGTAAAAAGCCTTAAGAAATGTCTCTAAAGATATAAATATACATTTTTGAGAAAAGTAGCATCTTTATTTCTCTGTAAAACATTGAACAACTGAGTTACATTATTTCATTCATCAACTGTTTCTTAGAATCTGTTACTTTTGTAGCTAAAACTATATCCTATAGGATATTCTAGGTAGTTGGAAGTCTGGAATGGTTTTCATTAGTCTCGTCTTACATGAAACAGGTCTGTGCTAAATTGAAAGGAAAGATGGGTCAATTGCTTCTAAACTGGGTATACTAGAACAGGTCTTTAGGAGACCCTTTAAGAGATCCAAGCTTTCCTCAGTTCCTTTATCCAACATTTTAAAAATATTATCAGGAAACCAAGATTAAATGACCCAAAGAGGGAGAGTTACAAAGAGAAGGGCAGTCATTTCTGGGTGATAAAACTATGGCAAATTTTAAGATTTATTCTTTATACTTTTTTAAATGTTCTACAAGAAGCAAGGTATCACTTTTATAATCAGAAAAAATGATTGAGTTATTGAAAACAAGGATATTGAAAGAAAATAGGTCCACACCAAACACAAGTATAAACTCCAAATGGAAAAATGAAATGTAAAAAATAAAACCAACATAAGTACTAGAAGAAAACATGGGTGATTGCCTCTTTAATCTTGGCATAGAGAAAGCTTCCTAACTATGAAGCAAAATCCAGAAACATGAGGAGAATGTAAACAGTGTAGCGACTTTGGAAAACAGTTTGGCGGTTTCTTTAAAAGTTAAACATACGACCCAGAAATTCCACTTCTAGGTATCTACCCAATAAAAAACATATGTCCATACAAAAACTTGCAAGTGAGTATTCATGGAAGCATAATTCATAATAGTCCCAAAGTTGAAACAACCCAAAAGTCCATCAACTGGTAAATGGATAGACAAAATGTGGTATATCCAGACAATGGAATACTATTTAGCAATGAAAAGGAATGAAGTACTGATAATCTCAGAAACATTATAGATGAAAGAAGCCAGACAAAAAGTCCACATACTGCAAGATTCCACATATATGAAATGTCCACAATAGGCAAATCTTGTAGAAAAAGACAGCAGATTAGTGATTGCCTGGGGCTGGGAGTGGGAACAGTAGTGAGTGCAAATGGGCACAAGGGATCTTTCTGGGCTGACGGAAATGTTCCAAAATTGGATTGTGGTGATAGTTGTAAAACTCTGTAAGTTTACTAAAAACCATCGAATTGTACACTTAAAATTAGTTAATTTAATGGTATGTAAATTATATCTCAATAAATCTAGAGGCTAAAAAAACTAGAGGCAATAAAAAAATGATGGATAAACTTTTTACTACATAAAAAGTAATTTTTTAGGGCTTCCCTGGTGGCACAGTGGTTGAGAATCTGCCTGCCAATGCAGGGGACACGGGTTCGAGCCCTGGTCTGGGAAGATCCCACATGCCGCGGAGCAACGGGGCTCGTGAGCCACAACTACTGAGCCTGCGCATCTGGAGCCTGTGCTCCGCAGCAAGAGAGGCCCTGATAGTGAGAGGCCCACGCACCACGATGAAGAATGGCTCCCGCTCGCTGCAACTAGAGAAAGCCCTCGCACAGAAACAAAGACCCAACACAGCTAAAAATAAATAAATAAATAAATAAATTTATTTTAAAAAAAGTAATTTTTTGGCCCGCCTGAGCTGAGGTGTTGGCGGCAGCCAATCCACACTAGGAACTCCAGTCAGAAAAGCCAGGTGAGAGGCCTCTGCACATGGCCCCTGTGAGCAAGTGAATCCCAACTAAGCACAAAGGGGAAAAAAAAAGTCATCTCAGAGCTGTGACTATTTTAGCCATTGTTTTTCCCTGTGGAACACTGCCTTCGGGGCAAAACGAGGAAGCAGCAGGTGATTCTAATGTGCAGTGCAGAAGGAGAGCCACTGCAGGCCAGCTTCCCCAATTCTAAGGCACTCCAGCCATGTGGCTGACAGGGTCTGGGTGCTCCGGCCAGGTGTCAGGCCTGAGCCTCTGAGGTGGGACAGCTGAGTTCAGGACACTGGACCACCAGAGACCTCGTAATATCAATTGGCACGAGCTCTCCCAGAGATCTCCGTCTCAATGCTAAGACCCAGCTCCACTCAACAACCAGCAAGCTACAGTGCTGGACACTCCATTCCAAACAACTAGCAAGACAGGAACACAACCCCACCCATTAGCAGAGAGGTTGCCTAAAATCATACTAAGTTCACAGACACTCCAAAACACACCACAAGATGCAGTCCTGCCCACCAGAAAGACAAGATCCAGCCTCATCCACCAGAACACAGGCACCAGTCCCTTCCACCAGGAAGCCTACACAACTCACTGAACCAACCTTAACCACTGGGGGCAGACACCAAAAACAACGGGAACTACGAACCGGCAGCCTGCAAAAAGGAGACC